>NC_050586.1:35502500-35839000 GCF_013368585.1 Megalops cyprinoides
CGTGCAGTACCTTGCACATGTTAATCCCAGCCCATTTCGAGTGTCGTCCCAGTCAGACATTTCAGCTTGCCGTCCCCTGTGTCCCCCGGTTGTCGTCGGGCCGGGCATTCAGCCGCCCCCTGGGCTGGAGATACGGAGTCGGGCGCCGGACCCGCGGTACCGCTGGGAGGGATTCCTCTCCCCGCTGACATTCGGCCATTCAGCCTGGTCTCATCCAGGGGCTTGTGATTGTTTCCCGGGGCCTCCAGCAGGTACAGTGCTGCTTTTGTTCCAGTCAGTCGCTGGGCTGAATACAGTGCTGGAGCTAGCCAGACATGAGGGCTGCTCTTTCAAGGCCCTTTGTCCTGCCCATTACCCCCGTCCCCACAGCCCAGCCCACCGGAGAACAGTGTCAGCGTTTAAAGCCGGGAAGCGCTCTTTTGCATTTTGCGCGGCCGCCGCGTTGGAGTGTCAGCGTTGTTCACCCCATTAGTTTTGGGAATAAACGTCAATGATGAAATGTATACATTTTGTTGTACGTTTTGTTTGTCAGTAAACTTGTAGGCAAATTATGTGTAAATGTTGCAGGTGACATTGTGTTATATACTTAGATATAAATATGCAAACACATACTGTGACATACTGTGACAGATTTCCACACTGTACCCAGTACAGTGGGTAGCGTACCGTTTAGGCACTTCATATCGAATGGTCACATTGTATAGTAGTCTCAGTTTGGTTTTTCTTTTTTCTTTTTTACTCTACTACTCTACTCAACTCTACTACATTTGTGACTGAGCAACAGGGCTGTGAGCTGCAATTCTATCTTGATGACCCCATTGTCCAAGTTGTAAACAGATGAACTGGTGACTCCACAAGCACTCATCCCCACAACATTCTCTTCGGGGGAGAGATTTAAAGGAATTGTTTCCATCGGGTGCCTGTAACCTCTTTTAGAAGGATCACATCAATCAGGTAGATATCCAGGGATATGTACTCCTTCCATTTGTAGGAGGAAGCCCTTTTAATTTATGGAAATCCTCTCCCATATTTGTTTTGGAGAATTAAGACCTCTTTACAATCGGGCAGATTAAGCTAAACCTCAATCTGTCTTCATATATACCTCAGCTAGTTCCAGGACCCATCTCTCAGATAACTTGTTGATATGGTACTCAACATGGCCAAAAGCAAGCTAAGCAAAAGAAAGCCTGTTTACTATAATTATGTTGAAGTAGAAATCAGGATATTTTCACAGTGTGTCCATATGAAAGGGCTTTGCATATTGCAATAATTCAGAAAGAAATATGATGAAACGGGCGGTAAGGTGAAAATCATTTCATGACTGCTGCTGTTAGTGTTCCAAGGTCCTACTGTAATGGGTGGCAGTTCACTCCCTGTCTAAGAACACACTGAGCTCATTTATAAATAGTTGTATCTACATGGGTGGAGGAATTGATTTTAGCAGCAGGTGTGTTGCTAAAACACCTGCTAAAACAGGTCTACAGGTGTGTTGCCTAAGGGTCTGCAGAAGGAGAACTAAGCTAAGACACACACAGTGCACTTCAGGGTCAGAGTGCATGTGCACATAGTCAGAAAAACTTCATCTGCGGAAGTATTGATGTAACTATTTATATAACACAAAACTCTTGATCTAATCAAACAAGCATATTTAAACAAATATCAAATTAACTTGATATCAGATTGCACTTTAATGCAGATTATGTTTAATTTTATTGCTGCTCCCTTAACAAGAATTCAATATGACTTTCAGTATGGCGTTATTAATTATTTAAGAGAAAATTCCCATCAGAAATGTATGCTGCATGATATACAGATATTTGTGATTAAAAAATTGCCTCTTCTACATTGCATTGTATTAACAGTTGTCATGAGGGGCTGATAACTTCTGATACTGCTGGAAGAGGACTGTCCTGCAGAAAGCACAGAAATTGAACAAAGCAAAATAATATTTTTGAAAACTCCAAGCTAAGTCAGACACTTGAATGAAACCAATGACAAAAGTTACCATTTTTTCCTACAGAGAGAAATTTCAACAGACTACAATACACATAAATGCAAAAGTGGTATTTTATTCACCTCATTCTTTCAAGTGGCTTCATGTTCTGACCATCAGTTCCCTAAGGAGTCCTTCAGCTGCATGTGCTTAAGAGAAAGTTTGCTGGATTAAGTTCTCGGGTGGTATTTGTTAAGTCCACATTTCATGCAATTTTCCATTTTTACAAACCTAAAATCTACATAGGGAAAGCTAACAAAAGTTCAGACCTGTATTATCTTAAAATATTTTTAAAGTCGGTTTTCCACCCTACTGGAGATGACTCTTCCAGAATCCCTTTGTTTCAATGATGTTACATGAGGGATACTTTCAAGAACTGTTGCATGCTGTGCTATGGGCTGCATAGCTATAACTCAGTTCACAGATGGCTTGTGAAACACATTAATGATATTCACAAAGCATTACAAATGCTTTCTTAAATGCACAAATTATGCACTATCTCAATCTGTGGGCAGACTGGGTCCATAATACCACTTAAGAGCCACGTCCATTTGAGAGTTTCCAGAGTGAACTGGGATATATTTTGGCTAAATTACTCCATTATTGGGTTTTTTACTAACACTAAAATCATATTTTGTTTGATAGCAGCATTCACACCTAAACTATGTAGGCCTAACTGTACAGCGTACATGACTCGATCTGTGTGAGTTGGGCTTTAAAACCATATGATTCTGCTGTCTTAGGACAGGAACCAGAATCATTGAAGTAAACTATGAATGAATTAAAGCAACATCAGATGAAACACAGGCTGGTGACATTTACCACTGGCCCTACTGTGTTCCTGTAAGCTACAGTCGCACAGTTTCATTTCCAGACTCAAACCATCAAACACACATAACTGGCAGAGTGAAGGGATCGCCAGGGGCGGTATTCATTTCTGAACGCATGTCTCATGGATGTACACTTATTATTTTCACTTATCCAGTCAGTGTTGAATTTCATACTGAAACAGCACAAGCCTTGACAAATTCCCTAATGCCATTGAACAATTACCCATTGGGCAGAGCCAAGGAGAATCTTATTGTTCTTTCAGATCGCAACCCTAAAGCATCAGCATTAGACATTTGTCTATGACAATGGTAGACAGTTTTACAGAGGACTCACAAAGCTTCACAGATAGTTACTCGCCATTGGTGACAAAACCGTGTGGGTAAGCTAGTATGTGAATGGCAAATCAGTCAGTAAAAGAGGAAAAAGGATTGTGTGTGCATGTGTGTGTGTGTTTATGGGTGTGTGTGTTGTGTTTGGGGGGGGGGGGGGCAGAAGAAATTGAGTGTTCAGTAGGATAAAAAGTCACAAATGTTTTATTGCCATGCAATAAAACCAATGGGGTGAATATCTTTGTGACAGGTTGCTAGCTAGCTACAACTGCTACATCATAGCTAAGTAGTTATCTGTTTTTTGAGAAATGATGCTTGCCACATGATTTGCATGAAGTTGCAATTAGCAATGTCCTGGTGCATTTAATCTAACATTCGGCACGTTTTGCAAATGGTGGACTCTTGATCTCAAATGAGGACATATGCAGTTATTGCATACAGCCACATTCAGGGGTGAGATTATATCAACTGAGAGCATTACAAAGGAGTATGTACTGTTACATGTTGTCTATTTTCAGTGTCTTTTGAAATAAATTGGATGTTAATCTAGGAGCTGTGTTTTATACTGCAATTATTTAAATAAAGTCTGTGTGAAGCAATGTAAAGGGCCTGATTGCAGGGAAAGAAAAGAAGCAAAGGCACAGTGTGGCATATTTATATATAATGAAATGATTCAGCAGCAGAAGCCACCTCAGATCATTTTACCCTTAATTCTGTTTTAAAAGCTTTATAGAATTGTGAACATGATTATAACTTATAAATGAAATTATAACTTATTATATTATATATAACTTATAGTATGAAAGCAAGTCACAACTGTGCTTGTAATAATTGCTGGAATAATTAGCAAGGAGGATGTTTTGTCTAATAATCTTTTCATTGGACCACTTTCTCTGTAACCAGAATTGCAGAGACACTAGAATGCTAGGCTGGTAGTATCTATGGAATGTATATTTTGTCAGCCTTAACCAAGTCATAAATCCACTGTTATTAACTTGCTGCATCTAATACTACTGCTACTACTACTACTAATAGTAGTAGTAGTAGTAGTAGTAATAATAATAATAATAATAATAATAATAATAATAATAATAATAATAGCTTAGTCGTGCAAGAAAGTTAAGGTAAAAAAAAAACCCTGTGTGGTTAGATAGACTCACCCGCTTAGGCTTGGCTAAAATCTATCTCTGCAATGAAACAAAAGCGGTCTCAGCTCTCGCAGCATTTTATTTTAAATGCCCCAGCAGTCCAGTTCAGTACCGAGCAGAAAACCCGTGAGCAAGGAATCTATTTGTGTGGGCAATGTGTACACTGTTTTAAGAAACACATATCTATATCGTTTTTATTGTTAGTATTTCTGGTTCTATTCCCATTGCATTATATTACAAAATTTTTTGGTATGTTTATCGCTTTCTTAAACCTGTTCTTTATCAATATTAATATTAAAGAAAGCTACTCCAACAGCATTCACGTCACTTTTTTTGCGTGTCACCCATTAGGGCCAGGAATTGTTTTCTAGGGGGAAAAAAACAAGCAAGCAGACAAACACACACAAAGTCGTATTGAAGCAAGCTAATTGCATAAATGCATTAATAAAATGCAACAAATATGCACGTGCATATGTTTTGCATAAAAATTAAATTAGAAGGGTCATAAGTTATTGGTTCTTATTTTTGTTATTCTTCTCATGACACATATGGCATCGTACGGCCAGGACAATGCTCTCCAGAATGATTCACAAATATCTTTCCTTCGGCTACACTAATTCAAGGGTCATGGACATTGAAAAGCTGAACTGAACTGAACCTTTTGTTTTTTCAATATGCAAACATTCTTCAAATAACCAAGGCAACAAAAATGATACTGCTTTTCACTGCTGGCGGTGACACAAAATAAAATAAGAGAAGGTTTACAAAGGTATACAAAAAGCATGCTTGTATTTGTGTAATTGTTAGTTATGCCTTAATTTTGAAGGGAAGCGTCTTGCAATATGTTTTGGATTGACCAAGATACAACAGCCTCAACATACATCTCCTTATTTGTTTACTTTTTTTTAAAATTCTGGAAAACAAGGCCGGTTTTGAGGTAACTTAATGACTTAAGCGCTCTACACAGGGCGTTCGTTTAATCACCTCAGCTTTTAAGGGCAGAAATAGGCACAGACAGCAGACACACACAGGCAAAGCGAACAGATAACGGAATAGCAGATCTGGCGCTGGGTCTCATGCACGACCAGCCTCCACTCCTGGGAATATCCCCAGAGCATCTCAGTTTTGCAGTCAAAAACTTTGAGTAAAATAAAATTAAGTAATAGAACGCCTTCACCACTTGGCAACGTAAATTTAATTTTAAAACATTTTTTCTTTAAATTATAGATACAATTGCTCAGTGGCATGGTGTGCAGTCTTCGGAGGTGACGATATGGTGGTCAAGCTCCTCGCTCATTCTTAACTCAGGTTCCTTCAGCTCGGGGGCTTAGAGAATCATTCCGCTGATCCCAGAGACAGATAAGGACCCCCCGAGCCAACACTGCAGTCTGGCTGATGAACTCACAGTCACAATACTTGTTTGTAGTAAAGATCCACTGACCTGATCGGCCTCAATGGAGAAAGGTAGGATGACACCTCTTCCTCGTGAGAGGACTGAGAGCGCACACCCGCCCCTCCCCCAACGCGTGAACTGACTCCTTCACGGGGTGCAGTTTGAAAGATAATGAACAGCTACAAGTCATTGGACTAAATATGATCTGTATTCACTCAAAATTAATTTCCATCAATTACTGTATGAAGTAAGTTCAAGTTGTCTACATTGGATACCACGAATAGTATTCGAACATTCGAACACACACACACACACGCACACACGCACACACACACACACACACACACACACATAACAGATACACAGATAGATAGATAGATAGATAGATAGATAGATAGATAGATAGATAGATAGATAGATAGAGAGCGAAAGAGAGACAGAGAGACAGACAGACAGAGAGAGAGACGCTGTATGTACCTGTCGACAATTCGAATCTCAACTGATAAATCTGCCTCATACTTTGTAGAAAATCATTTGATACTATTAGTGGACTGTTCGTTTTTGTGTGTGTGTGTTTTTAGTCCTTATTTGCCTGTAGACTGCCTATTGTGAAGAGGACTATGAAGCTGGCATGTGCGACGCCTGATTGCAACAGTATCTTCTTATTAGATTCAGTAACCACTACGAAAAAAGGAAAAACTGCTTGGCGCACTATCTCTGTGTATCCCAGTATGACCAAGTGACGTTTAATATATGTATTTAGAGTAGAATAGACCGGTGCGTGGTAGAGTGCAGTCGTTTATTTCATTTTTGTTGGCTTCTGTGACAACGTGATGTTAGGCCACTCTGCACTGTGTGTATTAGCTATCAATCGATTTACATTAATCGAGCCAATATGACTTGACATGTTGTTTCACGTAGGTCAACAAATAGGTTGTATCCATAACTAATGTAAAGCCATTTCAAATACCATCGCAGATAGTTTTGTTATTGAAACGTAAGCGTTAAATGCCGCGCAGAGAGAATATAATTAAGCGATGAATTTGTAACGTTTCTCACTGATTGTGTAACTGGCGTAAATAATATTAATGTGGATGTGGATTCGATTTTAGGGGTGTTTGTATGATAAAACTGTGTCTGAATATGAGTGGAGCAACACAAGCGACACACAAACCGAATATCAGCTGACGCTGCAATCTGAGTAAAAGTGAAATGTAACATTTTTATTTAAATTCAGTAAGCAAAGACCTAGCAGATAGATCTCTCTTGTAAACCTTGACGTCATTTTATGGAACATTTTGCAATAAAAAATAATGCCAAGAATAAAAAGCTCAGACATATTACTGCACTTTCGACTTCTGTCAAACTTTTATTAGTGAAATAATCCTGAAGATATATTTCTACATATGGCGTTGTTTTACATAATCTTCAAGAAATGACAGGACATAAAATCTGACAGATGATTCAAAGACCACAGTACAATCTCTCTTTTTTTACTTCAGCAAACAAAGGTACATGAAAAGTGGCAAGTCTTTCGACAATAAATAATAAATTATATATATTTTGTAGTACAGGAACAAAAAAATTCCAGAGCTAACCAACGGTTATTTTAACCAATAACTATACACATCTTTGGGAAAAACGTTCTTGGACGGACACAAACTCACACACAAAGTTCCCACGAAGCTTGTGGCAAAATAGAGGTATACCTTGTTGCAATGCTTTAGTACTTGGGCTTTTAAGGAGAGAATTAAACAAAAAAAATGGAAAAGCTGTATCTGCAATCCTCCATCGGTCATTTTGGGAGGTATTATTGTCAGGAGCCAGCTATTTTAAACGGAATCGCTGGACATTTTTGTAACGCACAACAATGTGTGAATCTGAATTTCAGATGAAATGAAACCATCTTCTCTACTTTCTCAAGGTGTCGGGCTTCTTCGAGGCAAACCAGTTTGTTGTAATCATTGAGATCCTCCAAACTTGTTTCTTTTTTGGCAAAACGGTAACCAACTTAATTTCCATTACAGGCAGCACCAACACGATGACACGAGATCTATCCACTTCTTACGTCAAATATGCAGAGTTTTTAATTTTCCAGGAACTCACACAATTTACATCATGGTTATTGTATCTTCTTTTACGTTATTCAGCAAGACTTCTTGGGCGTAGATAGAGGTACGTTTCAGCTTTGTGTAATTCCCATGATTGTCTTCACAGTGTAAAAATACAACCAGGGGTTGTTTAAATAAAGAGGCTTCGTGCAGTTTAATGTGTGGTACTTTTCAGATGTTCAGCCAGGGCGCAAACCAGTATGTCCGTTTTTTCAGCACCTAGTATTTGTAGGGCTTTTGAAATGCGAAATGGTCCACAACGCTCATGCCTCTATAGGGCTCGCTACCATGCTGTTCGGTGTATCTGGTAGCTGAGACGACATTGACGCAACCTCGCTCCCAGTCGAGTTTGAACCTGGCCCTCCTTCCGAGAAATTGACCTAAAAAGAGAATGCAAATGCAATATTACTCCTTATGTCACTTGTCAATAAATAACCATCAATATACAAAGACAAGTTTGTTGGTCGTCAAATGAACCTGATTACAAGCCACGTGGGCTACTTTGGGATCATGTGGAAAACGGTTTAATAGCAAATTATCGCGAAATGCATGAATTGGTTAGATCGTAAAATTAAGCAGTTATGGAATTAATGTAGCCAATGGTAGTTATTTATGATTACATTTACAGTTGTATACTAAAAACGTAACAATTGTTATTAACTGTACCTAATAATAATAACAATAATAATATTAATAATAATAATAATAATAATAATAATAATAATGGTAAGCTAAACATCTCAGATATCTCTGTTTCTACTATTACACATTACTTTCATTTTACTATGGTGCGACGAATAATGCGCAGATTTCGGGATGATAATAGTTCACTGAGACGCTTGCTGAATTGTAGTTTCACAATAGGCCTTGCGCACGGTTTTGTGCGGCCCGTGCTTCCCTATTGGCACTCACCAGTTGCTGAAACGCAGGCTGGTCTATGTCACTCTGCAGTGCGAAGTCACTCAGAACTTTCCAAGGCGGTTGGTAACTCTGCACCTCTACTGGGTTCGCCTGCAAACCACCGTCGTGTCTCTCTGGACTGGCGGCCACCATTGGGGTCCCTGTCATCCCCTGGATATTCTGCAGAAACCCGCAAAGAAACTAGTTGAGTCAGAGAGCTAAAATTAGCATGCATGTTCAGAAGCGTACATGGAAAATAATTCCAATACTATCCCACTGAGGCTCACGTCGGTGTTGGTCGTATGGGCCCACATTACAATCGGACACGATAACTTTGTAAATTAGAAAACAAAAAAAATTCTCAGGAGTCATGCAACAATTTCATATTGCTCGGTGTAATTAACGTTCGCAAAGTCTAGATATTTTCTCCCAAAAGACAAATGCAAGTCGCATATCGAGGAAGGCGTTTTTACTAATTAATAGTATCGTTCGATTAATTTGGAATGTGCTGAATTATTTTGACAGACATTATCACATCGGAGCAAATGTAGGCTACGTGTATTCCGGGGAAAGGGAGGGGGTGGTAGAGGGGGAGGGGCGCCTTGGGTTGGGGGGGGGGGGTGTTGTAGAGTGTATGGATAGGTTGGCATATACTTCTTTTAATCCTTAATTTATAATGTTGCGTTTATGTCTGAATGTGGTTACGCGAGGAGTTACTGTATCATAATTTCGATACGTTTTGACATTTTTGGAGTGTAAAATGACCAATTCATTGATCTTCTGCGAATGTAATCAGTGCATCTCTTGCTTGATTTCTGGGGCATTGCCCGGGTCCTCACCGTTTTGTCGTTGGGTTGTTGCTGCTGGAGTTGCTTCATCAGTATACTCCTCTTTTTGTCCTTGCAGCGCTTGTTTTGAAACCAAACTCTGATGACTCTGGGACTAAGGCCTGTCATTTCCACCAGCTGCTCTTTCATAAGGGCGTCAGGTCTAGGGTTAGCGTTGTAACAAGTTCTCAGCGTGTGAAGCTGTTTTTCGTTGAGTACCGTTCTGACCCGAGTGGTTTTCTCCGGCTGTTTATGAACGTGCGGTCGAAGCGCAGGCTGTCTTGCAGATACGGGCTCTGCTGTAAAGAAAACAAAAAAAGATAAATGACCAGATGACAAGTGCTAACCAGTTACAAAAAAGAAATCGACAGGATTAAACACAGTTGGGTCTACACTATTGTGACTTTTATAAACATATATTTCAGTTCCGGTAATATTTTTTCACGTTGGATTGGATGTTAATCGTAACTGTCACTATCAGCAATGTACTACACACTGCATTCGCAAATACATTTGAAATACTTATTGTACTATATCCTTGCCTATGTTGGTGCCCTTTATGAAATCGCAATGAGAGAGAAAAAAACCTCCCTACACATGGACAATAATATTATTCTCCTATCGGGTTTACCTCAGTCGATATTCCTAAATTTATGGGAATACAGACCAAAAAGAACTAAAATGCACAAATTTTAGTCAATGCCCATAGGTTATTTAAGGCTATTACCAACGGTGATTAAGTTGAATTGATTAATTAACTATTTATAAAGTGAGCTAAATAATTGCGCTCGGTATCTGAAGATGAGCTGAAGAGCTCTGGTTGCAGACGCTTTGTGTTTATAAAGGTGAAGTAACTCTGAATGTGTAATGTCAAAAATGTTTTTGAGACTACAGTGTCAATGTAATATTACACTGGAACAAGTACAAATGTCTAAGAACTATCAAGGGTTATCAATCGTAGGGTCTCAGTGTCCATGTCCCTGGTATCATGAAGTTACACAATGAATTAAGGTGATCAGAATAGGTATATGCTGGGCCTTACTTCTTTTAAAAAAACTGGTATAATCACTGTCCCTTACTTGCCATAAGTATGGCAGAAATCCAAAATATTTTGTGTATATACGCATGAAAATATTTCATTTCTGCGATGAAATGTGTAAATAGACTTATTAACCTATTAAAACCGTATGTGGAACAGCTATGGTACAGGATGACCCTCTCATTTTAACAAACATATGTCCATTACGTGGGTTTGCTTGCTGTATGTAGTTCTTAAGATATTAGATGAAAAGCTATGTCTGTCAAATAAAAATAATAGTTTTATACATTAACCTGGAAAGATGGTTTAATGTCACTCGATATCCTTTAATTCATTTGGGTTATTTATTTATTTTGAAACATCATTAATATTTCACAATACGCCGATTACTGTAGCCCATGGAGAACAGGCAATCAAAGAGATAAACTTTTCATTGTTAATGAAAGGAGGCTAAATATGACGACCAAGGGACAAAAACCGTTTTAAATTACTTCATTAACAGCACCAGCACAGCGCATTCTTCCACTTTTGTCAAACGTACAAAACGCGCAACCTACCCGCCATCTGTAAGGGTCTTGCTGGGTGTAAAGGGCTCAAAGGGTCTCCTGCTCCCATTGTTGCCCGCTCCACGACGTCGTGATCAGCCCTGCAGAATAGGCCGTCCTCTCTGAGCGCGAACTCGTCCCCGGGGATGAGCTGACGGCTGCAAGCCACACACCGAAAGCACTCGATGTGGTACACCTTGGAGCGTGCTCTCATCACGAAGTCGTTCTTGCTGAAGCCAATGTTGCATTTTGCACACTTTATCCCGTATAACCTGAGAAAGAGACGTTAGGTAATGTTTAGAGATGCTATGTACTTCACCGAGAACTCCGTTTCTTGCTCAGAAGAAATCAAATCAAGGGAGTATTAGGTACAGGACTTCAAGCAAAAAATCTCCATAATATAATATAATATAATTTGTAACAAACGTTAAGCGCACGTATGTAGAGACGTGCTATTACAAAGACTTTCATTAAAAAAGATGATTAAAATTATTGTTAATATTACTATTTATAGTAATAGTAACGATATTATTATTGTTGTTGTTAATAGTAACAGTGGCACTAAAATGGATGAGTTTTTGTGTGTTCAGGTTATGTAAGTTGAAACATCTTAAATAGTGTCCTTACTTTTCATATATTATACATTTTTTGCACGAGTTCATTTGCACACAGTACATCTGTAGGCCAATATTGGCTTGATTGTTGTTAACTCTTACAGTACAAGGAATGTATGTCATATGATGCAAAATAAAGGTCGCTGCTGCTGAGGAACGTGGAGGAACAACTACATTCGTCAATGAGCGAAAATGATTCATTTGTTAACAAGTCCATGTGGTGTGGTGGCGTGTGTGTTTATATATACATATACACCTCATCGCCACGATTTAGTAACATAAATATAAAGTATCTTATAAAAGTATCGTTTTTGTACTGGCAATCATCATTACATATAGCTTCAAATTATGAAACATCGTTTGGATTACTACATCAATTTAATTGCCAATGTAACACCATCATTCAGTGAACTATTTACTTGCCAGGGCATACATTAAATTTAACTTAAATTCTAAAAAATATTGTATATTTAAAACAATGAATGCATGACATAAGCCTCCATTGATAAAATTCTCACTCAGCACAATCAACAAAAATAAATGAAGCCACATCGCTTAATTTAATTTAAATATCGGCAATACCGAGATCAAAATTTCAAATATTTTTTAATAAAAATATTATTTTCGTTACATTTTACTACTGAATGTCTAAAGAAGATAATCAATTGCATCAAAATACATTTCGAAATTGTTTTATAATTCTTATTTAGTTTTACTGAGTTTTCTTTGTCTCTGGTCAGGCCTTTAAAAAACATAGTTTATTAAATTCTATGTGTTGTTATTTATTCCCTGTCAGAGTTTTCTATGGAATCCACACAATGTCCTTAAATACCAAGTGTTTAAAGAATAAATTGTGCATCAAAACAAGCTTAAAATAGCGAAGGAGTCAATACACTAATTTTATTTTTAATGGCACATACGCGGAGTATAGCGGAGTATAGCGGTCTTTTTTTTTTTTTTCAAAACAAGACCTACCTGATATAGTCTCTTTTACAATAGGTTTTTCCGTCTCTAACAAAGCAGGTACAGGACTCGTCCAAATACTGATTGCACTCTGCGCACTTCAAGCACGCCGCATGCCACTCCAGATCGGGGGAAACCCTCAGAATATACTGATCGTGTATTTGATTTCCACATCCAACACACAGCGAAATCAGACGCTTTTCTGGGAACAGAAAAGAAAACAAAGAAAAATACATCACTGATCTATTACGAACAGTGTACAAGCAGCGTGCATAAAATACGCGAATATATTCTATATTCTCACACATTTGTTCCATTATAATGCATTCATTTCGCTAGAAAGCAAAGTGAAATCTACAAGTATGACATATGGGTCATGCATATCCAGAAACATGCAACATGCTAACAACAAAAACACAACAACAACAACAATAATAATAATAATAATAATAATAATACGTAAAACGCATCTGCTAATTTCAATAATGTTCTTCCAGGCACTCCAGTGATTTCCTCGACATGACGACCCCAGAACATATTCTGCTTTATATTCCACCAATTGTAAATTTTAACTTCATGACAGGACTTCAGTAATAGTGCAATTATGCAAGAAACTTGACAGATACGTGACAGTTACATTTTTATCAACCAGGCAAACATATTCAACATGCTTTCATTTCATCTTTTCGCTCGCCTACTTTTTATGATTTGCTGCTATCAAGCATGCAAGACAAGACAGTCAAAGAAAGGGTAAACTATTGAGTCATCTTTGTCGGAATGACATGAATTCAGCTTTTTTTTTACCCCCACAGAAGTTATGGAAGAGCAGCAATACTTGAATATTCATCTATACAAAAACGATCCATGCAAGGTTCACTTACTTTTCGGCGGGTCCCCCATATCTCCCATGTCAAGAAAGTAAGGCGGTGTTAGGTCCACTTTAGAAACGTAGAGCAACAGTTTTATGCCAGAATGTGTTATTTTTCTCGCAGTTGCGGTGGGGCAGTGGTTGCGGGGTGCAAAGGCGCTGCAGGACCGCTCCGACTGGTATTGTTCGCGTTGAAAGTAAGGGGTGTGTGCGTGCTGCAGTGCCTAGTCCCACTGCCGACGGGGCACTCTTGTCCTTATCTCTCACTCAAACTCTCTGCTCTAACTCTCCTCAATCGCCATTGGTCTGACGTAGGGAACGGAAACGTCATCTTTGTGCGAAGCTGATTGGTTATGGAGGAGTAGAGCAGCTGTTCCTTTCATTGTATTGCAAGTATTGGAGTCCCTCGCGTAGTCCGATGCAATATCGTAGCTGTTTCATTATGACTTCCCGGAGCCCGTTCCTCTCTCCGTGCAGTTTCTTCCTTCAGTGCTTGAAATTGACAATATTATAGCTTACTGTATTTTGTATTCACGTTTATTTGTGCTTGAATGTATTGTTGGTTTTACAGTTGTGTTTGTACTCTGATAGGCCTAATAGGTGCATGGGCGTTGTGATTGTGTGTAGGCTACTAGGTGGTATATTTTTTTTTACTTATTTCTACTGTAGTATTTATTTATATATAAGTATTGCCTTGTAATACTGTTTTATAGAAGGTCGACTGTTGACAGTACAACAACACGCCCAAGCACAACGTGACAGGATATAATTTTCCCAGTTGATATACCTCATTAAGATGAGGTAGGATTGGTATGCTGTGCAAATCCATACACGGGGAAAAGAATAAATGGCATTCAAAATAATATTGTCGGAATATTTCTTCATGTTAGATTAAACCAGTTCATCCTGTAGGTAAACAGTGGCCGTAATAGTGTTCAAGTTTGTTTAAAAATACAGAAAGGAGATTCACACACTGTTTAAGTCAGCAATGCGAACTAACTTGAGAGCATAATGTGATTAAAATCAATGCCACAGTTCGACGTTTCAGCTTTGTAAACCAAAAGGCAATTAGGGCATAATTGCAGATAACAACTGTCCTAAACAGTGAGGCACACGTGGTATAATCTAAATTCAGGGTGAACGGTAATTTTGCTTATTATGCTAAACAAAACACGTAGGCATCGGCTTGCTTGGCCTCTTCGTATGTGACAGGCAAATTCAATTAATGTATAAACAAAATCTTTTTATATTTGGAATTTATTCTATAATATCAACATTCAAACGACGTTAATGTTTACCATACCAATATTTTTTGCATAATATAGGCTGTTACCTATTCGAATCCATTTGCGCGTATAGGAACTCAAAACAATTTCGGAATTTTATTAGACACAAAAGCGCCCTCTTGTGTTTACAATGGTTTGAGAACAGGCAGCCAGTGAATTATGAAATTAAGACACTAAACAAAGAAAACGCTAACACGACATTTTTTATTTCATATAGGATAGCTTACGCGGTTGATTAATTTAATCGACTGATGGCTGGTAACACTGGTGTTGCTTTGCTAGTACGTTTATCATTATGAATTTATCATTTCAATTTCAGGTCTTAAAATTCCAATAGTAAAAGAAACTTTAAAGAAAAATGTGACATTTCTGTCGGTTGTATTTCCTTATCAGAGAGAGAGAGACCTAGAGAGAGAGAGAGAGAGAGAGGGCTAGAGAGGGAGAGATCGAGAGGGCGGGCGGGAGGGTGAGAGAGAGAGAGAGAGAGAGAGAGAGAGTGAGAGTGAGAGGGGGGGGGGGGGGGGTCATTTTATGGAGTTCCTTAGTGGGATTTTGCTTTTAAGCAAGTAAAGGAAGGAGGGCGCGCCTTTCAAGTAGAAGGCGTTTTGTGTGTATGACACCTCTCTGGATTATGGTTCAGTCATAAAGAATGATATAGAAAAAGAAAGTGCAGCACTCGCCAGGACTCGGATACTGCTTAAATTCACGTTTTTGGTGTTACTACTACTACTTCTACCACACCCGCGATTTGAACATTTTAAGTTACGCCTATCATGTTATTAATATAGAACCGACTTTTTAGGCGTAGGCTTTATAAGGCAAAGACATTTTGTGTAATTTGAATTCAAGAATATGGCTTTTCTATATGAATTGTTTTGTAGCCCGTATGTTTTTGTTGTTCCTATTGTAATTTGCCAAAGTGTTTAATTTTTTCATCGTTTTTGGTTTTATTTACGTGTGCACTATATATCATGTCCTCTCTTCTGTAGATGTTGTAATCATTAATACATTCTGATTTCGTAATACACCGTAATGTAAATATTTCAAACATCACACATGTTAACTTGTCACCAATGTAGCTAATTTTACAGATTCTTCCGGAAAATATACATGTTGGTTTTATAGCTGAATGTTTACCAGTCAACATCTGAATTCATTTTTCCCTTATACACGCGTTTATGGTTTTGAAGTGGCGCGGGTCCCCTGCGAGTATGTGCAAGGCGTTCCGTGCCGTATTGTATTTATATAATTGATAAAGATTCAGACTTTCCTGTCTCTCACAGCGGAGGGCTTTCACGTGTGATTTATTGTTCCATAGGGTTTATTGCACCCGCACCTAGTGCATGCTACTTTGCAACCGCCCATAACTCATGTTAACCCGTGTCCTAGTACTGCCAAGTCATTCACACTCCGAAGTTCATACACATGAAGGTAAAATTAATAAGGCAACATTGATGGCAATGGGATTGATGGTAACGACGATGAATTTATTATCATATAATTGCAAGCTTAATCAGTTTAATCCACAGTGAAGGCACTCCGAACATTTATTTGTTTGCCCTTTTTTGGTTTCAAGGATTGGACATATACCCTATACCATGATCAGAAATAGTTTGAATTGAGACAAAAAAAAATGATGCTAGAACGTATGATACTAATACTAATAGGCTTAAGTTATGACAATGGTCCTAAAAACAATAACATCAACAAAACAATAATAGAACAATTATCAACAAATAATGATAATTATTTGCTTTCAATTTTTTACCCATAATGATTTCTGATATAAGTGTAGACACATGCACACTCCCCTACACACACACACACACACACACACATACTTGTAAGTTACACAACTTGTAATTTTTTTCATGAAGTACAACACCTTACTTGAAAATTGTAGGTTACAACTGTATTGTGCTTGACATAATTTGTGTGAGAAAAGTGCAGTCTTCAGGATATAGCAGTGCAAAATTGGTTCCCACTACAAGAATAAATCATGAAAATTATTGTATGTATTCTGGGTGTTTTTCCTCTATGAAAGATTGCTTTTAAAGTCGATATGCAGGAGATGTGATGCATTTTAAGAAAATGTAATAACATGAGACAAGAGTGCAGTTTGCTTGTTGAAATAATGGCTATATTTGAGAGGAACAAAGCTGACTGTTCAGTACAGTATGTATCCTGAGAAAGAAATCAAGCCACTGGCCAATGCGTTGTAAGGGAACAGTCTGCTTGGTCATTTGGGTTTGCAGATGCAATGGTGGCCACAGATAAGAGAGAGAGGATGGCAGAAAGGATGGAATAAAGATGATATCACAGAGCAGCACAGTACAGCTGGAGTGAGGACACCCCTGGACAGGATGGACACATTTGAAATGATGATGATGATGATGACAATAAGGATTAGGATGATGCTGCTGATGATGACAACAATGGTGACAATGCTGATGGTGATATTCTAGTGATGGTGATGATGACAATATCGATAATGATGATGATGATGATGATGATAGTGGCTATGACGATGATGATGATAATGATGATGATAACATCATTTCCATATGGTATTGTGTGCCTGCCAGGTCCATCAGACGGAATTAGAATTTCAGACAGATTTCACATCAGCCGCCTCAAAATATTCCATGGGGGCATTCTCTTCCAAAGATAAATGAATGATATTGATAGAAGTAATGGGGGTTTGCATTTCTTTGTATATAATTGTTATGAACATTTTCAGAAGAAGGATTGGGTTTTACATTAGAAAAGGCACTCTTTGGAAACCCAACAAGCTCAGCACCAGTTGTCTTTATTTTAATTTGATGTGCTTTGGTGTTGCTGGTCTATTTACACTATTGGTGCACTACTGAACTGACAGATAGCCTGCTATCCAGAAATGTTGTTGGACTTTATCTAGTGTATCAGAGGACTGCTGAAGAGACAGGGGAAATGGCATCTGTACAATAAATTATGCAAACCTAATGCTAATTCACTTTTTAGACTGATTGTCTTTAAGGCCCTTCATTGTACTTTTTCATCGTAAAACCTGCAAGCTCTATATATTGTTTCATCATCAATTAAATGCATATATCTTGCTATTACATGCAATTTGGAAAGTCTGCAAAAGAATACGTGAGAAGTGATTATAAGTCATCTTGTTGGGCATTGATTTACAGTTTGAAGTGTGTTCCTATGGCCTATGACACAAAGCCATAGACTCTACTGTGCTGGCCAAGGCCTATAAGTAGCTGGCTGTATATTTAAGATTGAAATTTGCTGATCCATGCAATGAAACCAAAAATATTAAAATCCAAAGGAAGAAATCATCTCTGTGGCACGGAAAATTATTCAGACATTATTTAGGTCTGGAAGGTTAAATATATTGAGCAATAAAATTGGCTAAGGTCACAATATAATCTATGCATTATGACAATTCTGTCTTTACCTTGCTTATCTGCTATAGCACAATAAGCACAATATACAGTATATGTGGGGTAAGGAATTTGCTGTTCAACTAAATACTCTCAGAAATATCATAAAAAGTTCCTTATGAAAATGAAAAAATGAAAAATGTTAGAGACTATGATTTCACAAAAATTAAACAGTAACAGTTTACTGTGGCCCATATTTGACCTCAATGCACCCAGCTTTAATAGAAACCACAGCAACATTTAACAAATGCTTACACAACACTTTCTGGTCATTGCCACAGAATTTATGATACTGTTTTAATATCGAAAAAGTGATTCACGTAAATTTGAGTTTTTGGCAACATGCTTTGTGGGACGATTGAATCCAGGCCTTTCCTCCATGTCACCATTTGGTGAGGATCACTTAAAAAGGATTTCCCAGCCAATCGGAAACCCTTTGGTTTGGAACGTTTTCACTGTAGTTCATTATCAGCAGTTGCAACATTAAATGTGATGATGAAATTTGATACAGTACAGGGGTACTGTACTTGCAACTGTTATTCTTTCCCTGCTTCTGTGCTTTGTACTGCTCTCTGCTTTTTCGTCTATAATTGTTGGCCTTGATAAATCAATCAATAAATAAAAGAAATGTAGAAATAAGTAACTAGTCTGGCATTGTGTTGAAGACTCACTTACTCTTGCAGCTCAGCTCAGGAAATGATCATGTTTAATGCACCACGTGCCCCACAGAACAGAACAGAAAAATAAGAGACGTGGAATGGGACAAGGGATTAAAAACTGTCCCACCTGACCTCGTTCTCGTTCCTGACAAGCAATACATACACCATCATGTTTAATTCATTGTGTTGTGTTTGTGTGGAGGTGGAAATTAAAATGCTGCGAGTCTCCCTGGAAAGCAGGAAGTTCCCTTTCGATCTGAACATGAAGGGTGTGGTCATAATCTGAGCACAAAGAAGAAGCACAAGTGACCGTAGATGTCTAAATACATTTTTTCTCATGACGTTTCTTTTATGGAATAAAAGGAAGAATACAATGATATAACTTAACAATAGAAATATATACGCAAATATAAATATATATACTCAAACATATATACGTACAGAGCTGTACACAGAAGATTCCAGTATATATGGACATAGTGTATAAGTATATATATGTAAGTAGTGTACAGATACTCAGGGTTGATTCTGGCCGAGCTGGTCAAGCTGGTCTATATAAAATGGTAGTGTCCTGTATAAATCTATACATATTATACTGACACCATGTCCATTTTTAAGGCAATGTATTGTCAATATAATGATTAATGTAATGTCAATTACAGCAAAAAAGATAAAGGATAAATCAGGTTGATCAGGTAAACCATGATGGCTGCTCATTGTTCTCAGCACATTATTGTTATTATTAGTAGTGGCGGTAGGAAGAGGAGGAGGAGTAGTGCTGGTATCGTAAACCCAATCCAGTTTAATGTTAATGTACATTAACATTAATATTAACAATGGAATACTGTATGTAGCTGCAACTTCTATGTCCTGGTGCATTCCTAACAGTTATTGTGTCATATTCAAAACACAATATTTGTTCCTGAATGGAGCTCAGCTGCTACCCTTGTTGTGAATCTGGATGGTAGTTAGCTGACCATTGTTTCAAATGGATGGTGTCAGTCATAGGTGGGGTTTTCTGAGGAATCTGAGCAGAGAATATCCCCAGATAGCCCTGGCTAGCTGTTAGACTGTATTATTAAAAGTCTGCAGTAGCAGAGATGCTTGTAATTGACACAACAAAAGAATAAAGTTTTCATTTATATTTATCTGGCAATGGTAAATTCTTGGAAAAAATACTAATCTGTGCCAAACTGTGACCACTGGCCATTATGTCACATCTGATACGGCTGCTTGCTTCTGATTAGCAACCTGGCAATAAAATGACAGTCAACAGCCGTTTCCATCCACTCAGCTCCAACATCTGAAACAGTGAAATCTGTTAGCAAGCAGAATGTTCCTTACATATGAAGCCAGTGGCATTTTTTTTTACTGTCCTTTGTCCAGTTTCCAGAAAAATCCACTGTAGAGGTTAGTGCCTGTCTTAACTCAGTGACCACTCTGGAAATGTATTATGACCAAATGACTAGGGCAGTAAGCAAAAGCTTTTTCAGTTGTTTTATCAGCCATGTCTGTCAAAGCTTCACCATTGTGTGTTATGTGTTAAATAGTTGCTGAAGGCTAAGGCCACTGCTCCTAAAAGGCTACATCGTTATTTTCTCATAGCTAGACGTTGACAAGTGCAGTGTGTGATAGAATACAGAAACCAAAATGATCGCCTCAATCTGTTCCCAAAACTGTGAGGGAACCTGGGCGTCAGCTGGTCTTTTTTTTGTGCTTTGCAAAAATGACGAGTAGATTTTGTTAGCATTCCTCATCATGATTTACTTCTCTGAGTCATTGATACCGCACAGCTGAGCTGCTTCAGAGGAGAAAGGCGATACGCGTAATCTCAGCTTTTCAGAAATACTCTCTTCAGCATTGTCACTTACCATTCAGTGATACTGCTTAGAATGTTTGATTTATTGAGTTACACAGTGTAAATCCATCTGCTGAACAAAACTACATACTATAATACATCTTTTCAAACAGCATATTTCAAAGGTTCTACATGCACCGCTAATACTAGATCCTGTTGGTAGGGACTAGAGCTCAATGTTTCAGTCAGCATTTACAGTACAGTAAGAATTTCTTCTGTACACACGGTGAAGGAAAGAAAAGATAGTGAGTGAGATCTCTTTTAGATGCACAAACATTCACATACACATTGCACAGGATTATTGCAATATCTCTGCACTGTACTGGTTGCCTCATAATATGAAATACCCTGTGTTTTGACCTTTTGATGTCGAAACAGATGGACATTTATAGAAGTATTTCCTTCACTCAGTGTTTATTTAAGGCCATGTTATTCATGCCGACCCCTGACTCAGAATGCAGTGTTCAGCAGGGAGTGATATGAAAGTGACCAGAATTCCAAAATGGATTCTGTCCAATTGTGGACATGATCACACGATCACATGATCATGATGAATCACATAATACTGCCAGGGTTTTATGTGGTTCCTGTAAGTCTGTTTTGTTTTCCGTTTCAGTGTTATTTATGCTTATACATATATTTTCTATGATTGAAATGTAAAAACTTTCTACAGTGCAGCTGTGATCTTTTTTTATAACAAAAGACATGTGACTGAAGTACCCTCAACATTTTAAAACACATATTACAAAATAACCTGTAACTGGACAGACCTGACAACATTCATTGAAATAAGATCACAAAGTCTGTAATCTGTTCAAATAGGCTGCAATGCAAACACTGACTGTAGACATACATGTACAATGTTTTTCTCAGTCTGAAAGACACTAATATGAAATGGAGCTGTCATTACCCTCAGCCTCATTGCTCTCATTCACATATCACTGCCTGACTGACATTCAAAATGGCAAAAATTTTTGAAGAAAATTCCTGTTCAAAAAACAAGGCCACAAGCTTGCACATACAGTATGGCAATTTCAATTCAGAAAAGCAACAATGATCTTCTTGACAATATGCATTTCATCAAGATCTTATGTGAAACCTGCCCTACCGATTTGAGAATCCTCTATGCCTTAAGGTTCGGAAGGTTGCAATGGTCACTTCTTCCATTGTTTGTGGGCTGACCGTGACATCACATGCCTTTGCCTTGCATCTCAGTATATCTTACCCATCAGAAAGTGTCTGTCAGGCTCAGCGATCGGATCTTAGTGATTTTTTTGATAGTGGGGGGGGGGGGGTCCCCTCAGGGTGACAACACCCAACGCTTTCCTAAATCGTTCCTCTGAGCATTTTGGGTCACTTTGCGTCCTCATGCAAGTACCTCCTCTTTGTTCATGCCTGGCTTATTTCGGCATGATGTGAGAAACTGTTTCCAAAAAAATGCCTTTAATTTTTCCCTGTCAGATCACTTCTAGAATCTTTTTTTTTCCCTTTTTTGGATGAGACCTTCTTTTCACCAGTAAAAGTTCAGATGTTTTTCTTCTCCATTGGTTGATTTCCTCCCACGCCGCTGTGTGCATAAAGTGGAGCTCTGAGCAAGCTGCAGGTTTTATTGTGGCTCCCTTGTTGCTGCGTGGCGGTGTATGGCCAAAAGAACTGACTTGATTGAGTAATTGGAATTCCTCAGCAGTTACATTGAAAACCATCTCAATGATGGGGAATCTAATTGAAAAATTCCATTTTATTTGTTATCATTTTGGTGGATTTTTTTTTTTCTTTCAAACCAGCATAACAACACCCTAGACCCTTCTCCTGGTATTTTAAACCAAATTCATAATTTACATTTCTTTTTTATGCATTTGACCACATTTGCACCAACGTTGTGAATTAAATTAAAAAACAGACTCTTCCACATTTTTTGGGGGAAACAAAATGGAAAAGTATGGGTCAGAACACCCCTGTCTGTAAAACAGCACAGGTGGTATCCGGGCTGCAATCTGTGATCAGTTTCCCGGTGTTGTGCTCCCTGTGAGCCTCATGCCGTTGAATGGGCTGTAAGGACCTCCTGAACTGGTGGAACAACTGTCAACTGCCTCTCACAACATTTTCTGTCAACATGGTAAGGCAATAATATTGTCGATCAATCAATCAATCAATCAATTCACCCGCAACAATTATGCTCAAAATGTAATTTCTACATGGCATTGGTATTAATGACAACAGCTTAGTCCTACTGTTTCCTGATCCTGCCTTTGCAATGTGCCATGGGCACATTGACATACAAACGTAACCACTCCAGCATTAATGGGTGGTGGTGTTTCGTTTGCTTCACAGCCTATTGCAGTATAGACCTGTTTGTTCTTGTTTAATTAAAGATTTCTACCCATCGAGAAAGACAGAGGATCGCATTATCGAGAATCATTACCCAATGGCAATTGCTCCAGTTTAATTAACTCTGTGTATGTGGCGCAGAAGAAAAGATCTTTCACTGAAGTGGAAGGGAATGATGAAAGGAAACGCATGGCTTATAAACAGGTAGTCTGCGTGTTGGTTTCCCATAATGCTCATGGTAGGAAAGGTTCACTGGTGCAGTTCATTACGGTTAATTGTGTGTTGATTTAGAAGAAAAGAAGAAGGAGAAGAAGAAGAAGAAACACCAATGCTTCCCCTGATTTTTGCCTATTGAAACAAAGCAATAAAGTTTTGGGGGCTATGACGTAGACCTTAAAATGTGTGAAATATTGAGTTTGTTCCTACATTTGAAGTCCTTCAGCCAACATTAGCTCTGAGCTCCAATTCAAAGTGGGTTTGAGTGGGTGTCAGTAGGTGCCTAGTATGGTACCCAGAAAAAAAGGTTAGCACAACTCCCATTTCAGAACAGAGCGAAAGTTTAGATAACCGATGTCAAGACTGCTCAGGGTAGAAAATCACTCTTTTTCCTATTCTAGTAAATTCTTATCATTAGAGCCAGTTTTGACAGCCATCATTAGCTCTGCATGGCACTAATGAAAAGCTGGTCATTGATTAAGACCATTAAGAAATTCCCAGGTGTTAATATATGGTTAAGCCAATGGATTTGATTATGTGTACAGTTTTACATTTTCTTGTCTGATTTAGAATGGCACTTTAAACTTAAAATTAAAGGTTGAAAGTTGAAAATGAGTTTTTTTCTATTCCTAGATTATCTGGGATTACTTTTAAAATTAAAGGTTTCATAAGAATATATTAAAAGAATAAACTAGCCTATTTCTATTCATTTTTCTTTATGTATTGTATCATATTGGGAGTTCTTACTTTTGTATCTGTAGTATGGTGGCTTTGCAAAATACAAAAAAAAATCAAAAACAAAATCTTGTGGTGCAGTGGTGCAAAACAGGAAAATGCTTCTCATTATGGAATTGCATCACAATGGGTTTTACATTTTAGTTTTACATGTTTTATCTATTTATTCATTCATTTTGCATTTTGCGTTTGCATATCAGAACAACTGTAAAGAAGAGAAGACTTTTTTCTGAATTTGTCTCAATCAATTTACTCCAATGAAAATCATGTCATTTTTTAAGAATATAGGTAAATAAGAAACGTATCTGTCTTTTAGATGTTATCAAGCACATACTTTCATTCCCTGTGCTTCCTTTTTAGATAATATATAAATATCTTTTTTTTTTGTTAACATCTTTTTATTCAAATTTCCCATATTTTCATATGAGTACATTAGCTTAGGCGGGATCATCACAACAAAAAAGACAATGACACGATATACAAAATAAATAATACATAACTAAAGCATATGACCAGTGCAAAGCAGAGAAACTATGGCAATGTCATAATGAAGAGCATCTTCGTAAAAGGTTCCTGATACAACAAATGATATCAGACCATACAGTTAATGTGTTCACATTGGCTTGGTGTAACCTTGCTGTGGACTTTTCCAAAATGCATATATCTAAATAATAGTGTACCCAAGTACATACCAATGAAATCCCAGGTTTTACCCAACCCTTTAGGATAGATTTTTTAGCTGCAGTCAATCCCGCCAATAAAGCACGTCTTTTTGGTCTACTGAGCACAATATCTGAATGATCCCCAAGCACATATATAAATATCTTTGTACGAATGGACAGTAGGTTTTTCTTTGGGTTATCTGCTTCACATTGCACTGTGTCTCTTGGCAGCAGCCTAGAGCCCAGCCTTGCTGCTTTGTCCTGAGCCATTTCCCTCAACGTATGGCAGTCACCTCTCGACTCAAAAATCTCTGAGTCGGTGGTTGCCACCTTGTCCTCTTATCTGTGGGGGACATCTCATCCGCACGCGGTGTGGCTGCACTGAGCCACAGGCCATATGGCCGCTGGTCACAGACCACCTGAGGCGGCACTCATAATCAACACGGGCTGGAGCCACACGACACCACTCTGACAGATGGCGTTCCTGGGACCTCGCGAGCGCCCCTCCGTTCCGGGACAGCGCCGCGTCCCGGGGCCCAGGCCTGTCCCCTTCAGCTCGGGCTGAGAGGAGCAGCAAGAGTGACGAAGTGTCAGAGGCAATTAGACGTGATGGCGGCAGCCTGTCTTGCTTATTCCCGCGGGTCTCCCCCGCGCCCGGGGCTACGGCTGGAAGCAAGGCTCAACACATGCGAGACTGTCTTCAGAAACACAACAGACACCAGCACCTTGTGACATGGCGGGGCAAACTGTAAAATGCCAGCCTGGCATGACAGCAAGTCCTTGCCTCGCCAACGGGCTCTG
This sequence comes from Megalops cyprinoides, assembly GCF_013368585.1. Lineage (NCBI taxonomy): Eukaryota > Metazoa > Chordata > Actinopteri > Elopiformes > Megalopidae > Megalops > Megalops cyprinoides. The sequence continues at coordinate 35,528,038 of NC_050586.1, forward strand.
AACAGCCTGACTATCAGCCAACAGGTGGTTACCACAGTGATAGGAACACATTGATGAACGATGGGCATGAGTAAAGCTCTCTGCACCTTTCCCTCTCCAACATTACCTTTTCAGTTGACCATTATTCCATTCCATTATAAAAGCATCGCTACTCAACCCTGGTCCTCAGAGTCATAGGGTCTGCTGGATTTCACTCCAGCCCAGCTCTCAGCTACCTAATTGTACTAATCATTGCCTTGATTGAATCTAATTTTGCTTCTCTCCCTGATTCTGTGACTGTTGGAAAAGCAGCTGGGACTCTTGCTTGGCCATGGACTTTTCATTGCAGAGCTGAGTAGCTCTGATTTAGAGAGTGTATCAAGCGGCCTTCCAGCTACAGCATGACTCCAAGGAGAAAGATATTACTCTGGCCTGCAGTTTTTACAGCCTATGTCTGCAGTCCATGAAATGTAATGAGATAGGGACTGTGTTTCGCCCAAGTAAAGACGTCTGCAGTGAGTTCCTGTCTCAGATTTTTGCAATGAGTTCGTGGGGGAGAAGAATGAGCAAGGAGAATTTTCTGATTCTAATTGTCACTGATGTGATGGAAGCTGTGACGTTATGTAATTTCTCACCTTTGTACTTGACCATCTCTGTCTCTGTCATTGTAGTGTTAGTTTCTGTATTTGTGCTCGTTCTGCCAGACATCAGCGTTTCACCTACATCGCTCCCCAGTGGTGGAACGAACTCCCGGTCTCGCTACGGACAGCTTCTTCACCCCAGTCCTTCAGACGGGGCCTGAAGACGCACCTCTTCAGACTCTACCTGGACTGACCCAGCACACAATTGCTGCCCCCCCCACCCATCAGTGCTGTTGTAAATTGCTGTGCTTTTTAAATTGTGCTTTTAAATTTGTCTCTTGTTGCCGCCTTTACCCTGACGCTCATTGTGCCGTTTGAAGTTGAAGTTTGCCGTTTGAAAGTGTATCGCATTAGTTGCCCTATAGGCTGTAATTGTACAAATCTGATAGTACTGCGTCCTCAAACAGACCTTGCTCTCAGCTGAGAACTGTCTCATTGTGGAACTGTACACATCCTGTCCCCGTACTGTCGCTGTACTTACTGTATGCACTTTTGTATGTCGCTTTGGATAAAAGCGTCTGCTAAATAAATAAATGTAAATGTAAATGTTTAGCTATATGCTAAAGTTGAAATGGGCACATCAGAAAAAAAATAAATAAAGGCGTGTCCAACCTCTTCTGGTACTGTACATGTTACTCTCCACTTCTCAATAGCCAAACAGCTTTAACTTCCATTAACAACCTGATTATTATTGTTGTTTAGTGCATAAATCAGGAACTGACAGATGGACAGTGCTAAACTATGCACAAATGGCTGATGCTGTTGGATACAGAGTACCAGTCACACCTTTCTTTCTTTTTTTTTTTTTTTTTTAAATCTGAGATGCCCGTTTCAACTTTAGCATGTAGCTAAACAGATGCAGAGACTATCACTAACAATTAAAATGTCTTTAAATGCATGTTTCCTATGACCTTATTCAGGTGTGTCTGACTTTTTGACTGATAATGTAGGTTGTTTTATCTCAACTTCTTAAGCTTCAGCTTGAATGGCTGTTCAACCCTATTTTCATTTCTGAATTCATCCTAAACTGTAAAAGTAAATGGCCGCTGCAATCATAGTCAAGTCTTCCACTTCTTTAAGGTCAGGATTGGTTCTTTTCACATCCTGTCCTTTTTTTTATAACTGAGGCTCTCAGCAGTGTATGGGATAAAAGGGGTGATGTTCAGGTTATGCTCTTCTTGAATGTAAACAACATACAGCACAGTGGAGAATAAAATCACATAGCTCTCCATATATTTCTAGCATGCAAACATGGATTTTTACATTGGAATCTCTGAAAAAACTAGACTGTGGCCAAAATTCCCTTATTTATCTAAAGCTTTAGCACTGTTGCCTGATTCCTGAACAATGTCCAATCAAAGAGCTCTGATCTCCCACTGACATGAGTTAGTATAAAAATAGTACTGACAGTCCCTGAATTTGTCAGGTGAAGGAAATGGCCGTGAATTGTAGGTCATTGTTCTTGCTGCAGTGAATGCCAGGCAATATTATGTGTTTAGGAGACTTGGCTAAGAGCTAGGTGTACTGCTGATTCAGTGAATGAAACAGGAATAGACTTGCTTCCAAAGCAGTTGGGCAAGCACAGTTACTGCTGACCTCTCCAGCAGGGATGAAGATTTAACGCCAGGAACGGACTGAGCTGCTGAGGAGAGACCAAAGAGCAGCACAGAGAAACACGGGAACAATCAAAGCTTAAAATGGAACAAGAATGCCGAGGGAGAAAGGCCACACACACTTACGTACTGTATATATATCTTAAACTGCGCTTCTTGTCAATATGATTTTTACATGTTGAAGAATGGTAGATACTGTATGTGGTAAACATGGCAAGATTCATTATCTCACTTGTTATGGTGATCACAATAGGAAGCATGCCGGCGGTAGATCGATTTTTGTGGCACAGCTCTGTGTGAGAGAATGGAAAATGATTGGACATGATTAGATTTGTTGCTTTCGGAGTCATTTTATCAAATCAGATGTTTTGATGGAAGGCACCGAGATGTGTGGCAGTCGATAGAAGGAGGTGGTGTGATTTTTGATTGCTTAAAGACTTGCCAGACAATAAGATGAGATGAGATCCCGTGAATGCTGTGCTAACTTTCCTGCTTGCATACAACTTGTTCCATGGGCCATCACTGCAATGTGCATGCAGGTTGAGGATAACGTTTTATATTTTGATTTTTATTTCAGTGCATTCTTTATCATTTTTATTACACATGTACATTATTTGAATTACAACACATTTTATTATGCTTAAATCTGTGAACCATTATTATTATTATTATTATTATTATTTGTGAGACAAGATAATACAATGCTTCACCCCACCTGGAAATTCATCAGTGAAACAAAGGCATACACACATATTATTTGCATGCACACACACACACACACAAACACACACACACACACACACACACACACACACACACACACACACACACACATACACACACACACACAAACACACACCTTTCTTTATTTCAGTTCTGTGTGTGTTTAATTGCATATCAGGCTCCCAGCCATGTGAGTGGCTATTTCAAATAGGAATCAACAACCCCAGTTAATATGTGAAGTAAAACCACTCTTATCCATATCAGAATCGATTTGTTGATTTTTCACGCAATTGTTACCCTCACTGCACTTTAAACCCCTTCAGTCCATCATACTACCTGCCATATGTCTGGCATGGCAGCCACGTACGTGCTCAAAAACGATATAAGCGCCATCATTCGTTCATGTGTCCGTTGACAGTCCCGTGTTTGTTAACTCAACAGAAATCAAACAGATGAAGTGATTCTGTGGAAAGTAAGTTCCTTCCACATCAGATGAAAGGGGGTTTGTTTCAACAGTAAATGTGAGCTTTGTCATCATTTGGCAGGCGGGGAGGTGATGAAATCTTAGCAGGCTGGCCTATCAAGGCGTCGGAGGGCGGTGTTTGCTTTCTGGCACCAAAGGCTTCTCCGAACGCATTCTGGGCCTACGTGTCTGTTCAGGTATTACTGACTGACAATTTCGGCATGGAGATAAGCCTGTTTCGTTCATAAGACGGGCGTGATATGTTTTTGGTCTGGTGACATGTTAAATATCACTCTGACTCATTTTTCTGGCAATCTATAATTTCTTGCAGTGGATGTCCGGCAGATTGACCTGTTTTTATTTCTGACAACACGTGGGCATCTTGTAGCAGTAAAGCTTTTCAAACTGACGGATTAAATAAAAATGAACCACTTCTACTTTGCTGAGAAAAATTTTAGGAATATGAGCAATAATACAGTTTAGTCATGTTGTACTACTTTGAAACAGCAATCTGCAAGTAACAGAAAAATATTTTGGTACCCCTGAGAAATTAACAGACATTAATACATTGCTCATAATACGCTTTTACGCACTTACACTGCAATTGTCACAATATAGCAACCTTTTCTATCAAGTAAAGTCAAAATAATTATTTTAACATCTCATAAACTAAGTTAACCAGAAAAAATTCAGTGGTCATCTGCAATGACTAATCAGAGCATCCATGTGATAGTCTATTGACTGAAGAACCCTTGAGCAGGTAGGGCTTAGCGAACTGTCAGTTTAAACATTTTAAAATCCGAACGCCAAGTGTCTCTTGTGTGTGGGAGATTACAGCACGTTTCCATTTATGGGCTTGTTTCTGAAAGCTTTGAATGCCACCTTTAAGAGGTCCTCAGGGAGAGTGCAGTAAATTACACATATTTTCTTTCGCCTTTTCTTCTTCCTCCTTTTTTTTACCTACCACAGAGTCTCTTCCCGAAGGTGAATTCAGGAACATAAGTACAAGGGATACGAGGGGCAGAGGAGGAGGGAGGGCGAGACTCAAAGGCAGAATTTTTGGTCGGATTTAGATATTTGACAGCCTGGAGCGGGACGCTGACGTGACAAGTCAACTCGTGTCAAGTGTCACGGGGGAGTCAGTCTCGCGTCCGGGTGCGCCGCCGTGGGAGCGCGCGTGTGACCAAGGCCGCGGTGTAAGGTGGATGGTTGCGAGGTATTCGCCCGCCTTCTGAGTGAACAACAAGCGGCTTTCATGCTCCATGTAGCCTCTGCTGAAAACGACACCTTTTTCTCCGCCGCGGTCGCCTCCAGGCTCCTGCCCCCGTCTCCCGGCCCTGTTCCGGAGATTTGTCAGGTCATCAGTCATGTTCTGATGCTATCCGCAGCGCTAACGTTTTTTTTTTCTTTCTTTCTTTCTTTTGCATGGGAGATTCATTCAGGGCATGAGTTTATTTTGAGGCTAGTCAAACCTGAAATATTGATTTAACATTCACCTGAACCTGTGAAATTGATTCAATGTTGTTCCAGCTAGATTCTGATCATACAGGTACAAATAGAAGCATAGGTTTCATGTGAACAATGTGAGGAACACTGCTTCTATCATTGACATAAATGCTACATTACAGCATTGTTAGTTAATTACCTTCTCTCAGCATTAGGGGGGGGACATGCCCCCCCCTCCCATTTTTTTATTAATTGGGTAATTTAGTTAGTCACACATTTAGATGAATAATATTTATTTCTGAAAGTCTGGTGGTTGCTTCTCAAAAGTCAAAGCTTTGAACAGGCCCATCATGTTCAGCACATATCGACTGCTTTCCCTGAGTAAACCTAATTGATTCACTAGGTACTTGATTGTTCTGTTTCCTCCTCATTTAGACTCTGCTTCTTTAATGTGGTCTGCTCCAGGGTGATGTCATTAGAGCATCGACATCTTTTCCCGGGTGTTTGTCACAGCAGCCAGTGAATGTTATTCTTGGAAACTTCATTTGAAATTGGTCAATGAAAAACATTCGATGACTCCTCTCCCATACCTTTCTGAACACTAACACAAGGCATTGTTCATTATTGTTACAGTGTTACACCATATTACCTGATGTGGTAACTCCATTTCCGTTTATTGCTGCAATGTCATCTATCAGTTGGCATGGTTGTTTGATGGGGATACATGTCTGTAGATCCTGTGAAACATATACTGCATACAAATATTTAATATTTAATATTTCAAATATTTCATTTTTTGCAACAAAAATGTACTGATTCTTGATGTGCACATTTTAATTTCAACTTCTACCTTTGTACTGAGAGAGGGTGAGAGAGCAATGCCCATGTACCTATGTCCATTAACCATTCACAGTTGGTTCCTTCCAGACCACTCACAAACCCACAATGCTCTTCACCTCAGGGTTGACCAATAATGTTAGGAAATGCTTATTATCTGAAATATTGCTCGCACAATTGTGTTTCAGTCCTTAGTTGATGTAAGTACCTTCTGGTGGGGTGGTGAGGGGGTGACTTACTGGTCAGTGGATTATCGTCTTCGTACCCTCCTCTTCCATTGATTTTCATAGCTGTGGCAGAGGCCGGCTCTGTAATGAGTCTCGCGTTACACATGGGTAGGATTTGAAGAGGCCCCGTAACTCAATACGTACCTGTCTGCTCTCCTCTGGCGTCGGCGGGCCTGTACGCACCCCACGAAGGAGGCATACCTGGCATTCCACCCCAGCCTCCTCGCAATGCTAAGTGGACTCAAGCCTGCCTACCAAAACATCAGGTCATTGTAAAGAACGAGGGGGGGGAAAAAAAGCCCCTTGACAGATAGTCCAAGTGTGAAGTCAGTCCTGCGACGCCCAATTACTCGTCCGGTCTGAAGCTGCCGCGCCGCTCTCCCCTCGACCTCCTCCATGCTACAGTAATGCTACAAAGCCCATCCCCAGAGGTATTTCGAGGTGGAGACTCGCCCCTGGCGGGTAAGTGACGGATGCCCAGGGATGGCCATTGTTGAGAACTTCCCCAGCGCCCCCCCCCCCCCTTCCCCCTGCCCCTACAGAAGAGGGTGTTTACATTTTCTCGGAGGACAGACGAGGCCAAGGAGCAAGCAGAGGTGGTGACACCACAGGCTACACTTACCAACCAGTTCCTGAAAGCTGTTGAGAACATAGGAGTTCTGAAACGTGTTCATACTGCTTTCTTCTGTAGGAGACTAAAAAACATGGAAGGGGTTTTTTTTGTATGTCAGTCTTTCACATGATCTGTTAAAATGGCTATGGGTTGTACTAACTCTGCCTTCAAAAATAAACAATGCACATTGACACACAAATAGTAATCATAGTTGTAAAATGAAACACATTTTCAATTTAGTTCTGTGAGTGTTATGGTTTCTGAGCAACATGCTATGCACCAGACAAAATAAATTTGACTTATTGTGTGAAGCTAATTATGACATATATTTATTTTTTAGCATTAGATCACAGTTTCTTGCAGGAAAATTAGATCTAAAATCATGACATCAATCAAATGTCAATCAAAGGTGTTATTCGTCTGGTATTTTACGTAATTTTTTATGTTTTTAATCATTTGAATGATGAATCTTTCTGCTGTCTGCTTGTGGCCAACTGACCAACTCTATGACCCAAGGCATGACCAGACATGCAGCGTGCTCCAATAAGTGGTGCTTGAGTCTGTGTGCATGAGTGCCTGTTGACTTAGCAGTGGCTAATGACAGATACGCAGTGAATGTTTCTGCAGAAGTCTTAATTTGAGTTGGAAGCAGGATGGTGGTTCATCAGGAGATGATGACTCCAGCGTAATGACATGCAAAAGCTGTCATTTTTTGGAGACCAAAGCAAATGCTTCAATAATGGTGAGTTTGGTTTTGGTACACTCAAAGTGGTCTGACTACATGAAAATGTAAAAGTTCAAATAAAGTTCAAATAAAGATATTGCTTTCTGCATTGGATGGTCACTAGTATTCATGTTTCAGCATATTTCTTACAAATGGTCAAACACCTCTGTAAGTTTTGATATCAGCCATGAAGGTGAATTTCCCATACAGTGGCAATAATTTTAATGAAATGATCTATCACATTAAAAAGGTATTATCATGCATCTATAATTTAAAATTTGTATTAAACCTAAATTGGAAAAAAAAAAAAATAATAATACTTCTGCTATGAAACTTGTTAAACCTAAAATCCTACACAGCATTAATTATCAATAAATACTATTATGACAAGTCATGACAAGACAATCATTAAATTTATGTATTTGTGTGACTTATTATTGTTGACATCCTATAGTCATAGAAAATGGCTAGTGTTGAACTTTGTATCTTTGGAGCATATTCCCAAAAAGCACAAAGGAAAAAATTTATTAAAATTGTTCAATTTTTATTTCTCTGACACAGAACCCCTGGTTAGTATTTTTTTCTCTCTCTCTCTTTTTTTGCATCTCATATTTTGTCTGATAAATTGCAAAGGTTAACTGTGCAGACGTCTGTGTGTTTCTATGTGGCTCTTTAACATTAATGTGATAACAAAGCTGCTGTTATAATCCATGCGTCTGAATCAGTGAACACCAGTTCCATGCTGCCAGGCATTCTCTAGCCCTGTTCACGGGGGGAGGAAAACAGAGCGACTCTGTTTTGATGTGTCAGCCTGAAATCACTGTAATTATCATGGTTAAAGGCACCGGTAGAAGATAATTGCATTGTTGTTTGCTTATTTGGTGTGGGTTTAGTAATTTAGTTCATTTTTATGAAACAATCCAATTAAATATTTTGATAATAGTTTTCGTTGTGTCACTCTTCTCTGCCTCTGAGAAGGGAATCTAGGGGAACATTTCGCACATGTATACACACACACACACGGAAAGGGGGAGGGGGGGGGGGGGGGGAGAGAGAGAGAAATGCAAAATATTTTGATAAACTCAGCTTTTCACTAATTAAAAGTTCCTAAAAGGCAAAATGAAATCTAGCCTGCATTAATGTCAGTAATTAATTTAATCTTTGAACCACCAGCTAAACAATGACTGTAACTAATAGCTGTTGCTAATAGCTGTTGCGTGTCTTGTTCATTACAGAGTATAAAAATAGCAGTACAATACACAGCCTTAAAAGCCTCTCATTCATTTACACGACTAAATCTTTCTCAAGAATTTCATCAACATTTGTGTTTTAAGGTCTTGCTGTATGTGTGTTAAAACATATAATAAACAAATATGTAAAAATGATAGCAGACTTCAGCCTTAAAGTAGAAATGCTCTATGTGTGCCTGGTAGAATAGTGATTTGAGGTAAAGGCTTCATAATACATTGAAGCAGATTAAAAGGAACCAGGGTCTAAAGGAGATCCTGGGAATTAACACTGGCTTCTGGCATTTTTTTTCCAAGCCACCGTTGACACACATAATATGTTTTTTTTTTCATTCCTCTTTACTCTCTCCCCTGAGTAAGGTCATTATTACAGACAGATGGTGTGCCAAGTGAAAAATGGCATCTCTCAAATTTTTCTCTTTGAATCAAGTGTCTATATCCTGTAGTAGTAATGTTGGCTCATTTGAGCATAATGCCATGCAAAACTTTAGGACAGATGCAGATACCATATCCTGTTTTTTATCTTGTTACTGTAATAAACCTGGCCATATTTAAGAGGCCATCCAAACATTCTGGACATTCATCCATTCTTCCCAGTGAGGAGAGACTTCTGACAAGATGTAATGTCTATACTTACGTGGGAAACCATGTCTCTTCTCAGGCATTGTTTTTTTTTTTTTTTTGCTACTCTTAATGTTTCATTGCCTTGGTCTTCTGTTATGGCTTCAAATGCCTCAATATTTGTTCACCTGATATAGAGGTACACATTGAGACCAGTGGAGTAAGTGGATAAGAGCATTCACCACAAAGCCTCATGTTACTCCCATGTTTCCAACAGAATGGGAGCCCTGTCCTCATTAGCCCAATCCGCATTCGTCCTTGGGCCTGAAATTTGATTTAATATCCAAAAATAAAATCCTCCATTTCACTCCATTCTGCTTCTCTCCGTCTTTTTTTTTTCCAGAGCACTTACGAGTCTTAGAAGCAGGCATCCGTCTTGAATGCGGCCATCCTCGCCAAACTGCAAGGGCAGGAGAGTGGGTCATACATCTTGCAAAGAGTCTGGAGTCTTTGTCTATACATACTGTAACACGTGGTGATGGATGGTAAAAATGAACTGTGCCCGAGTAATATATAAAGTCGTTCCACAATGTACCTCGCGCTAAATTATCCTCACTCAATAAGGACCTGACGGGTGTGGGCACTTCAGTCCGTTCCTTTATTCCACCAAGTATCAGATGTTCTCCATTCATCAATGGCCACCTCGCTATTCACCCGAACCCACGCCGGAGCACCACCGTCACAAAGTCATTTGGGAAAAAGTGTCTGGCCAAAACAAAGAGAGGTGGAGTACAAAAAACTTGTATATTCGGACGAGCGGGAATTGTATTTTAGTGTTGTCCTGATTTTTTTTTTTTTTTTCTCAGCTTTGGTAACACGCCTTCCTGCGGATTAGGCCTTGGCTTCTGGTGAGGATACAGGGTGAGTTATTGCCACTGATGCATTCGAGGAAATTCTGGATTAATAGCAGTGTAAACATTTAGGTCACCTCTGGAGCGAGGTGGTAGGCCAGACAAATGTTATCTTTATGCAGAGCCTTTTAGAGGAAAGCTGGCGATTAAATCTGTCCCCACGAAGGGAAAACAAAACTTTGTGTTATTAAGTACCGTCCATTTCCACTTCTCAGGTTTATATTGGCATGTGCTACTCCAAGTAAACCTCTTCAAATCACATGCCATTTTTTGCCATGTTGACCTGACACATTATATATTTGTAAAAAATTTAACAGAGTTGCATAGGTATAGGTGTCAGTTATACAAAAGTACATCTGCCTTGTAATTTCAACAGGATGACTAAGAAACAATTTGCACTTGATTTGTCACTTTTTAATACAAATAGTGATTTGTAATCCATAGGTGGGAATTAGTTATGATATTTTTATTGGAGGTGCACAATTCATTCATTTCTTATTTCATGACTTTATTTTTCTGTCAGTTGCAATGTTGCTTAAGTGTTTATACTAAAGAATTTTAAAAATCTGTTCCAATGTGAAGAGGTGATTAGGCTTTGGTGCTGTGTATATATTTTAAAATCCCCTCTGGATTTGCAACCCCTGTCATTATAGCTTTAGTTCTCAAGTTTTTTTTCCATTTCCATGCTACGGCTTAGAGAAGGGTGACCAATGGGAAATGATCTCACATGTCATTCCTCTGGAGGAGGCTGCATACTAGGTGATGTGCCTGTGCAAACACAGAAACACACGATGAACCTAAGCCAAGAATAAACTGCTGCAATATACAAAGGAGCAAACTGGCTCCGCTAAACTACATATGGCCATATGTCAAACACTGAAAAATTGAGGTACTTTTGAAACGTCTGGTAAATAAAGTGACAAAACGCAAATTCATATGTTTTATATGAAATTTACTTTTAAACATAAACATGGATTTAGCCCACCTATCTTTTTATTCAGAAAATACGGGTCTTTGCTTAAATGTATCCTGTTAAAAGTGACATGCTGAGATTCTGTCAGTGTATTTAGACACGATCTTTTTTCATTTCTTATATATTTGATTTTGAATTCAAATTTCAGTTTTTTTTTTCAATTTTTTTTTCAATTTCTTTTCTTAATTTCATTATTTAAAGGTAAGTGCAAAGCACAGTGCGGATAAATTGAATTTGTGTCTTATGTCTTTGTCAGAATGATACAGCCCCTCGGCACTCTGGCTTAGGCACCAGTTGAATGGGTTTTACCTCTCTGCTGCATTCAGGTGGCAGACACAACCCAGCAGCTCACAGACTTGTCTCCATAAATCAACCTTTGGGTTTGGTTTGCAGGAACCTACCTCATCAACTGTACAGTTATGTTTGTCTTGTACATGCCATGCCGTGTTTGGGATGGGGGGGGTCTCAGTGTATTTAACCTCTGCTGTTCCTTTTAAGTTAAACCCACATTATCTGCATGCATGTTAATCCATGCAAGTCACTGGGGGATGAAACAAAGCCGCACTTGATCCTTTGGTCAAATAAAGTACTTACCGCAAACAAGCAAAAAACACATTCACATAAGGTTTGATTCCACTTTGACATTTTCTTGGCAAGTTTGAGCATTCTTTGTCTGATTATTATCAAGATGTGATGAGTTTTTTCCTTTCCTTTTTTTGTCATTAAATAGAGTTTTCATACTGAACATATCTCCTCAGATCTGGAAAGAAATGAGGTAAAATCGCTTTGTTACATTCCGCCCGGTTGTCCCAGGTTTTGCGCTTGAGTTGTTTGATCTGATGTATTCTCTTTCTCCTTATTCATAATGATGTTTGCTAAGAATTCTCTTTGACAGTAAAGGCAATGTCTTTAAATGCTTTACATTACATGTAAGTCAGCTAGTGCTTCTTGCTCTCAGGTTCAATACCAAGACGCAACTGCCCCTTCCTGTCTGCATGTCTGTTTCTCACTTATTTGGCTAGAAAGTGTCCATAATTTGCTGAAGCAAGTCAGTGGTAGAAGTTAGTAGGTAGAAATAATACATTGAGAAAAAAGACAAGCAGAACTGTTACACAGTGGTAAGCAAGAACAGGCAAACATGAACACAGATGAGGAGCTAATGAATGAAAATTGAGCAGGAAGTGCAGAACGGTGCAGAGTAGCATCTGGGCTCAGCATTGGTTGAAGCACACAGAATGTGCAAGCTGGAAAGCCCATAAGGAGAAAATTGTGGTAATCAATGAGAAAAATTGTCCAAGGACAAGTAGTTGTGCTGAATACATTTCTTAAGCAGGCAACAAAATTAACAAGTTGAGGCACAAGTTGTCCATAAAACAAGTATGGAACAAAAAAGGCATAGAGGCAAGAGTATGGGCTGACTTCTTCATGTCAATGAAGACGATGTCTGACTTCCATGGTCTTAACACAAGCATGCAGCTGTCTAACTTGTACACAAGTGAGAAGAAAGAGTGAAAGAGGCTGGAGCTCACTAGAAAACAAGAGGGAGGTGTAATGTGGAGGTAACTGTTAACTACATCTGTCAGGCTGCACTGCTACATTGCCTTTAAGATTTCAGAAGAATTAAACAACTGACAAGGCATGTAATGAATCTCACCAGAGCATGCTGCGCTCCTTGTCTCTTTTTACGCAATGTGTGCATTGCTCCAACTGGTCAAGTGTCCATTTGACAGTTTTTTTTGCCAATCAGGCATTGGCACTGTGTACAGAAAGAAAAGCCACACATCCTCGCTGATGAAGTTCACTGTGATCCGTTTCAGTTTCTCAATGATTTTATCATTTTAAGCAGAGCCTGCCCTTTTGCTAAAAAATATGTTTGTCAGCTAACAGCATCTAGTTATTATTATTATTATTATACTTGTACTTGTACTTGTAAATTAAAACATTTTAATTTAGTTTAGGAGTTTTGCTTTGAAGTACAAAAAGCTCCTTTGATTGAATTATTTTTTTAAAGATTTGGACAGATATTCTATTTGAGCTTGAAATACCACAAAAAATAAACATATTCAAAGAATTACATTGGGATTGTTTTTTTTTTTTTCAAGTCAAGATGTAATGATTTTTTTCTTTATTAAACTACATTTTATTTGCACAGTATCAATCCCCTCACTGAAGTAACACTTGAAAAAATTTCTACCACCTTTTCTAGGTGTTTCTAATGGGTTAAAGAAAAGAGAGAAAGACTGAGGATATGGTGTGTAAGGTCCATTGTAGCAGAGCCCTGTCCTGCACTGCCAATCCCCAGGAGACCAGTGCCTTTCTTTGTCAGGATTCTGTGAGACTCCTCTAATGCTTGTATAAAGTGAAGACCTGGCTGTACACCAGGCGTACTTTCGGCTTTCTGCCCCCCACTTACTGACCAGGGGCACGTCTGCTCTAACCTAGAGGGACCGCCTCTCTCTGCTGGGGTGAAAAGGTCGTTGCTTCCTCCCTCCTCCCTCAGTCTCCTCTGCCTTTCAGACCGGGACAACAGCAACTGTGTCTAATTGTTCGGAAGCATGTCGCGGTGTTCTAATGTAGACACCTCTCCGGGAGGAACAAGCCCCAGTCTATTAGTACACCGAGGTCATAGGAGGACCGTGCCAGATCTGACCCCCAAAGGGCTCCGGCCACAGGAGGACAATGGCGTAGCCTGGTGTGAAACCCAGACCCAACATCATCCCTGTCCCCGCCTCGTTCCTACCCCCTTTTCTCTCCTTGTTTTTCTTGCTCTCTTTCACACATTGTTCCTCACCTTATCTTGGGTGTCTATTTTTTTCTTCTTTCTAATGCATTTCTGTTTCCACAATGGTTCTATTTTCTAGAAATGTGCATTGTCTGAATTTCAGCACGTTTGGTTCAAGGCGAAGTTTATGCATTTTCTCTTTAACACGTTGGTCTCATTTTCATGTTTATTCAAGAAAGTTTACATCAATGACTTACAACACATGACTTATTGGTATAATTTTATATGATATCAGACTCTGCTTGATGCCGATCTTGTGTCATTTGCAATTTGAAATTTAAAAGCAGAAATGAAAAGGAAAAAAGGCTCATTTTTGTGAGATTTAAAATTCAACACTACCAAAGAGTTGAGTGCTAAATTTGCTTTTAGTCTTTCTGTAATTGCTTTCCAATTATAGGTCCTATTTTATTCGCCAATCCCTTCTGGTGACAGTTTCTTGTGGTTCTCAGTTTTTATCAGTTACATTGCTTTGCTAGATTTCAATCAGTTACTTTGCTTTTGACAAACATGTCATGTGACCTAACATCATTTAGTGATGTTAAGTTTATCTTTGTCAAAAATAAAAACACCCTTTTACAATAAATCATAATTCAAGATGCATCACCCCTGGTGTGAAGATTATAATTTATGTCAGTCATATGAAAATCTTGCTTTCTCTTCGTTTCCCCAAACACATTTCGCTATCGAGTGACAGCGTCCTTCAGAAGTCCCCGTTACAGGTTGGCTGCAAGTGTCTCCGGCGTCTGTCTCTGCTGCCCCATATGGCTGGCTGCTAATCAGAAGTGGCAACCCAAAGTCTGTGAGTCTTTAGCCCGAGGCTTCCCTTTCTCCACCTCCTCCAGCTGGAGAGGGATCCCATTCCCCACCCTTGGCAGATGACTGTATGTTAGGGTGGGGGGATGGTGGGGGGACGGGGATGGGGGGGGGGGGTGGCTCTCACACGTTCACTATAATTACCCCACCACTGGTGAGCTCTGACACCAAGTGTAGAGACAAGCTCTGGATTAATACCAGCCCCCTCTCAATATGCCATCAGATCAGAGCTGATGTTTTTTTTTGTTTTTTTTTTTTCCAGCGGCGGAAAGCACAAATCTGAGTTTTAATAAGAGTGCTGAGGAATCTCCCATTAGTACCACTGCCTGCTAGGATGATTAAACAGATGCGCACAAGGAATGTCTTACAGATAATTACACCATGGTAAACAATTTATCAAGTTAATCACTTGGCCAGTTTTTTTCTCTCTCATGTCAAATGTGTGTTGTACTTGATCTGTTTCAGTAGACCGTGTCGTCAAATGAGCAGCTACTGATATGGATATGAAAAAAATGTAGAATTACTTGAATTCTTGACAGAAAGTCCACCCCTGATAATTCCATATGCTCAGGACAGTTGTGAAGTGACACACTTGCACATGACAGAACTAATTTAAGGCTACAGTACGTCATTAAAACAGGATCAGCTGCAACGTGCGATAAAACATTTTGCAATCCTCTGATATACATTCACGGGTTTGACTTGCGCTGCAGAAAACATCAGTATGATCCTCAGAAGATAATTATCAATTTTTAACCTCCTGTCTAAACATAGGCAGGTGGAAAAAAAAAATGACAACATGACCTACAAAATGATCCTGGTTTAGTTGCAGGGGCCGTCCCGTACCTAATTGAATGTTGAAAAACAAAGTGGCCCCTTACATAAAGGGGACCTCTGTAGGCCGCAGGCAGACATTTGGACTGTGGGCAGCGGCATCGGCAGCAGCATCCTATAATTTTCAGACTGGAGGTACTTAATATATAATGCAATATTCCGCGCTGTGCCATTTGTCATTTGAACTGGGACACAGATTATAGCTCAGGGCAGTGCATCTGTCCTCTGAGCCGCCAGGAAATGGGCTAAAAAGCTCCCCGCAGCTGAGCCAGTCGATTCAGCCCCGGCCCCGGCCCCAGCCCCAGCTCCAAAGCTCTGCTTAGGAGGTCACGCCGCTCCTCTCTTGCGCTTTTTTTTTTTTTTTTTTCCCCAAGCACCGGCCTGAATAGCAAAGCGCGGGGACTAATCTGCATACAAAGCTCAGGCCGCCTGGCATCTGTAGCTCACCAGGGCAACGCCAGTTAGCAGCCCCTCCTAATTTTCTGTGACAATTCCTGGTAGGAAGCGCCTTGTGGGTGACTAAATGGAACATATTGATGTCCCACTGGGTGCAAGTCCTGTTGTTTTGACAAATCCTCCTCCGCTTTTATCAATCAGAGCCACAATGGGGGGAGTGTGCCGAGTATCTAATTCCAGAGCGGCAGACAGGCCCGCCAGGACCAGGCAGGAGCCATGTTATTCAATTAGTACTTGTTAGCGCCGGTCCCCTCTGTCGTCCGGCAATTTACGCGCACGCCGTCTCAAATGAAAAGGGGGAGATCGCCAGCCTTCAAACGCTGACATAAGTTACAAGCGAAATTTTAATTAGCTGGGCGGTGGAGTAATAATTCACCGGCTCTTTTGTCAGGGCCTGGTTTGTATTGTCAGCATCTATTCATTGCGTCTGGCATCTGCATTCTCCAGGACGGCAGCAGGGTGGCCTCCAGCACACCACGTATGCACAATCGGGAACAAAAACTTCAAATTATATTATATTATATTGAATTATATATAATGGGATTTAAATCTATACAGTACATGAGGAATTAGCCTAATCTGATTTTTTTTTTTTGTGTTGTTGTTGTTCAGGTTGACATAGAGATTGATGTATGATAAGGTATCATTTTGTTATTTTTTACATTTAAAATGTAAAATGCAATTTGAAATGTAGTTTTATTTGTCTTTAATATATTTCAAATCACACAGCCTCAGGTCGGTTTATAACATAGTCATTTAATTTACTGATAATTATTTTTAATGAGCTCCCCAGAAACAAATATTTTGTGTTCTGAAATATTTTGATGTTTTGATGTTTTACTTTGAACTTTAAACTAATATTTGAAAAAAATATTGGCGAAATACCAGGAAAACTAAAGTGACAGAAAAGGGTATTTATATTTTTATTCAGAACCTTGAATATTATCTGCACTCAAGATCATTAAAATGATTATCTTCATATCTTCCATGTGGCTAAGTTGTGCTTTTTAGTAAATTTATTTAACATACAATCAGAATCCAACAATGAAACTGAGAGAAAGGAAAGCAGATTGTTTTAACGAATGCCTGTTTTATTACTCATGAGAACAGCTGTAGGGGTGATGTTTAAATCTTAAAAACACAAAGAAAACATCCAGCAAAAGCAGAAAACGGAGGAATAAGCAGTGAGCAGTGAGCAGTTGCGTAGTTTCAGACTAGATCAGGAGGGGGGATCCTGGAACAGACTGAAGAGGCGAGTCAGAGGGAAGCAGAAGGAGTGCAGTGACTCTAACGTCCTTACGCTGATAGAGTAGGAAGCTAGAGAGGAGGGCCACAAACAGATAGGCCTGCATGGAGACAGGAGAAAAAGGGAGAAAACCCCCCCAGCAGTCAGGGATGATTCAGCGATCACGGTGGGCAGTTTCAGCAGGGTCACCCACCAGATGGCCGCATCATCCCTTTTAAAATACATTCAGATCCCACGTACGCATGGTTCTCAGCGTGTGCGCGTGTGTGTGTGTGTATGTGTGTGAGAGAGAGAGCTTGTGTAAATCGTGGAAATACTTGTGCTCTGATTAACGTCCTAGAATTAGGTTGGCAGGTAGATTCCAAGCGCCCGGTTGAGACTTGCCATTCTGTCTCACATCCTGTCAAAACTCGGAGCCAAAAACTATTCACACGCTGCACCCTGGGAATAATATCAATACCGCCATGTACCAGTGCTCAACCATCCCAAAATGTTTACTCAACCTGGTGTCACGTAGGCAAAAAGCAATCAAGACGTAAATATTTCAGCAGCCGAGGAACGGCCCCCGCAGTCATTCAATCTAGAATATTGTTCTCTACTGTACCTCCTCCTTCAATTATTTATTTACTCGTAAGAAAGGCATGAGGGCAAGGTGATAAAAAAACCAGCTTACATTAACTTGTATTAATAAAAGGCGAGATACCCTTTCTGATTGTGTTCGGCTGCAGTGTGAAAACGCGCTTGCTCATTTAACTGTTGCCACCGGAGCGTCTGTCAGCTGTAACCGGAAGCAATGACAGACCTGTCACCTTCCACGCGTGTTGATGGTCGCCGTCCCCTCCTCTCAATCTGCCGTACCCTGTGCTCTCTCTCTCTCCTGGAGGCTGCGGCTAATTACTCGGCTCTCCAGCAGACGTCACCTCAGGTCCCGTGGCCCTGCATGGTGTCATTGTCTGCCCGGTGTCACCCAGAGTGCGCTGACACGCCGACCCGCCTATTAGCGACCTCTGCTCCACGCCGCAACTGTTGCCATCTGGCCCACCGACTCATAACCTCGGCTGCTTTATCTTCCTGCTAACTACACCGCGGTTTGTTTTGTCAGGGAGCTTTGCCCTGAACTGCCTGCTGGGGGTGGCTGTGTGATCCTAGGAGAAGGGCCCTTTCTTTCAAATTTTTTTCATGCTAAACAGTGCCCATCTCTAATGGAAGAGTTCCTGTCAATTTGAAAGTGAATTCCCTAGACACCTTCATGCGTTATTAGTAAGTAATATTAGAGGCAGCATCATTTATGTATATTAAACGCCTTTTCGAGAAGGCTGTCTTCAGCTCCCTCTCTCCCTGAAGTGGTGAAAGTACTTTATAACGGCAAGGCCCAGCATTTGGTATGAATAAAAATGAACTGGCTATTCATAAAAGCAAACACATTGAAATGTTACTTTTTACATTGTATTATTTTAATTGAACTACGTGATGTAACTGTGAATTGTGGTGGATTATGGTACACAGTTATTGTTGCCAGCATTCATAAATGCCCAATTGGACAATATGCTTGTTGTGAGAAATCCAGTTATGCGTGTTCATTCAATGATGAACACATCTGTCCACTCATACCCCCAAAGCCTCTGAGCACCGACAATATTCACTTACCATGTTGTTTTATGATTTGCTTTAATAATTCGGTTAAATTGGATGAACAATCGCCAAAGTATTATAAAGTCAATTTCCATAAATTTGCCTAATGCATCAATTTAGTTCAAAAAAGACACATTTGGGGCACATTGTCGTTGCCATTGCCTTTCATCGCGGGCTCCTGATTTTCATATAAAAGTCTTTTTTAAGGTACTCCATGTTCAACCGAGACAATGCTGGGGAAAGAGCAATGCTGTTAGTGGATGTTCTTTTATGGCTTGGTTTTAGGAGGAGGTTGGAAAACAATGAAATATTCATCATTGGGAAGACAAATGGCAGGGCCAGGAAGAAGGCGCTGAATTATACAGGAAAGGTTAGGATGTAATTGAATTAGGATGTGTGGAGTGCACAGGCCAACCGAGCGCCAGGGTCCGTAGCCCAACACAAGCCTCTCTCTCTCTCTCTCTCTCTCTCTCTCTCTCTTTTCGCTCTCATCTCTCTTCTAAGTCTGTCCCCTCCCCCCATCTTCTCTCCATCCTCTGCAATAACACCTTCTACAGCTCCGGGATTTATGCATGGAGGTCAATCACAATACAAAAGTTGGAGACATTTATTTGTTTAAAAACCACATGGGACACTTAACATCTGCCCGAATGCCAACATGTGTGAAACCGGGTTGTTTCTACGCACAATATATTTTTAATCTTGATGTCTCTCTGAGCAATAAATGTGCATGTTTTCTTTTTCAGACATAATCTGATCTGACTAATCTGATAAACAGGAATCTTATACGAAAAACAGCTATATCAAAGGAAATATGTATAAATTGAGACATTTATTTAAATTCTGTCATTCTGCTTGATATTTAAGGTGTTGTGTGGTGAATTTAAAAATAAATGTCAGTTTTTATTGACATAATCTAGATTTAGCCCTAGTCAGTGGTTAAATGCATGTTGAACTGTACTGCTTGTTTAAGTTGTGGTGTGGTAGGTATTGTGTCAGTAAGAAACAGCTATCCCATCTCACACATTTTACCCACTCATATTAATATTGTTCCACTTTCAGACCATTGCAAACAATATGTAAATATGTAGAATCTCTCTGTGAAATTCTGATGAAAATATGATGCATCCTGTCTGCCTTTCATTACACTGATTAATTTTATAAATTGTACGAGTTACGAGCTGTTCTTATAATGCTTGCTGTATGTAATATATCTCAACAACAAATTATAACAATAATAATAATAGGGTCACCTCCCGGCTTAAGGGCTCCAGAGAGTATGCACTTTTTTGCAGTAATTTGTTGACATATTCTCTATTGCAAATAATAACACATTACAACAGATACAACAGCACAAACAGTAATAATGATCCATTGTAATGGGTAATGCGGTCACCTCACAGTTACAGAGCCTGTCTCTATGCAGTCTGCATTTTCCCCCTGTGGTGCTGTGACTGTGTGTGTGTGTGTGTGTGTGTGTGCGTGAGTGTGTGTGAGTGTGTGTGTGTGTGTGTATGTGAGTGTGTATGTGTGTCTGTATGTGTGCATGTGTATGTACAGTATGTGTGTAAGCATTTGTGCAAGAATGTAAGTTTGTGTAAGCATATGTGAGTGTGTGGGTGTGTGAGTGTGTGTGTGTGTGCGTATGTGTGTGTGTGTGTGTGCGCCCGTGTGTGTGTGTGCACCTGTGCGAGTGTATGTGTGTGTACACTATGTGTGCATGCGTGGGTGAGAGTGTGTGTGTGTGTCCCGAGAAGGACTGAGACCCAGACTGACGTCCCCACTGAGGTCCCATCTTGCACCCTGTGCCTGCTGTGTTTGGCTCCAGATCACTGCAGCCCTCCACAGGATAATATGGTTACTGAAAATGGATGGGTGGATAACAAAATCAGCTTGCAGTCAAAATTGCTTCACTGTACAGGATAAATCACATTTCAACTACACTACATGCACAAGAGAGAGACTACTCCCCAGCCCCCATCATACAAAAAACAGACGGATAAAAATGAATCGTTTAGAGAATACAGAAGGCCCCAACCAAAATATAGTATAGTATAACTCTGAACTGTATGCAAAATTTATGAAAAATCAAAAAAAAAGAAACTTTATACCAGATCCTAGAATGTTTTATGTAATAAGTTTCTGAGTTGCAATTCAGAAGACTTTCAAATTTTTGCACTACTCTGCAGAATTTCCGTGTGAAATCAAAAGGCACCCATTTCCTCTTCTTTTCAAATGTACTTTCAGAGATGTAAAGCGCGGTAGGCCAACCTGACAGATCTGAGAGCTCCTTCAGGGCTCTTGCTCTGACAGCTTACCAATCATTTATTCTGGTGCAGACCCTTTTTAGGCTTTAAAAATGAACACGAGAACCTCAGTGCTAGTGTGAACGGGTTGTCAATGCCACAATGGCTGGACAGCGGTAATGTTTGCCCTCTTTTTTTCCCACTGTTGATGGCCTCGCTACTTCATCCTGTACAAGCTGCCCAGTGGCAAGTCAAGGTCAAACCAAAGAAAAGAGCTTTACCAAAATGATAATGAAACAAAATCAGAAGTTATTTGAACTTTGAACTGAACAGTTAAAAATACTCTGCCTTTTTTCCCTCCAAAAAATTCCTCCAATAAAAAAATAACTGTCATGTTTTGATTTAATTTTTTATGACTGAAGCCTCAGATAAACCAAATCAACTCTTTGCGTTCTGTTTCATTGTCAAGGCATCAAACTTTTAGTCAGACATTCAAATGAGACATTACACCAATGTCATCTTCAGGTTTCATAGTTATAGTTTATTGTGTGCCATTAGCATAGTGATGGACGTTTGCACGCTGTGAGTGAGTCTGATTAATGGGAGGACCTACAAGAAAAACAGCAGGGGGCTTAGTACAGAGACTTGTTGGACACCATATTTAATATCAGCACCATCAGATTCAGATTGCACAAATGCAACAAATAACTGTCCACCTGTTTGATTTTATTCAAACCAGCAAAGTTATCTTAAAAAAAAACAACCCAAATCAGAAAGCGTATTGCAATTTTATAGTCAACTGTATCAAAGGCAGCTCTCAAGATCAAAAGAATCTGGATGGAGAGACAATCATATAATTAAGACTGTAATCATAGGCCACTGAGTGCACAGCTCTGTCCCTGTGCCGTGGCTTTGACAAAGCTGCCAGTGGAACTTCACAAGGAAGAGGCTGGTACTTTACAAACTAATTTGGCTGTTTAACTATCTCTTTTCATGTATTTTAGGTAAAATGGAAGCAGTCGGGTGGGCTTAAAACTGTGCATAACATATAAATTACAAACGCAATAATACACCTGCAGTGTAGGTTTAACAAAAGCAGTTTTGAAAGCTGTCAGAATACTCTTTGCTGATAGAAAATGATCCACTGTAGCCAGAAGAGAATTTAACAGACAACTGAGTCCATCTCTGAAAAAAAAAGCTGGGAGTAGATGTAGAGAAGAGGTGGAAGATTTCATTCATACACATTGACCGAGAGAATGAACTAATTTCTGATTCAACATGAAATTAGTTTGAGGGCTTAATTTTGTATTCCCAACAGGTTTGACCTTTTGCTGGTTAACTTAATTGGGGGGAATGCACAGCACCAGGGGGAAGAAAGAGAACAGTGCTCCCATCAAACAGGTGGCTGAATTGACCTCAGCTGGTGCCATGGAGCACCCCGACACTGACCTTGCCTGGAAGGGGCTGAGCTCTCTCCCTCCACCTCTTAAAAGAACACACCTCTTTTTCAGCTGGGGAGAGAGAACCGGGGGTGGGGGTGGGGGGGGGGGGGGCTTGGAGGGGTGGGTCGAAATGTTACTGTACTTTCCGTGGTGGAAACAATTTGAGGATGAATAATTTCTTTGAGTCCCTTGAGGCACCCGTGTCTCTTTCGGGTGAAATTAACATAAAGGACCAGCGACGACGGCGGTCTGAAAGGCCTTAGCTGGTGGGAGGATTAAGTATATCATTGAATGGAATTATGTTGTAAATGACGGGGAGGGGTAGGGCCTTCTGTGTCGCGGTCCCATCTGGTCCTTTAAAGAATACCTTGCGGTAATTACCCCCAGATGGCTTTGTGCGGTGCGCGGTCCGTCCGGCCAGGTGCCCGAGAGTCCTGCTGGGTCCCACATTCACTGTCACCGCGAGCAGCGCCGCAGAGTGGGCCTGGGTCACCTCCTGATTTCTTCCAGGGTTTTAAACAAATACAGACTGAACCTTGAGCCCATTGTGGAATGGGGGGCTTTATCTGGGGCGCATGCGGACACTGTTGTGTTTTTTTCTTTCTTTTACGCTAGAGATGCTGTTTTAGTTGTTTTATTCCACTGGGGAATGTCATTGGTGTTTTCAGGAGAGAGGGAGAGAGAATTGCAGTTTTTTCTCTTTTTTTTGAGGGGTGGGGGGTTGTTTGTTTTGTTTTTAAAAATGATAATATATTTTGTCCTGCTGACTATTTTACCAAGGGTATCATACAGTGATATAAAACGATTGTCAAAACTTACTGTGTGTCTTTTTTCACAGGGATTACTTGTGATATTTCTTCTCTGCTGTGAATCACTAGAATTTAGTATCATTAAGAATGTCATTGGATGAATAGTAGAGTGTTCATGGGCAAGTATAGCTACACAAGGCAGAGAGCCACGAGGATCCACAATTTCTTTTTCTTCAGAATTATGGCATAAAGAAATCAAAAATAAGTGCCTGGCAACGTTTAAAATTTTCAGTGTCAGCAATTTTACTTGAGGTGAAGAAGAGGTCTGTGCAGTTTGCAAGGGAGACAGAGTCAGCGAGTGTTAAGAATGGACATTTTTATTGATGGGAAATGTTGTTTTGTCAATAGCATTAAAGAGAAGCTGTGTTGTATTGACCTGTTGTGACAGAAAAAAATGATGAGCCACGACAGCATGGAGACTGAACTCCTTCTGCTTCTGCAGTCAAATCCAAAGTGCTGGGAGGGGTTCCTCAGAATAACGAACAACAGAACAATGAGAGGGGGAATTAATTTGAACATCCAATCTAAACTAGCCCCAGCTTGAGAGCTATCTGCTTTGTATCATGGGACATCTTTGCTCTCTCTCTCTCTCTCTCTCTCTCTCTCACACACACACACACACACACACACACACACACAGACACACACAGTGAGATGTCTTGCCCTTGTGTGCACTGTAAGGGAGAGTTTGTCTTCCAATTGTCATCCCTAATGCTGAGTGTCTGTTGTTTCCCTCTTGATCCTCTCACCATGAGAGCCACAAGAGTGGCTCAGTAAGACTTGTCCCTGCAGGGATGAAGGTGTGACACCGGAGTCTATTGATTCCAGTCCCTCGCCTTCAGTTCCTCATCCCGTGACTTTTATCCAAAGGCCAAATTAGTCATCCATTGAGCTGTGGAAGAAATCTTTGCACAGAGCTTTTCCTCCGTCAGATAGTAAATTGGACAATACAGAAAAAGATTATTGACTCTGGGTTGCACACAGCACAGTTCATAATACAGTGTCAGCCCTTTTCAGAATCACTTCTGTAGGAGACGATGTAATTATTTTAAGCAATTGATTCTGTGAAGTGGAGTATATTATATGGATTCAGATTGGCTTGTCCTAAAGATTTTGATTGTTGTAAGTTTGTTTAATGTCTTTTATCAGCGATTCTTATAGGTGGGATACTGCTACTTATTTACACCGTATCACAATAAATTACACACTGATATACACGCATCTCAATATCTACTTCTTTAGGACTGCAAATGATTTTTTTACAAAGAATAATCTTAAATTTTACACTTTTTAAAATCCAAAGTCCCTCACATTATACACATTATTTCATGTGCTTGGTAGTTTAAAACTATTTGTTTGGATATGTATTCTCCTCTGATATTCCCCTGAAGTATTTACATGCAGGCCACCCTCTGAGCACACAGTGCTATTCAAGTTGGTGTAGTCCCCTAATGTCACCATTTCTATGCAAACAAAGGGGTGCTTGACCCCTTCCAAAGACACCCATTCAGTTCTATTCCCCCTCATCAATAGGTCAAGGCTTTCAGCTTTATTCATGGGCTACTATTGTTCAGACACCTTCCAAACCGTAATAATAGTCCCGACGTACTCTTGAATTCTATGAACTGGTGGTAAATCATTTTAATTAAGAGTTTAAACAGAATATGTTTGCTCCCTCCTGTAGTCGTATGTATGTTATGTTTAGAAAATAAATGCTGACGGATACTGTTGGTACAAAATGGTACAGAAATAAATGATACAATCAGCACATACAGACTCCAGTAAACCCTAACAAATGAATAATGGCCTAGTTGGACTATTTAACTCACTGCTGCTCTAGAACGCCAAACTCTCCCTGGCCCTTGTGTGGAACAAACCAGTACGTTAAGTCATTAGCCGATTCACTGTGTCGCACGTCTCTGCGGCAGATCTACAGTGGTGATACCTGGGTTTATCTTGCTCCGACGCTAAACCCGGCCGCAGACTCAGGGCACCGTGACTGCCTCGTGGCCCGGGAGCACTATTGATTCTTTATTAAGCCAGTGAATGGTTCATAGACAGAGCCTTGAAGCTCCGTGATCCAGTCATCCCTGAGAAAAAGGTGGCGTTTTATCTATTGTGACAAAGTGCTGTGCTGGCCTCAGTAGTGCAAGGCATGAACCTTTGTTTTTTTTTTCTTTTTTTTATTACTGCCTCTCTGCTGTAGTAACCGCAAGGCATTTTCACAATCCATGTGGCTCCAGCCGCTTCAGAACATAGGGATGGATTATTTTTTGTGGGAAACTGACATTATGTGGTAAGTACTTATCTGAGACTATTTTTTTCCCGGAGGAAAAGCTCTCACATCAAGCTGGCATATTACCATAGCATATTAATCCATTTAAATTCACTAATGTAATTTGGTTTACTTGTAAACGTATTTCCCAAATTTCTGCTGTCACTTACGTTTGTTTCCATTCATAAACTGCAAATACATTTGTGTACATGTGTTTGACAGTCGACTACATACAACAGAAGCTGTTTGAGCTAAATCCTGAACTAAATAGGGACCAGCAGAACATATTGACCATCAGCCGCCATACTAAATGTGCTGTTATGGGATTAGAAGCTGAATGATCTATCTATTATTCATTTCCAATATGTTTTGTTTGTTTTCTTTCTGGGTATTTTTTTTTCCTTTTTTGGATGTACATTCCCACACTTTTGAAGGATCATGGTTTTTAAATCCTCACAAACAGCATGGAAAAATCAGCCACCACCTGCAACGTAAGTTCCCTTTTAGAACGGACAAGTCCCTGTGACCTTCAAGCCGCTGACACAGGCGCTGCGCAGGTCACGTGCTTTTGCCGCATGGCATGTCGGACTTAGTCAGCAGAGGACGTGAGGATAGAGCGGGTTAATGTGTATTGAACCAGGATGATTAGACGTGACTCGCTGGCCCGGTGTCATCTGGAACAGTGCTGTGGCTGAGGGACTCTACCAAGTCCCCTGGTGCCAGCAGAGATGGGGACAAAATGAGATACTGACCTGTCCTGTAGCGCCTGACATATGCCTGCCCTGACAGCACTAGGTGGTCCCCAGTTAGACACACCCAGGGTGACTGAACATTACAGATTTTTCCTCAGCTGTGGAGCACTGAGGATGGGCCCTGATCAGGATGATGGAAAGGAGTGAAGACTGTATTATTGATATACAATGACTATGTTGGCAAAGGGATTGCAAAAAAATTTATAACACATTTCCTACAGTAATTTTTCGGACAGATTTCAATTCTGTAGCTACACTAAACAACATTACGTGCTCTGGCCTTTTGTATATCACTGTTACATGCGGTGCACTGTGTGTGTGGAGTCTGGGCCGCCTGCGTCTTGGGTGTGCATCCAGCAAGTTAAAAGAGCTCTGATGCACCAGGAGGTGGGACGTAACAATCACTAAAGGTTTCGCTTATGTTTTTTTTTTTTTTTTTGGTGTTTATTTCATAGCTGTTGCCAATACTAATGCTCCACTTAATATTGTAGAGTAATGGACTTTCCAGAACATATGCAATTAATACAAGAGTCAATATTTATATATGCTAAATTTTCCCATGTTCGCTAAATTAACTTTTATAAGTTTTCATATCAGATTGTTGTATAAGATACTTATTTTAAATAGTAGAAAATGATGAGAAAGTTCAGGGCAAACCACAATGTTGTAGGATTAATTATCTCATGTGTAACACTACCAAAGGCAGGAGACTTGAAAAATTCTTAAAAAATTAAACCAAGGGCTGTCCAATCAAACCTCACTGTTTGAATATAATTACTCTTTTGGAATATCATTCACTGCAAATGAATATTGTGTATAGTGGAAGAACAATGGTATTTTAAAATGTCTCTGTCTTGTGGTAGACATCTGTGTTTTCTTTGCTGCTTTACTCTCAGAAAGTTGCCATACATATCCTACTCCATTAAAACAGGAGGCTGACATGACGCAAGAAAGGGAAATCATGGATGCCAGTTTGTTTAATGGAATGATGTACAGACTGCACCATTAATTTGACAGAGGTCCTTACCAAGGGCACCGTCTCTGCTGTAATCTAGGAAAGCAAAACACATTGCAATACTTCAACAAATCAGGATACAGCTTTTGCATTCAATGTCCCCCCCCACCCCCCATCTCCGTTTGCTGTGCCCCACTGTCTCATTCAATTTTTAGTGTCTTATTTAAAGGGTATCAAAGATTGTGTTTTTGGCCCACAGTTTAAAAAAAGAGATGTTGGTCATTGCTCTAGCAATGTTATGTTACTAAAAAGGGTCAACTAACATTCAGAGAGGTGCCACAATTGATCGAGTAACATTTGCACCCAAAAGTGAAATTATACATGCATGAAGCTTTAATATTTAAGGCCACAGTTTGGTGTTAATATTTGCTTGATGCTCAATGCGACTTAAACATGAGGAAAGACATATTTAATTTGTTGTTAATAACACATTTAGAGAATGTTTTTACGTATATGTATGGCAGAGGAAATATTTCAAGTGGTACAAGCCTTCTCAGGCCTTACACTAAAATGATTTTATTGGATATTTAAAGCACATTAACATATATACTGTCATGCCATTCAGACACCTGACTGAAACATTATTTTCCACATGACTGAGCACATTTCAGCTGTTTGTTTGTCATTTCTAATCGTAACCCATGCTAATCTTTGGTTGTTTACTGTTTTTGTCCTTTCTTACACAACATCTGTTTTTGTGTCTTGTAAAAACGGTCACGTACCGCGTAACGTCGCCTGGTTTGCGCATAAATAAAGCTGTCATTACGGGGCCTGAAATCGTGATTGTCCTCTTTGTCTGAACAGTCAGTTTAATCTTTGATCTCGGCTCTGATGCCAGCGGATGCCGGGGAGGTGAACGCAAGGTGGAAGTCTGCGGGCGCAGAAAAAACACCCCTCCGCTGGTCTTTGTATTGATTCGCGGGGTGCTGAAAAGGTCTTTGGTCATGCCCTTACCAAAGCATACTAATTTGCTCGATCAAGTCTGTCAGAATATCGACTGGAGGGAGCCGGAGAGCCTGCCATTGTGTTCCCCGCAGCGGGGAGCCTGTCTGTAAAACGGGATTACCAGAGGTCACGCAGACAGTGAAAGGATGTCCATCACTTTCTCTGTGCTAATTCAACGGGGCGGGCGCAGGGATGTGATTGAGATGTAGAAGACAAGGAACTGTGGTAGCAAAATGAACACCCCCCCCCCCCCATCTCACCACCCCCCCCACCACCACCACCACCACCACCCTGGCATGCAAATGATCAGGCCGTAAATGCGTTCACAGCAGCTTCCTGCCACTTGTCTCACTTGCGGCTGAATGTGAACACAGAACGTGAATCATCCAAAAAAAAACTTCCTGTGTGTAATTCCTCTTTTCTTTTTTTGTGTTTGTTTTGTTTGATTTCATTTATCACACCACAGGCTGGCACCACACTGTTACCACCACATTGGCACACAGGTGTAGTATTTCTATACCTAACTACAGAGTATCACGATGCTAATAATTGGATTTTTTCCATGGAAAGCAAAAACCACATTTTAGTATGCTACCTTATGCTTTCACATGTAGTCCACAGAACTCACTGCACCTTGTTTTTGCACCAATTTAGCACTGATCCAAAGGTAGTACTGAGGAGTGCTCCATAAGTCTCAGAAATCAGCATCTCCCACTGAGATGACCGTGCCCTGTATTGTCATGGTGATAGTAGGAAAAGAAGAAAGTAAACAAGAAGAGTGTGTGGGCATTTTGTTTGTTTTGCATCACTATATTAAAGTATTAAAAGGGCAAAAAACAGATTCCACAGTCTGCACACAATTTGAACTGGATGCAACAGAAATGAAACTGGCAGCTGACAACAACTGTATTGAAGTACGGGGCTAAACGTGAGATTAGCCAGACATTAGCTAGCACACTGGCAATGAGGCTAGCTAATATCTGAAAAGAGGTTATTAAAAAAATCAATTAAATTAGAGAAACTACATCATACAACTACATCCACATGCCTTTTCTGGAGAGGCAGAGATCACAGTGAATGCAAGTTACCTATAACAAGGATACCTCCATTCACAAAATATTAAATCAGAAATATGCTTGATATCACTCTGATTATAACACTCTATGTGTTTACTTTATCTTTATTTAACCTGGAGCTAAGCTGAGAACACATTTACAGTGCCAGTCTGGTGAAACTAGGGAGGTGGAGAAGCAGTATGGTAGCCAATCAGCTGTTGCAATGAATAAGTGGCAAGAATGTGGGTTAACACCAGTTCTTTCAACTGATAACAGTTAGATGAGGTTTAATGCCTCATCCGAATGGAGGCACCTCCTCATAACAGTGTCCCTATTTCTGACTTCAAGAATTGTTTTTCCACTTGGTTGAGAGCAGTAGAATGCCCCCTACTGGCCCAATAACTCCACTTCCAGCAGAAACCTGTTTCCCATGAGGCTTCCAAAGTTCTTTCCAACACTGGCCCTACTTAGCTTCAGCCATTAGCCTTCAGGGTGGTATGGCTGCTGGCTAATATACAAGGAACAATCAAAGATACTAATGGGTTAAGCCATCTGTCACATTGTTCCCCAGCAATGACTCATACCCAGGTTCAGATTTAAAAGTTCAAGTAAATTTCACCCTCACTCGACGGTACCGGAGTGCTGACTCACAGCATTGTGGGTGCATGATGATTCCACTGTAAAAAGCCAAATTCACTTTATCCTTTAGCTATCCTATCCTTAGTACTGTCATTTATCCAGACCCAGATTCAATTGAATATTTGGCCTGCCATTAAAGGCAAAATTAAAGCTACCATGTAATATGTAATATTTATTTTGTTTGAGCAATATCATAATAAGTACAAGAATAACAGCTGATGGAATAGGTTTGAATTCAACCTGCTCATTAGTAACACGCCACCATATATATATACATATACATATATATGTGTGTGTGTGTGTGTGTGTGTGTGTGTGTGTGTGAGAGAGAGAGAGAGAAGAATAGCAGCTGAAATGGTAGTGAAGTAGTTTTTTTCTGGTTTCAGTGAAAGCAGAGCCATACCTAATCCTGTTGTCTAAGCTATTATGATATTTGAACTGTGCTATTCTAATTAGTAAATAATTAGTAAATTAAAGAAAATATCATAACATACCACCCCCTTAAACATGTAATATATATATTTCTGTGTTCAAATTTTATTCAACTTTTTCAAGTTTACATACCTTTAGACACTATATCACAAAAGAAAAAACAATGAAAACAGAAACCACAACCAAAAAAAGGACAGGAGGGGAATGATATGCAAAAGATGTATTCTATATAAAAATGGACTGTGTTACATACAGAATATATAAATCTGAATGCACTCTTGAGTATTGAGAAGGTCACTGTTCACCATTGCCGTTGTATGGTGTCTTGGTGTGTCAAACACATGCACAAAGGATTTGTGTGCGCGTGCTGGTTTTCAGTCATTTTCCAAAATTGGGAACCTGCTGTATCAATCCCAGAGGGGAGTGACCCAGGCCCTGTTCTCTGGCTCTGCCTGGTATGTGCACGTCGTTGTATGTACCTCCAGAAATAGCCCATTGTGGTCCGAGGGGCGGTGCCTCATGTCCACAGCCCATCAGAAACCCTAGACAGGCATAAACAACAGATCATGGCCATCGTTCCTCAGTGAAAGGGTTTTTTTCTCCAGTTTAACAAATATCCTTTTATTGTCTGCTTCTGATTGTGTACCTCTTTTTACTGGTGAGGTCAAATGCTTCTTACCTCTATAGGTGAGACATCTGCTGGGGGCTTCCTGACTGTTCAGGAACACTTGCCACAGGAAACCCTTTCACCTGATCACGTAGGTATTTTGCTTTCAGTCTTTGGGCCTGTTTTGTTTGTTTTATTTGCAGAGCAGGTGGTTTATAGCCATTAGGCGGGCTAATACTACCCTGTCCCTGAGTAGTTGGCAAACAGAGCAAGCAGACAGTCAAGTCATGCAAGTGATTTTTTCCCTCAATGGAACCATCTGGTAACTGCAGAATAAAAATGAACATGTTTAGTCGGAGCTGTTTACCTTTGGCCACGCATAATTGTGTTTCGAGGGTAGCTGGTGGATACAAGAGCAGCTCTCCTGAGGCAATGTGATTTTGTAGAATGATTCCAGTTAAATGCCTGTTCTGTGCCCTCTGGTTTGGTGTGGCTGTTCAATAGTGTTCGAATGTCATGTTATGATATCATGATCTTAGTGTTAGTTTTGAATGAAAATGCTCGTTCCACTTGGATATTATGGTTTGAAACATCGTATATGATTTTTCTTTTACCCATTCTAATAGGTTCAGCATTCAGTAAAGTGGGAGGGGGGGAACATAAAATGCTTTTTTTCATTTCCTTTAGCAGTTCACAAATACCGTATCAATCCACCGAGGTGCTCTAAGGGTAAATTGCAATCTACTCCCTAAGATATCAACATTTAATGCTCTTCAAAAGAGGATGTGTCATGACATCTGAAAGTGGAGTTCTTAAAATCCCCCAAGAGCAAAGTGTCACATGCCTATCCTTTACCTTTAAAATGGGGATTAAGTGAAGGTGAACTGAAAGTGAGACAGACAGAGACAGAACACTAGAATATTATATCAAGGTATCATCATCTCTTGTCTCCATTCTCCAACACTGTTTGTTCCAAGTCCTCAAAAATATATAGTAAAAATTTTGGAAGAGGGGAATGCTTTTATTTATCTACCTATAATCAGGTGTAAAAATAAAACGTTCCAAAATGTAACAAAATAGAGAAAAATTCCCCTCATTCTCCACGTGAATGACCTTGAAAATCATGGTGGTAGTGAGGCATCTTCCTTTGATCAATTCTCTCCATCCAATTGAAGGGAGAAAATTTTAGAACAGTGCTACACTTACAACACCATGGTCATTTTCGTACTCTGTTGATAACGTTATAGTTGGGATGAAAAATTATAACAACCAAGCAGGTATTTTTTTCACCATTAGGTGAGTAGATCATGTTGAGCTGTAGACTCTGAAGTGCATAAGTGTTCAGTAATAACCACCTTGCTGTAAAAGGAAGAAAAACCTTGAGAGAGCTATTTTCATCTTCATATATTATGTACAGGAGAGAATCTTTTCGGTCCCTCTTTCTCCACCGATGCTTTGTGGTTCTCCGCTGCACATCAGAGATGCAGATGCAAAGAGACATTGTGCGCAAACTGTGTCATTCTCATATATCTTAATAAAATCGGTGCACCCCCCCCCCCCCCCCCCACTCCATTTCACCCCCATGGCTTTGTGTTGTCATGTAAAAGAAAAGGGATTGTTTGTGTTGCTAATGATGATTAGGACTGGATGTTTTATCACTACTTATAATTATGTCACTGGCAATCATTAGCGAATGAGTCATTAAACAGTCATTATTTTTTTTCTCAGTGGTACAGGGTGTTAATCTGTCTACCTTGAAAAACATGTAAATGTGATGCAACAAAGAGAAGTAAATGCATAAACTTATTATTACAGTGAAGAGAACAGAGTTCTCAATGTAAAAAAAAACATAACCAGATGGAAACATAATCTGATTAAGGTGCTTTGCCTTCCATTCACGACATGTAAAATAACAACATTTGGTAGCAACATGTACCTGCTGTTAGGTGTTTAATGGGGAATTCAGAGTCATTCATAAGGTCCAAAGGGCAGATCTGATGACTTCTGGCTTAGTGAATTACAAAGCACTGGGTTGTCTCTCTTGTTTAGTACAGTGTAGTCATATCAGACTAATTTCCTTTGTTGTTTTATTATATTACATAACACTACATTTTTAAATGCAATTTTTACATGTTGGTTGTTTTCTGTTGTTAGAAAGAACTATTCTGTTAGGAGAAGTGTTCTATTCTGTTAAAATCTATGAATAATCTGTGACACAGCAAACGAAAACATGAGAAAGTTGCCTCTACGCATTTAATATTTTCCCCTAATTTTGTCCATAATTTTGCATGATGTTGCACATGCATAGGAAAGCGTTCAGTAAGAAGTGATTTCATGCCTAGACAGTTTTCAGATTTCTTGACTCAGCTTTGCCTCCACTTAAGGATTGCACGTTTTGGTGGCTTGCCTTTGTGTGTGTAATGCACTGCCGCAAAAGAGCGTTCTTGCGTTTCTTAAAACATATATTCTTTGACTCATATTGGCAGGCAGTGAATTTCCCCTGCTAATGCTGTAGCGAGTGGCCCAAAATGGGAGCACCTGCAGGTATGACACATGCATCACCGTATGTAAAAATAATCCCAATAAAAGCTGACATTTTGGGCTTAATTGATTTACTTGCAGTGATCTACCCATGGTGGGGGAAAGTCTCTTTCATGTTGATTGATCACTGCAACATACTGTGGATTTAATACCACAACAAACCTCTTATGCCCGTTGGGACAATAAAGCAGCCAGGCACTGTCTTTCCACGCACTTGAAATTGAGGATTTGCTGCTTAAGTGAGCGGGGGGCTTAGTTTATGTGCTTGCAAGAAGCAGGCATAATGAACTATTTCTTTTAATGGCGAATTATCCCTCTTTCTCTTTCCTGAAGCAAAGGCCTGGCAAATTGATGTATCTGTCCTCTGAGGTTTTTACAGAGGCATTATGGCATTTTAAAATATTAATATGAAAGTACATTTAGCCGAGAGTGGCTGCCCGGGAACTCTCCTGTGACTTCCATTTAGGTCACCAGAGACCGCCTGCCTCTCTCAGCTCCAGCTCTTCGCTGGAAATGAAACATTAAGGGATGCGCTTTCTTCTTTTTTTTTTCTTTTTTTTGAAGGCGGGACTAAGCTTGCTTTTGGTTTCCTGTGCCGTATGCCTTCGCCTTTTAATAAAACGCTCACGGCCTCACGCCTCTCTCACGCACCCATGGCGGCGCCGGCACCGGCGCAGCCGGGCGGCGACTCGTGCAGGCCCGGCGCGGGCGGAGCCAGGCCTAACGCTGATTAAAGCAGACTGGATGTCACATCTCGTTATAACGCGAGATGCATGGTGATTTCCTAGGAGATCTTAAAAGGAAAAACATGCTGATTCTCTGAGCGAAAAAAAAAAACAAAAAAAAACAAAAACAAAAACAATAGAGGGCAAGCAGACCAGCCCGTAAATCCTGTTCTGAGGATCTGTGCTTTGTGAACCGGTCTGCAATTGGCTTGTAAAATTGTTCTGGCACAAAGACAGATGGACTGATACTGAAGCTCCACTCTTACACCCAGTCTGGGATATCACAGGGAGAGGCACGAGTGCTGAAATCCTTGTGGTTGTAGTTTCCATTCATTTTGTTGTCTATTTCATTTCCCTTGCTTTACATACAGTACATTATTTTGGTGACATAGCAACAGCAGCCAGTGGAAAAAAACACACAAAACACATTACCAATGGAAAAACGAACTACACAGAAACCCCGTAACCTGAAAATAGTAAGAACGGGTTGAGAGTTGGTTACTACTGCTGGGGGAGGGGTGTGTTGATGTCAGATTTAAAAGCTCCTTGATGAGCCATTGCTTATGAACGTGTTTACATCTGGTACTTCACAGACATTATTTGCCTTTGAGGTCAAAGAAATATAGGCGGGTTAAAAACCTTCACCTTGGAATCCATTTGACAGTTGTTATAGTTACCCTAAAACAAATGAGCACCATTGTTGTCAGCAGTGCAGAGAAATGTATAAATATTGATTAGAAAACTTAGATGATACACTGAAGCGCTAACCTTTTCTCACCCTTTTAGGGAAGCAGTCATACATATGGTGTCTACTTCTTCCGCGGGGCAATTAATATATAATTCATCCCGGATGTGCACTTATTATCCCCTCATATTATGTAGTATTATGATCAGAGATGTGCTGTGTCCACACATAATGAACACTTTGCCGGGGTTACAGCTCTGAATTAATGGACGAGTCTAAAAGCATCCTAAAAGCCAGCAGGAGAGGCATTCAAGGGATGCGACTGACAAATATTGTTCATGTAATTCCTTCCACAATGAAAACAAAATCAATAAACGCAATTTCAGGAGCCTGCAAAAAATGGCCTGGTGCTAGCAGAGGTCAGTGCTGGTTTCATTTATGTAGATTCTTTTTTTAAAAAATTTTTAACCGAAGGAGCCTTTGTGTTACTGTGCATATCTCACTTTGTCATGTTAGTGAGAGCTCGCTTACACACAATACAGAGAAAGGGTAAAGTGTAGTGGTCCAAGGGAAAGGTCTTTAGAGGCTTTCCAGGTATAAGCATACCCAGCTGTAAAGTAAAAAGACAAGTGATGATCATACATTTAGTTACAAAAAAAGTTTTGCCTGTAGACCTCACTGTGAAAATGATCACATTCTGCCCTCCTCCTACCTCTTTATCCTTCTCTTTTGCTCCCTCTTTTCTCTCTCCAGTTTTCTTGGATCTGCACTCCGCCAACCCCACTTCAAATAAAATAATGAGTACATGATTTGTATTGCGTGTACGTGTGTGTGTGTATGTGTGTATTCGTGTGTGTGTGTGTGTGTGTGTGTGTGTGTGTGTGTGTGTGTGTGATGCATATTAAAATGTGGCTATGGGTAGTTGCCGATGCATCTCTCTGCCAGTCTGCAGAGCCAGTGACTGAGCCTTGCACACACACTACACACAAGCCTTGGAACAGCTTTGCCACACTGAGTGTGACTCATACAGTGTATTAGAAATACCTCAGAAAAAGAGTCCAGCGTTTCTTACTGAGGCAACAATAAATGCAAGAGTCAAGTATAGCTTGACTAGATAATATCCATAATAAATAAAACATTTACTATATCTATCCAGGAATTTTTTGACAGTTATGGTAGGAAAATATATTTACTTATATTTTTGACAGCTATGTACAGTTTATTCAAAGTTCTGCAACCCTCACAATCTCGGTTATTTAACATTTCGGCTTTGAAAAATGGAGGGAGAAATGTCTGTGGAGCAGTGGTGCTCCCTCCCGTTATGGCAAAAGCTATTGTTACTCTCTGGCATCCTTTCCTGTGAATATTATGCCATAATGCAACTCTCTGGCAAGAACACGGGCCATTCTCCTGCCAAGCCCTTTATTGTATTGCCTCTTTCCATCATGAATTGCAATCTAAAAACAAGCCAGTAAAACGCTGGGGCCTTTGAAGTGTTGTGCTAATTTGATTAATATGTAGCCCCCATCTTGTTACAATGCACTTTGCCTTATGCATTTTAAATGGCAAACACAAAGTGCCTTGCATGGGTGAAACAAATGCTGCATTTTAAATAAGCAAGACTGCTACAGAGCTCCTTGTAGCAAAAAAGGCGTCCGCACATACTGAAAAGCCCAAGGTTATTTTAAGTGTGATATTCCTGCAGTAAATAACATTTCAAAATAGCCTTATGTT
Organism: Megalops cyprinoides; assembly: GCF_013368585.1. NCBI lineage: Eukaryota > Metazoa > Chordata > Actinopteri > Elopiformes > Megalopidae > Megalops > Megalops cyprinoides. Next base: position 35,564,661 of record NC_050586.1, read on the forward strand.
TTGTTTTAAGACATTGTCATTGGTAATACTTAGCACTTTGTATTTTGTGCTGGACATGGAGAAATACATGATTCATATATAGCTTGGTGGCAGCTCTGAGCTTGTCATACACGTGAAAAAAATGCAATTGCTCATCAAAGACATTTGTATTTCTTAGATTTGAGGATTCAAGTCTATAATTTTAAAATGCAGAGGAAACTTATAACTGCTGTAGAATATCATGGTACAGACACATCCATGGACAGTACATACTGCATGAAATGCAGAAATACTGCAGGCAATCAGAAATATGGTGCTAATAAACAGGTTTTGTATATCTCTCTGCACTATTCAATGACTTGTGAGGAAAAAAGGAATGTTAAGGGATACTTCTATAGTCACCCTACAAATGCCCTCAGATGAGGTGAACCTGAGGTACTGATGTATTTTGGTTGTGCTCCTGGCCACAAGGACACATTGTTGATTTCTCAATGTGTACACCACGGTGCCTTTAGAATTTAATTAAATAAAATGGACTCTGCATGTAAAATGAATGAGAGTGAATTGTTTGCTTGTGCTTATTGGATATTTGACTGGAAATGTTTAAATGTACCGCAGAAAATACTTCTGTGCAGAATTTGTTCATACATGCATATATGAAGCCATAAAGCTGCATGGCGAAGGAAATTCTGTCTTCATAATGATGTAGTTTGGGAAGCGATTGTGGCAGTGTAAATGCTCTCTTCTCAAAAGCCAAATACAGCGACACCAGCCTTTGTGGCCTCATTTCAACTAACATGCTAACAGCTAACATGAGCGCAAGGATTCATGACAGAACAGATGCTGTCAGTGATCGTTCACCAATACCAGCAAAGCTGCTCAGATGTAACAAGAGTAAGAATTTAAAGGATGTAGGCAACATACTGTTCAAATTTCAAAAAGTCTAAGGTCCCCCAAGATGTTTTTTTTTTTTTTTGTCTATGAAATATGATCTTTTTCCTTTACCCTCAAGTCCTAATTCAACATAGAATTATTGCTACTTTTGCTCTTCACATTTCATTAAGTGGAGTTTAGCACTGTGAATTTTTTAAAAGAAATAAAGAGAAGTGTGGAAGTATGGATATTATTTTACAATTATCACCTCTCCTTAAGCTACCTCCACCACTAGAAATTCCAGTAATGACACCAATTATGATTATGATAATTACTATTATTACAATGTGCAGGCAAGAACGAGGTTTGGCACCCGCTGGTAGGTATGGTTTGGATTACACAGGGTGACGTTGCTTGTGTTGAAAAGCCAGTCGTATGCACACCAGATCGAAACTGCTGCTGCAATGTGCTTCACTAAGTAAATGCACAAACACCCCATGCAAACAAACAGGCGGCCGTGGTGTTTGCGCGCATGCTGATGAAGGAATTTCTTAAAAAAAGGCCTCCCAGGTCCCCGCGTACCCTGAGACAGTGGTTTCGGAGATGTGGAGCGGACTCCTCAGCTGTCTTCAGACGCTGAATAATTCAAGGGCACGGAGGGAAATGTACTTGCAGGGGAGCGGAGCACGAGGTGAACCTTGTCATATGGCACACACTTACCTCTGAAATACGCCGGGGCGTTCATTACCTCTCTGTTTCCGGGAGCGGAAACAGACCCCCCGCAACGGTCTCGCAGTCATTACAACACACACAGGAGTTGGGATCGCTGTTGGAGTAGTGGGGGTATTCCCCCGCCGCCCTCCGAGGAGTCCTCCTCTCCTCGTGTCGGCATTAAAGTTTCAGGCGGCATCCGGGAGGAGCGACGCGCTTGTTGCTCGCGGCCCGGTCGGACCGCTCCCTCCTCCCTCGAAGAGCCGCGGCTCGGAGACAGCCATGGGCAACTGCGTGTCAGACACCAGAGCCCGAGTCACAGGGTGTTACGGTGGCAGTTACACAAGCGGAATTAGTGCCATGGGGGTACTCCTCAAGTGTCTGTGTGTAAAAATTATCAAATGAATAAGTAAAGCGACAGTAGGATCATGCTGAACCATGAGCCATAACTGCATTTCATGGTAAAACTTCAATTATTATATTTCAATTATTTTGCTGACATTCTTCAAAAAAGCAGTTAATGCTGCTTGATTTTAATGTGAAATTGCAGGACATTTTTTGTGGTTAGATATTCAAGCTGTACCATATGTCCAATAAATAAATGAACAAATAAATGTGTGTGTGTGTGTGTGTGCGTGTGTGTTCTGTTCAAGGGTCCTTTCATGTGCTTTCAAAAGAGGTGCTACTCCGATTTTCCCAGTCGGCAACACGAGTGAACATGTGATCAAACGGACCTGTGTGTTCTAGAGGTGTGCCGTTAACACCCCTCGCACCCTGCCTGCGTGAGCTCTGTGGTGCTGGGCCGTCCATGTGCACCGGGCCAACGCCGCGTACGGGCGGTGTGCCTTTCCTGCAGCTTATGTGCAACACGGAATGCAAAACGAATGGTGTCCCTTAATTAAAGAACCATCATTTCAAATGCACGCTGCCACGCTCTCTGAAAGGGTCTCCTCATTACCAGCCGAATCAATGTGCTGCGAAAAATCCAGACACTAAATTGCTACTTCAGATCTGGGAGCTCTGCAGTGCCGTTTTTTCTTTTTTTTCCCCCATTTTGGCAAAAATAAACGTGTATTTTTATTTTGCAGTATGCCTGGGGTTGCTAATGGATTTTGAATAAAAGAAAACATTTTCCCGATGTGTGCCGCCAGCGGTGTGTTTACTGTATTCTTTATTTCAGCTCTTTCAAACGCTCGCCAACACGGTTTCTATTACCTCCAGCCAGTGTTACCCTGTTAATTATTTCTTGAATGAGTCAAAGATGATGACCTGTTCTGTTTCAGTGCTCTCTCTGGAGTTACAAGCGATTTTCCAGCCAAACAATGAGCCTGATGCTGTCTTATTCCATCCATTGAGTGCAGCTTGAAAGAGGTATCTCTTGTGTTACGATCCCAGGATTTTGGATCATATGCCAACACTTCCTTTTCAGCTTGGAAGGTCCCTTCTTGCTGGGAGGTGAGAGGTTATTTTTATATGAGGAGAAAACAGCCCAATATCATGTGCTTTACCGAAGAAAAAAAAAAATTATTTTTTTAAAATATTTAGAATGAACACACTCCAAAAAAATGTTTTGTACCAACCTCAATTACTGTGTCTTTCAACCCTCTTTTACAGATATATTAAGATATTTCAATATTTGAAATTCAGTTGTGTTTACTGCTATCATCAGTAATAGATATTGATGTAAACACTGCAAAATATTACAAGAAAATATTTGTAGAAATAGAATGATTGGAACATGCAGGTGTAAAAAAAAATGTGTTTGTGATACAGATGCAAAAATTCTGTTTCATTGTTTCAGTTATAAAGCCTGGTGCTGGGCAGCAAAAGCCTGTCCATTTTGAACAATGGGGAGCTTTCATGGGACAACCAATGAGAAGCTTCCATTTGCCTGGGCCCTTCCGACACGCAGCACACTCCCCGAGGACCCAGTAGTCTGGACAACAAGGCTGAGAGATGTCCAGTTCAAAACAATACCAGGGCCATATTAATCAACTACTCAGTAGTAGTACTTAGTGTTCCACTGAAAAACTAGCAGTGACAAGCTGACAGACGAAGACCAAGAAGGACCTCTCATTATCAAACATATCAAACATCCTCTTTGCGACCACATTCCAGTCTTCCCACATAAAATGTTTACAGAAGTGATATTTGTTAGAGGAAATCTGCTCTCAATGTAATATTAATTATCAACAGATTCCAAGTTGATTAAAGATTTGAGTGAATTTAGTGATTTGGATTTCTTGCTTTACATTTTACATCAGGAATATTAAAGATCCCCTCATCTTATTTGTTTGTCTAATATTTTTTAAATCATAACATAAAATTTTACAGAATAACTATCAAAATTTGCTTAACATTCTCCTTATTTTAGTGTATTTGTGCTTATATTTTATTTAACTTTTCCTCAATCTGGTTTCACTGTGACCTAATTCATTAGTTGCTTTTGTTATTGTTCTCTCATTATAAAAACACTTAAAAGACACAGAGATGTCCCAACGAATGTAGTCTATGGCAACTGACCTGATATATAAACATATATTATGTACATTATTGCCTATGAACATAATTGTTTTTATTTGAAATTGAAATTTCAGTATCCTCTTCTAATGAATTACAGCTGAACTCCTCATTCCCAATATCACAAGTTATTTGTCCTAAAAAAGAAACCCACATATTCATGGCTATTCTATTGTGAGCAGTCACTCCAAGGTAGGTTTTTTTTTTCGTGCACAACTCAAGCGGTATCCAGCCTCAAAGGGAAGCATTACAAATAAACTCATTTGCTGAACATAATTTATGAAATACTTAGAATCAGCCCTTTGCTCCACGTATAGCCTGGTCTTCAGGGCTGACGGGAGTCAGAGAGTTGCAGCGACCTATCAAAGCTGTTCTTATCTATTCCGCTGTACTCCTCCACACTTCCCATCCAGAGCTATGTGCAGTACCTCACTGCACGGAAGGCTGTTTGTTACTTTCAAAGGGATTATCTAGTAATTATCCAGGATTTTAGTGTATTAATGTATTAGTTACTGTGTTATTTGTCCTTTGCTGTGTAAGATCAAGTGAATGAATATGAAATCAATAACAAGAGCTTAATTGTAATCCCAAGAAATACTGTCTCCAAAATATGTGCAAATGAAAAAAACAATGCCATCTGCAAAAGCCATCCCCTCTCCCCTTTTTATTATTATTATTATTACTATAATTATTGAAGACTCACATTTTCCTTCTGTTTCTGAATCATCTATGATGCGAGAGAGAGAGGCTGGCTTTACAAGGGCAGGCTTTGAGTCATGCCAAAGACACACTTTAATTGCAGCACACTCCATTTTTCCCCATTCATCGTTATGACAGGGTAAAGGTCATGACTCTTATGATTGTCTCTCAGAAATAAATTTCGCCAGATGCACTACCATACAAAGATGAGTGTGTTCTGGCCTGTCCACTCTCCATTGTTGAAAAGTGCACTGTACCCTGAGATTATCTGTAGAGTCTGTACTGTAGAATCTGCACAGGGGATACCAGGGCAAGCTTACCTCAGAAGCCTCCCCCTCGCCTAGCTGTAGCTCAGCAGTGGATTTCGGCTCCACCACACGCTGACAGCTGGCTGGGCAGGACAACCCAGTAAAAAAAAAAAACTCACATCGGCTTACACTTCATTAATAAAAAAAGCGCAAACGGCAGACCAAAAGGTAGCTGGAATTCTGAGCTTAAGTTCACGCCAGAAAATGTATTACATGCAGAAGAGGGAAAACATCTGGACGATGGATGGCTACAGTGTGAGCAGACCCTCTGTGCGTTCTTTAACACAATTTCCTTTATTCCCTCCATTACTCTGGATGTTACATAATCTGCATAATGAAATCAACCCAGAATCAGCATTTCACACATCTGTTGATAAATACACCAATTTCACAAAATATGGAACAGAAAAAAAGGCTTGCAACAATTAAACTTTTGAAATTTGAAACTACTTCCCTGAGTGGGAAATTAGAAAACTACTTTCCTCGGAATTAGGTGTGCATTTCACCTTCATGTCTTGATGCTTTCTTTCTTGTTGGAAAAAAATTAATTCATGTTTGTACAATGACTGGTATCATAGGTGAATTCTCCCAGAAACCTCTGTATGCTCTCCTTTCCTTCAAAGACTAATATCATAATTATGTGACAATGGGGACAATTGGCACAGATGTCTATAACTATTCAGTTATGATCCATTCTTTAAAATGTATCTCCTGAGATAAATGACTATTTCATACTAGGATTATGCAGTCTGTGCTTTCCTCACTTCTCCAAAAAGTGCAGTCAGTCAATCTTTAAACTGGTGGAATATGTTACATTCTGATACAGCAGTTAGTGATGCACTTTACTAAGTTGTTAATATTCCTAATTAGACAGCCCTTGAACTGCAGTTGTAGAGGAGTCTGAAGCTCTAACTGCTTGTAAGAACAATAGCTGAAAATTGTAAGAACAGTTTGTTATGAATTCCTTCGCATCTTGTTTTTATTTCATTTTAACTTTTTAATTGGAGAATCGCTCAAGGTATGTAACAGAATATCACTGTATACCTTCCTGAGTACACTTGCCCACAGGGTCTAACTCTTAACACCTTCTTCAAGTCAAATTCTACCAACAAACCGAATCATATAGGAACACATCAGGTAAATATTTTGACCAATGACGACATAGATAACATGAGATTTTAAAGGTGTTATCTTTTAAGGTGTTTAACAAATCCCATGAAAATACAGAACCCCAAACTCATGAATGTGCAATATCATTCTTTTAGTATTAACAATCCTCCCTGAAGCCCTCAGACAATCTTTGTCTTTTTCAACTTAGCCTAAACCTATCGGTTGTGTACCATAGACACTGAGGAGTCCAATGTATAATTACCCAACTGGGTAAAACAAAAAATTCCACCTCCCCAGGGGTGGGCAATTCTAGTCCCTGTGAAAACATCTCTTGCTGGCTTAGTTATTTTAACTTTTCAAGAAAAATTTAAAAACTTGTTACTTGAGTATATGAACGTTACATAACCTAGCATTGACCTTGTATTCACTTTAAAGCATTGGGATAATTTTCCTAAATTCGTCATAAATAAAGACAGAGAGAAGACAGGGCAGAACTATCATAGAGCATAAGTGCCCAAAAGAAACGCAGAGTGGAAGACACTGGAATACCTTAGAGGAACAGAAAGGGGGAGTCAAGGTATCTTTGTGTGCCAACATAAACTATGACCTTGTATTTGCAGAAAATAATATTTACCCATTGTCAGCGAGAGATCTGATAATGAGAGGCATTTACTCTCTCAAGCTTCCTATTTGAACTGCCCGAATCTGAGTGGCCCTTTCGGTTACACTACCTTGTTAAAGTGAAGAATAATCCACAATTCTGGCACAGCAATTAGCCATTCCTCAAGGCCCCCCAAAAAAGAGACGTTTTCTCCATTCGTCACCCTTGACATCTTTATAAACCTTTGAGGGCTAAAACGTGGAACACTGCATGAAAAATGACTTCCTATGCGTGGCCATCATTAATTTTTTAATATCCTTTAGCAGGAATGAGTGAGGGGAGGGGTCAGAGGTGAAATTTAGACTTGAGGTACAGGATTTATGGTGGTTACCATGGAGATTATCTCACCCGTTGGTTTATGCCTACCCTAAAGCTGTCATCAGAGAGAGCTTCATTTGTTTGGCTTAATGCTTTTTTGGATCACTGCCTCATTGACGGGAATGCATATGTAGAGTTTTCTCCATTTTCTTCAGGCTTTTTTTTTCCAGTCCGTGTTAGCCTAAACATTGCATTCATCAGGATGTCATTTCGCCACCTTAAAGTGATGGCTTCAAGTTCTCTTTGAATGGATGAGGCTGTGGAAAGGAATGGGATTTTGATAGCCCTGGGGAAACACGGGTAAAGAGTGAAGCCTTTCTGCTTTTTATCAAAAGTTAAATCTGTGGGGAAATCCAAAGTAAAGAAAACATAATTCCCTAAAGAATAACGGAACATTACAACACCATGGTGCAACACTTACGCCTACTCTAAGCTCTCACCTGAATTTATTTCAAATTCTGTCAAACAAAAAAAAAAAACCCTATCCTGTTTGCACTGTTGCTGCAGTACAATATGACACTGACAGACACAGAAACCATTACCTCAAGGAAACAGTTCATTTAGTCAGCTTAGTTAAAAAGAGAGTTAAAACTGTGCTTTCTTCCACAAGTCTTCATTGGCTTCCACACTCCTTACACTGCAGAGGATGCTGGAGAATGGGCGCGTGTGGACGCACCCAGGCTGCTGTCTCTTTGGTCGGTCGTCAGCTTCACTTCCCGGGCCTTGCTGTTACTGCGCTGCAGGATCCGCCTTGTTAGAGAAATGCAAGTTGACATGAGTGCTACTTGGACCCAGAGTGAAATGCCCTAATCCCCTTGAACTCCTGGTCTAGGTCCCTGGGCGGTAAGCGGCAGTCTCTGAAGTGACCGGCTTCATTGACACCGGGTCGGTTCTGGTACCGTGCTGCCAGCTGCCGTGGAGCTCTGGGCCTCCAGCCTGTGAGGCTCAGGGAGTCACCTCCCCTCCTAATCTACGCCTTCGGTCGTGGGACACTCCGCTTCCCGCTGTTAACATGAATCAGTCTCAGTTGTTTAGCCGAGTTAGCGGTTGAAACGTGATTCAATTTTCTGTCCGTCGTTTCTGTTTCAAATACCTCGACAATTCTTTGCTTTGCAATTAAAGTATTGTCCATAATTTTTCATTTGTTGTGACTACCTGACAGTGCAGTGTATAAATTATATTTTAAAAGGTAAATATGTGGGTGGGATGATTAATTTAGTTTTGGAGCATGAATTATTAGTATATGCATTTTTCATAACGGCAAACCACATGACACGATGCAACTCCTCTGCAATAAGATTTGCAAATTTTTTTTAAAAAAGTACAGCATTGATGGTTATTTTTCTCGATGTACACACATCAGACATTATAGTATGTAACACGGTTTGCAGTGGCCTTTGAATTTTGAATGCACAGAAAGTGAAAGGGGCTGCCCCGACACCAGCCATGTCCAATGGGCAGTATGGGAGACCCAGGGTTCCACGCATTCCCACGACTTGCATTTTGGCAGTTGTTATGTCTCTTTTACAGCTGCTGACGGCGTCTGTGCCTTTCAGTGACATGCATATCGCCACATAATTCAGTGCCCAAAGTGCTACTTCTGATAAAACCATTTTAACAAGTTGAGTGAAACAGAGCATTACCTTTGACCGGTTAAATTGGCACTTCTCTTCTCATAATAAGAGTAGTCCTGCTCAGTTCAGTGGCGACTGGGAAAGAAGGATTAGTTCAGTGTTTTTACATGCTTAGGAGGATATCTCAACACCTGTGTCATACTCCATGAGAGTTTTGTCTGCTTTTGTGTACGTACTGGCAAGTACATACACATTATATTCTCAACGTTTTACACCTTAAACTTTGAGAATCTGCCATAGGAATTCCGAAAACATAGGCAGTATCATATCATATCACATGCTTATATGGCTTTACCAGAAAGACAAATTGTTGACACTGAGAGTGCAGAAGCAGTCAAAGAAAACATACTGTCTAAAAGTGAAACTATATATAATCTTTTGATGAAGTATGAACATTGTTAAAAGCTGAATATAACGTCAGTGTAACACTTGGATACTTCTCAACACATAAAATGCTTACGTGCTCATGAACTTGGCAAAGTTCTCAGAATAAGCAGCTACAGTTTCCTTTGTCAGTGAGTTTACCCCCTTCATAGTAATTGTGTTGGGACCACCTAAAAAAGACCTAAAAGCATAACCTAAAAACAATACAAGCTGGGAGTGAAGACATGTTTTTGTCATATTATGTTATCCAATCATCTCAAAGATTAAAGTTTTCGAGGGAGCAGCTGAGATTTGGCAAATTAGTTCAATTGACCACAAAAACAATTCTTTAAAAGCAGATTTTCTTATATTTGCACAACACAACAATATATTTTAAGATGCTAATGCAATCTAAGAGGATCAGATATATACTTCTGTCATTTTCATAAAATACAAAATACTTTCTGAAAGTAGTAATGACAGAGAATTAACATGCAGTGGCATACAATCCATGGACTGAATTAAATAAAAAATTAAGCCTAAATTTTTAAAGGGTTCCGGTCGTAAAGCTATGCTGATTTATTTGTAACAAAATACTTTTTGTGTGACAAGTCCCAAACCAAGGCTCATATCAGTCTGAGTGCACAATCGTAGCAAGGTAAGACCAAAACCAAATGAGCTCTCCTATCAGTCAATGTGGTCGACCCAGAGCGAAACATTCACATTAGCTAGCAATAAGGCAGCTAGCTATTCTTGCTGGTGCAACATTGATACTGCTGGTGAGAAAGTAATTCACAAAGGGATGATGTCAAGACTACGACCTCAACTGAGACCAACATGCGCAAGAACCAGATCATCAGTACCCAAATCAAAACAGTAATTCTTGGCCCAGGGAGAAAGTATTGCATTGGTTAAGAAGCTTGCTTCAGTAACAAATAGGTGGCAAATTTGGTTCCAAAGTTAGGACGTCTTCCTTTATTCCTAGAATAATATAGCTGTAGAAATTTGATAATGTGTAAATATGTAAATATCTAAGATAGCCACCTTTAAATGAAACCATAAATACAAAATGACCATGTAGTGTTTAAACTTCTACAACAATAATACAAGTCTGGTCAGTGCTAAGCTTCAAGAATGACAGTTAATGACAAAATGAAATTAGTTTTGTGCTGTATGTTATTTTTATACAAATGAGAATTCCAATTAACTTTTTTTCAACTATTTAGGAAATTACACAGGAAATACACACATTATTTCAACTGATCCAGTCACATATATTCTTAAATACATAATGTTCTTGAGACAATAATTTAAAAAATACATTAATTACTTGAAAGTAAGTGAAATAGAGAACTGAACGCATACATATTGTTATTTATGTCCAATGAACTTCTTCGACCTAATGTGCCTCAAACTTGTGTGGTCAGGCTTTGAGATCCCATTGACCCAGTAAATACAATGCAAAGTCAACCTAGTACAGGATGTGATACTTTGTATGAGGAATTCGGAATTCTGTATGGACCCTATTTAAATTGACTTTGTTCTGGCAATATTGCTGGAGTTTAAAGTACATTATCACTGGCTTCCTTTGTCTGTGTAGTCTTTCTAGAATATTTGATGTAGATGCATGCCTAATTTTTTTTATTCGGTTGCACTGAAAAGTTAATGAAACCATTACAAGTTGCAAGTCATTATAAATGCCATTCAAATCCACCACTACTGTTTTCAGACAGTCTGTTGACAGACATACAGACACTCAAGCCGAAAGGCAGACAGACATAAAACACTCAGGGGTAATCACATATCCCTCCACCCAGTCACAGTGGAGGAAACTACATGGAAATATAATATATAACATAAAATAATTAGCCTGACTGGATGATGTACTGTATACGGCGCTACATAACGCTTACTAAAACAAGTTACTCTGAATAAAGAATTCTTTCTAAAACAAACTGCAAATCCTGTTACTTTTTATGTAGGTTTTTATATTGCTGTGGACAATTATGCTTTTGAAAACTGACTGTTTTAATACACAAATACGTGAATATTTCATACATTATTTAAAAATCTCTTTTTAGAAAAAATTATTTGTATTTGTAATTATTTTTCTATATTTAGTTATTTATTAATAAAATTAATTTATACTACAATTGACTTCAGCCTAAGAGTTCATCCAAAACTCTTTTCTAGGTAACTGTTGCATGAGAGTGAAGACGGTTGTGACTCTACTGTGGTTCTCAAAAACTTCAATTCGGGAGATGCTCTCCTCCTCAACTGGCCGTGTCAGGAAATTTCTCCACCTCATTGGTATGGACGTAATCAGGAATGACTGCCTTATTTACGGTTGAAACATGCGCTGGATTATTTGCATATGTTCATGAGTAGAATACGTTATAGTAGTGATTATTTCCTCTGGAGTAATAAGGAACCATTCCCGAACATCTTTACTTAGTCTGTCATAACAATAATAAAATGTCCCGAATATCCGGTGTTAAATTGGGATCAAATTAGTACCAGTCTAGTGGAGCTCCTTTCCTGGTTACATATTCTGTTGTAAAAAAAAAAAATAAATAAATAAATAAGGTAAAACCTTATATCACACCATCTTAATCACCATCTTAATCACTCCATGATGTTAAATTAACCTATCTCTCTGTTTTTGAAAAGAAACTTTTCCAGTCACACACAGTGTTTTTATATTATCACAGTGGCGGTCATAATTGGGCATGTTCAAAGGGAAAATAAATTATAGAGAAACTGCATTTCCTCTAATATTACTTTCTCCTGGTTTTCCCATCTGTAACATGAACATTGTGTAGTTGAATTGAACGTCATAGCTACCCCGTTTCGAAAACAATGACAAACAAGTAACATTTAAATATCCAAAATGAAAACACTGAACCTTAGTTTTAAATGGAATTAAATATAGCGTGTTTCAAAAACGATAAAAAAAATACTATGTGAATTCACCAGCTGCAGAAGAATACAAGGGGATACCCTATGCTAATAAGGTACACCATCTAAAACAGTCCTGACATGCTGTAAAAATGTAATCCATTATCTTATTTTTCTGTCTTGAAATGTAACAGGGATTTAAAATGTTAGCTACTCTAAAGAGCTGAGTTGAGCTGTGCCCTCGATGTTATCCTCGTTGTACAGCCTGGACGCTTTCAAGCATCTGAGATTTCCGTGATCAGATTATGAATTGAACTTAATCCTCCTCGATCTGCCGCCGTCTTTCTTAGTTCAATATTACTAATGTAAATTCTATTGGCTGCATTTGACAGATGTCTAAATCTCCCTCAATCCGATTCCACATAATACTTTCACTGCCATTAAATCCACACTTGTGGTCTTTTACTTTTATTCTAAAAGCTACCCGTGATATTTTTATATGTGAAAAGCATTACATTCTTGCGCAATAGAATGCTCAGTTGCTATTTGTGAATGTTTTTGCGGAGTATGCGGCACGGTGATGTCCGTCGACTTGCTCAGATCAATAGGGAGGAGATCTATAAATCTGCCACCATGTCAAGACAAATCAAAGTAATGCTTCTCTTATTTCGGTCCATATGCTATTTTCATACTCAGCATCTGATAGGCTGGCAGCACAGAATATGCCACGTTCATTCGCCACTAAATCAGGTCATTAGTCGGCCTGCTACTGTCATAATAAATGTTCACTAATGATATCGAGTTGTTCGAAAAGCAGTGAACCGAACGTGGGTCTTTCATGACCAAACAAATTGGGCTAGTTGTAATTTACCATTCTCTATGCAATACATGCAAATGAGCTGCCCACTAGAAGATGTTTTTTTTGCATACAGTCTTCTCGGAACAATTTCCTGTTACAAAATAATAGTAACAGTTATTTTTTACTATAATTATTAATAGAAGTAGAATGCTAATATCGTTGCTGTTTTATGTTAAAATAAAATCCCGTCTGTCTTCTCTAAATGAAATAAATCTCCCGACTCTGTGTATAATCTCTTACTTAACCTACCCAGACTTACTAATGTTAAAAATCAAACGCACATCAGTATTTTGATCCAGGATTCACTATTTATCTTCAGCGAATGGAAGAGCGAAAACAATGCAAGTTCTAAAATTGTGTAAATACACCACGTAATTAAATGGTGATAATTCAGATTTATTTTTCGTCATTCTGAAAATTAATAATTGATAGATGTCTACATTAACCATTCATTCATCCATAAAATGAATGCTTAGATTATCTATCCATATTTGAAAAATAGCTCTTAACAGATCATTAGAGACTGGTTGTAAATCAGTTGAAATAGTCTCAATTGTTCTGATAAAATGCAGACTCCTATGAAATATGCAGATTTTGATCGTAAAATTCTACAAACGCAGAAGTATTCCCTTAATGCATACTACCTCATATTATAGATTAATGACACAATTATTGGAATCTATTTAAATGTACAATTTTCGTTGTCTGTGGCTCCTAATTTTCCAAGATCTCCCCAAAATTTAATTTTCCCTTTTTTTAAACTTCCAACAGCTGTCACTTCAAGTGTTAACCATTGACAAAATGTTTGTCACATTTCATCCTGGAGATGAAAAATTGACACTGAGAAAAACTACATTAATCCAAGGGGAACCCATGCCCCTGTGGAAACTGTAAAATAAGTTCTCCCTCTAGTAAACGTTCCTAAAAATACCACTGATTTAGCAATTATTTTTACTCGCTGAAATAGGCTACATGAACATGGTATGAACACATCGTATGTCTCTTTTAACTTTTTTTTTTTAAGCTGCACATATTTGGATGTTTCGTGGATATGCATGGTGATTGTTAAAAGAGCATCTGAATAAGGGTTTAGTCCCATTATTTGAAATAGTATCTGACTCGTGTCCACTTAAATGCATCAGGTTCCAGCAACAAAAAGACAGGGAAAGAAGAGCAATATATATCTGGGCAATCAACAAGCACGTGGAAAAAAAAAAAAGCTTTCGAACCACCGCACCGAGACAAATCTACCAACGTAATTTATTATAACTCTACACGTAGATTTGCCTTTCGTAAATGAAACCTAGTATTTTTAAAAGAAGAAATTTGAATTCCAATAAACGTTAATTTATTATAACCTGCAAATAATGACAGGCGATTTCAAAATCCTGGAACATTATAAACCGGTACAGCTTCTATATATACATGTCCCTTGTGGTTAGAGGAATCTGCATCTGATTCTCCTCTATACGCAGTAATAGGCCTAAGTAACACATTTTGTGCCTGTCTGGGTAAACCATCGGAGCCAGGCTTGTCTTTACACTGTAATATTCATGTTCTTACAAAGTCAATGTTTCTCCGTAGTCCCGCAGCATACCTTGTGCGATAAACCAATATCCCTTTAAAATCCGCTCAGGGTTTCAAATTTTATGCAACGTCCCAAAAATTCGCGTTGAGTCTTGGTGTCTTCTTTAAAAAAAAACTTAATTTATATCTTTCAGTGCGTCCTGCTGCAGGTGGCCGGTTCCGTGAATACTGAACCGTTTCAATGGCACAGCCTCACTCCTAGTCGAGTACCTTATAATTAATTTTAAGTTACTCGGAGCACCATATCATTAAGTACAGAATAGAAAACTGTGTCAGACAAACCGACGATTTACATAAAGCTTTCGCCTTGCAGTACCCTGTTGGCAAGGGTTACGGTTAAAAGCTAATCCACAAAGAAATGCATTTAGCCACTCTCTAGCACGTCAGACAAGACAGACAATGTAATGGAATCGGGTTTTTTTAAGAGGAGGAAGATCTTTTATTTGGTTCAAACACGTACTTGTATTCAAACACGCACAACACGTTTCCTTGGATTTAATGAAGAAAATCGAATTATAATCTCCAATGTATGATAATCTGCAAGTATGATATGTAAAAAATATATATAACGAACCATGTGTTTGGTAGACGTCCAGCTTGGTTTATCATAAGCACTGTACGTAGTCTATTAAAATATCTGGTTTATTTCATAATAAAAATAGGTTATGCTTGACATATCCTTTTGAGTACTACTCCACCTAGTGGTCATGTAGTGGAATGTGATTTTTTTTTCCCTTTTCTGGACAATATCTGCAAGCCTGTGGTGGCCCCTAACGGTTTAGATTAGGAATTACTTTTACTACATATATTATTACTTCGAACGCAGCTGCTCCTTACTACGATTACATGTTGTAGCGACCTCGTTACTGAAAGTGTATAAAATTATGAGAGGGCAATTCCAATTAAATTACTAAATCTGTAATTATAAATGATATAAATAGCCTGCAATTATGTAGGGGGGAGGAAACCCTGACAGACGTAAATGAATAAACATATGTCTCAATATGTCTGAATACATTATTATGAAATATAAAGTAAATAAAAAAGCTCCTCCGCAGCAATAAATAAATAAATAAAACAATCATGTGAGTTGTGTGTTGCAAAACTACCCTGAAATACAATTCCTTTAAGAATAAAAGCCTACCCTTAGCCGTCCAAGGACATTGCATATAAAGGTGGCTCAAAATCATATCAAAATCATATGGGCAAGGGAGTAAAAGGACTTTGAGCACCAGGGTGCCTTACATTATGGTAGGATCCATAGGTCTATCTTAAACTTGAGACCTTATTGATACAACAGACCCCCCCCCCCCCCCCTCCTCTTTGACCCATAAGCCTCAGTGACTTTAAAGCCCCATTTATTTGCAACATAGTGTAATAATACATGAATAACAAATGCAAGCGTTGTGCTTCCAGACACACATACGCGTGCATGTGCACGCACACACACATTGTGTCTCATTCTCTTTGTCTTTGTGCTACATCACAGAGGAAGGCTTCTGTTGTGTGTCACACTGTGGACCATGCAAGCTCCTCACAAATAGATGTGACAAAAATCTGTAGGCAGCTTCCTCAAGCACATGCAGCCACCATCGACAGAATATACTGAAGCAGAAAACTATATACTTTATATTATGGTTATTTTAAAAGAAGACATATTGAGTAATTAAAATGACCATGTGTTGCAAAGGGAGTATTCTGGATTTTGAAGATGAAAAAACAATTTCGCTTATAATGAATAAAGGAATATTGTCTTGTCACACAATCTGCATTGCAAGATACAAATACAAAGCTCAATTCAGTAACAAAAAATAAACACATAAATACAAATCTATACTCTCTACTTGTACAAGATTTAAAATTGATTCATTTTCCACTGCCATGTCATTTTTAATACTACACTTTGGGATGTTTCTACTGTTAAAAAAAAAAAAAGAAGAAAAAGCTGGATTCCCCAAAGGCCTACATGTCAGCTCTGTGTGGGAGGACATATAAGTTTATATATAGGAGTGATATTCTTTTAACATGAGTAACTATGTTTGCACCAAGTTTATGTAATGGAAAACTACTCTCTGTTCCCTTCGTTACAATGTTGAATGCTTAGTTTATAACAAGTATAAATAAACTATTTATAAACAACTGTTTTCCGTTTTATTGTTGTGCGTACATACAATACAGGAAAGTGCTTATTTACGCTTATAACGTTAAAGAAAGACAGTCTGTTCAAAATAACCGAACAGATGAAAAATACAGTGTCTTTTACTCAATTAACTGCAGATAGTTGCTATAAAGTATTATTTGCTCAGCGATATCGAAAAATAATCCTGGTGTACCCCCAGTTTGCGCTTCGGTGGGTGGGATGAAGGAGGCTGTATATGTCCGATCCACTGACAGCATTTTTTTAAAAAAAAAAAATAATACAATCAATTCGGTTATAACAAATAAATCAACAGTAAACTGAATTCACTGTTCCCGCTACTGTAGCCTACTTGATACACTCATTCTTCAAATTTTGTGTGACGAGCCTCACCGCGCATGCGTATATTACATAAACTTTCAGACGTCTTACGGCGATTTATTTTTGTGGAATCCTGTATGATATCTGTGTAACTTTTATATTAGTGATAAGGATTGTGTGAAACCAAAAATTACTCTGTAATGATTCATTATGCTTGAGATGTACCTAACCCGGAGGTGCTTTGAGCCTCAAAAGATGGCAACCTCATGCGTCACACGTTTGTCTTGAACAGAGTGATTACATCCCGTACAGACGAACGAGAAGGTGAGGTATACAGGTCTCTATTTGCGCATCAATTCGAGTTAGCAATGCTAAGAAAACGAAAGTGAAATTTCTCTTAAACGAGAAGAGAGATTGAGTGACTTTATAACAATCCAATGGATGTATCAGTACAAGTCTCAACTGTAAAATTTGTCCAATGAAATTAGAGTACGAGCAGTACAAATTTTATTCAGTCGCCATTGTTTGCAACAAAGTTTTGTTTGCTTGTCTTAGCAACGAGCCTGGCGTTAGGAGCTTTTAACGTTTTTTATACTGCAACATGTCAGGTCCGCCGATCGACGAGGTATGTGTTGTGTTGCATCTGGAAAATGCTTTTATGCCATGAAGTGTCTGTATAAATACGATGGCTGCGTTTAATGCACTCTCTTGGGTGTCGATTACTTTAAAGGCGAAATGCAGGGTTTTATTGTATGAGAGTCATGGCGCGAAAACAAGATCGGGTAAGGCCCTTTATGTAACTGTTTGCTGTACCTACCTCTGTACTTGCTTTTACTTACTAGTTGCTGGCTTTTAAACAGCTAGCGATCATAACATTGGAACAGTGTCTTTATAAGAATGCTTGCAGAAGCCGCCTAATGACGACATAAAATAAGTCAAATATCACACTGTCATGGTAATCACAAAGTTAACCATGCATGCAAGAATTTGGAAGGACGTCAGTGCTAGGTCAGAGATGGGCTTGTGTTCAGGGCACCAAGATTTGGACAACGGAGTTTTCACCCTGTGCCGGAATACGTAGTACAGGTGGGAGCAGTGATTTTTTTCCTACCCAGCAAGTTAGAAGTCATCATTTGAGGTCTGAATTTAATGTGAGCTATGACGGTTATCCACTAAAGGACATGAGCAGCCTTTTCGGTGGGTCATAAACAAGTCAATACAAAGTATGCTGGATAAGTTGGACAGGCATTACGGTACATACAGAGACCAGCAAGAGGTTTAACGACCGGACAGGAGAGCCTGAGAGCCTGCACACTGTAAAGTGTAAGGCTCTCAGGTAAAGTGACTTTAGGCGCAGAGAAATGACTGGATTCTACGAAAGCGGTCGAGGAAGAATGTACAGCTCTGGGTCACTGACAGGTTGTCCGGTATCACATCAAGATTCTTTGAAGACCGAGAGAACAACACCTGTTTTATTTAGAGCAATAGAGAAATCGCTGGTAGACTGATGTGTGGCTGAGCTGCTTGTTTTGGCTAGGTTACGTGTCGGACACCATGGTGTTTGGCTAAATTTGTTTGTCAGAGGCAGTAGGCCTATGTTTTACAGCGAACTATTTTTTTCTTTTCTTTTTTTCTCATGAGTCATCTGCATTCCTGTCCTAGCATGTAATAGAAGTGAGTTCAGAACGGTCACCATGTGTGTAACTCAATGCAATCCTTAGTTAATCCGTGAGCCATTGTAAATGTTCCAAGTCTCCATGCTGTACAATTTTGGATTACATAATTTGAAGTGCATCACTAACATTCACTTATTTTGTCATTGGATTGGTTTAGTCTCATTTAAAAGTAATATGTGACGTGATCTTGTGTATCACGGCCTTGTTTTCATTTCCTTACAGATATTCTCGGGTGTAACGCTGACAGTTGACATAACAAAATTTCAACGGACTGATAAAGCATCACACATTCTCAATGGCTACGACTGGGAAGATAAAAAAAGCACTTATGAAGTCAAAGGCTCATTTAAGGACATAGAAGATGTTTTTTGGAAGTTATCAAGCCTAAAGAGGTTAGATGCTCCGAAATATCAGACCGATGCCAACCAGGATTACAGCACTCCCACACAGGTAGGAGATATCGAGGTGGTTGATACTGTTATGGACTACATTAATCAAAAATACTCCAAGGAACTTAATAAAATTGTTGGGGATGCGGTTTCTATGCAATATAACAGAGCCAGTAACAAGTCGCTTGTCAGTTTCCGACCTCTGCATCGTGGGAAGGATATTTATTGCTGTCACTTTGCAAGGGAGAGATTTATAACATTTTACCAGAAGATTGCAACAAACCTGCTGGTAAGAACATTCCCCCTTGATCCAGCATTGAAGACACGACTTAAGTCCATCCAATTGGAATTTCCCAAACTTCTGATCAGCAGTGATTCTCACAGACTTGCATCTACGAGCTCGGTTTCTGTAACCGGCAGCTACGCAGACGTGTCGAGATTGGATGAGTTTTTGAAGAGCGGAGCAATGAGCTACTACCAACTACCAAGGCACCAAACGCAGCAGCCGCAGACGGCAAGCGCCAGTGCGTCCGCTTCCTCAAGGGCGCAGAGTCCACAGCAGGAGAAGGAAGAAGCCTGTCCAATTTGTCTGGAGACCGTTAAAGATAAGAAGACTCTGTCGCGTTGCCAGCACTCGTTCTGCAGAGACTGTTTGGACAGGGCATTTGAATCAAAACCTACATGTCCCATCTGTGGCGCAGTCTATGGTCACCTGACGGGTACACAACCGCGCAGGGGCACCATGGAGGTCTCCACTAACGCATCATCCCTACCAGGAAATATTAAGCATGGAACAATTGTCATCCGATATCACATACCAGGCGGAATTCAAGGGGTAAGTGTACGCGAATATTGGAATGTGCCTCATAAATTATAGATCATGTAACAACTTGACAATAATGTTCTTCTTTGTTGACTCTCCCTGAATTGCATATGGAGCAGTAATTGCACATTTTGGTTTGTGTTTTGACAAAATTATAGTCATAAACAAATGAATAGTTCTACAGAATTTTCAATTAATTTCAAAATAATCAATTACACATACAGTAACAAACCATAAAACACCCCTCTTGGGCACCTGCATGTTTGTGTCAGGCTGTTGCATGGTTTTGAAATGTGGCTGTGATTTTGGTCAGTTGCATGTCTTTCTGTAGTTGTGTTATAAGTGGAGAGAAACACAAAAGGGAAGAGGCCACATAGGTGCCGAGGCTGGAATATCAGATATCAACATCTAGAGCTGTCAGTATGCATCTGTGAACAGTATTACATCTACAACTGTGATACAGCAATACTGAAGTCCTGCAAGTTTTCTTTGTTTGGGCTAATGTTTTTTTTTTTTTTTTTTAGAATTGGTTGTTTTAGTCTTTTTTTTTTTTAATTCTTTTTTGAAAAGTAATTGATTAAAGCTCATCCTGCACATTTCCTACTGCAGTGTTTCTGTGGCAAAGCTTAAATGCTCTTCAAATGCTTTCTAATTGTCAGCATTTAATGGCCAGCTGATGATGGCTAGCATGTGGAGTCAGGCATTGACATCTCCTGGCTACATGGATGAAGGACCAACAGGTGTTACAAACCAGTCAGATCTGCTGAGCTTGGTTTTGTGATGCTTTGAGAGAGAATCCTTTCTTGCATTCTTAGGAGATATGAGTATAAAACAATTTGAAGTTCATTAATGCAATATCATTATTTTGTTTTGTATGTAGACATATGTAGAGAGGGATGATCAGTTTCTGAGAGTCTATTCCTGTATGGGTCTTTACTTGGTCATTACTGTGCAGAACAACATTGTGTTATGTTATGAAGTTTTAACTGGCATCCTACTGAGTACAACTCATTTACCCTTTACATTTAAGTGTTAACACAACCCACAATACAGATAATTTTTTAAAATTTCTTTAACAGCTGCTTTGAGGTACACTGAAGTCCCTTATTCACAAACACAGCTGGAGGGTTCCTCCTTAAATGCACGTCCATGACCCTTGCGGCTCAAGTGCAAACTGAAAGCAGTGTTCCTCAAGCTGCCCGTGCATGCCGCATTGTTCTTGGCTCGCCATTGGCTCATGTGTCTGTCACTCTCAGGAGGAGCATCCTAATCCTGGCCATAGGTACGAAGGGGCGAGCCGCACAGCCTTTCTCCCAGACTCCCCAGAAGGCAGGAGTGTGCTGAAGCTGCTGCAGAGGGCCTTTGATCAGAGGCTCATATTCACCATTGGGCAGTCATCCACCAGCGGCAGGACTAACGTGGTCACCTGGAACGACATTCACCACAAAACAAACCGGGAGGGAGGACCTACCAAGTGAGTATAAGGCATACAAGCACCTACAGGGAGCCACGTAAGGGGAACTTCCTATGGGCACATCTGCCACTACACTTGGCATAAGTCAATATGGAATGGGCTACCTCTGTGATTGAAATAATTTAATGTGGACAAAGTCTTCTTTTTTGTCTTTGTCATATGTTTGAGAATTATATCATGGATCACTGAGGGCTTTTTGTTGGAGTGAGTACACTTAAGAATTTTTATTTTTTTGTCTTTTGTAGCTATGGTTACCCCGATCCAGATTACTTGGCCCGTGTGCAAGAAGAACTGAAAGCTAAAGGAATTTACTGACCTCTGCAGGCCTATGGTGACAGTGACACAAACAATCACTAAACTGAGCTGTACACGTCTAAGGTCAAAAACAGACAGGAAAACTGTGAAGTACATTGGTACATTGGAAGTACATTCATTTGGTCTTTTTCAAGAAAGTGAGCCAAATTAAGTGCTTTGCCAGAATTCTGTTTGTTTTTAACAAAATACTTTCAGTGCTTGTTAAATAGCTGTAGGGCTCTTAATTGGGTGTACTTTATGGTGTTGCTTTGGGAAAAGTATACTGCTGATTAAAGTGATCATTTTATATTTTCAGACCATAAGAGAGCAGTCTCAAACTTACTGATAAAATGAGCAGATAACAGCAGAGGTCATGTATTGCTGTTTGACAAATGTTTATTCATGTCTTGTGTTTCATGCATACCATTGCCTGTATGAAATTGCATTTGCATTAAAAGATCAGCTAAATGACTTTGAAGTCCCCATTAATGCTCTCAAATTCAAACATATATCTGTAAGTGCATGTGAGTAGTTATACACATTACCACATTACTTGTATTAAACTTCATATGATGCCATTTTCTCTGAAGACACACACACACACACCCAAATCACCTCCATTTTGAACTGTTATTTTTGGTGAACTGCTGTATACACTTCAGTGGGCATTCAATCATGCTATTCGGATTTGAATTCCTGACATACTTATGGCGTATATTGCATGCATTGAAATGTTAATTTTGTCAGCTCTGTAGTGGTATTTCTCCATAATGTAATGGAAGAAAAATGACTCAAGAATTGTCTATGGAAAAATCAATAGTTTATTTTACAAAGAAAACAAACATAATTTCACCATCATAGCCTTTCTGTAATCATATCTACAGCATACAGTTGTGGATGTAAAATGTAAAATAAAAGTAATTACTTGCTTCACACTGGTCCTGTTGGATGTAGATTAATTTATAGTAGTGGTTATCAACGTGAATTATGTTTGGGGACAGATTTCACATTATAAATAAAGCACAGGGAAAAATATTGTTTTTGATCAAATCTGAATTTAATGAACATAAACACAAATATAAGCTACTATTTCCATAACTACAAAAGGCGAAAAAAGCTTGCAAAATAAGGATAAAGCTGTAAAAACAAAATAATACAGAAAATATTTGGCCTCCATGTTTTGTGGCAGTATTTACAATATAAACAGTATTGTCATGTATTTGCCATTAATCTGTCTTTTAAGGCACCAAAGGTTAAGTAGCATATTTTTCAATTTGTGCAGAAAATACTAAATAAAAATTTTAAAAGCCCCAAAACCAAACCAATACAGTAGTCAGCTGCAATGAAAATCAAATCTGAAGATTTGCATCATATGTGCACTTTTGATTGTGGTGTGACTGTGTATGTCAGTGAGGACTCTCCATTGACAGCAGGTAATTTGCTTTTACTTTCAGTTTGCTTTTTGGAGATGCTGTTCCACGAACTACAGCTTTATGAAGCTGAAACATTTCCTTTTCCACTTTAACTCAATCGTGATCATGTAGTTTGTGAAAAAAAAAATGAAAACCACACTGAAAATGCATTGGCTGCCTTATTTTTCAAACACTATAATCATGTATTTGCGTAGCACATCATCATTTCGTTACATTTCTCTTTCAACAGACAATTAAAATGGCAAGATTTTAAATTAGTCTATTTAAATTAGATAATACTTGGAAATATATTTTCAAAGCACGTTTGTGAATATTTTCATCTTTATAGGCATGTTTTGTGGGCATGTGACTGTTAATTTTTAATTAAGAGTATAAGATCAGTGAATTTGCCAACCTGTACTGTTATTTTAATGACATATCAGTTGACTCTTAAAGGCAGTAACTTTTTTTTTTCAATACTAAAATAAGTGTGTACAACAATTAACTGAATTGCAGTCGCTAAAGCATCTAGCCTCAATTTTAAAAAGACAGAATTAAGTGCTAATTTCCACTTGTTGTATCTTGAATTATGGAGATGAGTTGAAAAACTTTGATAATTTTGGAATTAACCTTTTTTATTTTTAGTTTTCATGAAAACAGAAATCTTTAGTGTGTGTACAAGTAGCTTTATAATTAGTGAGAATTTTGTCTTTTTAATTAACTTAATCGTATGACTTCCAATACATTTTTAAAAAACTATGCGTGTATTGCTTTTTCTTCACCAGAGCACAGTTCTTCCAATCTGCTGTACCTTAGAAGTAAGAACAAGAAGTAAATTATCAACTAGAAATCATCTGGGGTATTTCTGATAAGCATAACTAATGGTATTATGTGGCTGTTTATCAATATATGTTGTAAAGCTGAACATTTCACAATTGTATGTGTAATGACAGTAATTTAAAATCAAACTAAAGACAAAGGGGGAACGCAGTATTCTGAGGGTTGATTGGTATGCTTGTACATACGTTTACAGAATAAGAACACTACTATAAACACCAAGCAGCAAACACAGAAGCTTGCTATATATTAACCACCATACCCCCCATAATAAAAAGTCTTCAAGATTAAACTTGGAGATGATTTAACTTACATGGTTGCAACGCAAAGTCTAAACAAAAAAATTATGGCAGTCAAGTTGCTCAAGAGTTTTTGTTTTTGAAAGTTTGTTTCACCAGATGTAATACTGCCTTATTTTCATTGTTTTTTTTTAATGTATCATTATGTACACTTTGCATTAGATTCAGCTGGGCCCTTTGTCATTGGGCCCTTTGTCATTGTATGTCTGATATTTGAGGGGGTCAGAATTATCAGAAAAAAATGCTTTGTCAGAAAAATGCAGAAAACACATTGTTTTCTGCATATGCTGTGGGTGGGAACACTTAAAGCGCTGAAACTATCACAACTTCTGTCAACAGCAACTTTAGCCAAGCTGGAGTCAGACAAACGTACAGAAATTCCGCAGTTTGACCTGTTATGTTACCTCACATCCAATCCGGTGTCGATGTCACTCATCTTACCATTTCTTGGCTCAACTCTTGCTGTATTCAAGCTCCAAGAAAGCTTGTACTCATAAACCTCTATTAAATAACACATGAACATCAATGTTTTTATTTTATCATAACTGAATCCTGAAATGGAGAAAAAAAAGGCATTTTCAAAAGACGATTAAGCTGAAACATATATTACAATAAAAGTTTAAAGTGCATTTTCACACCTTCAGTATACAGAAAGTACATTAAATTAAAAAAATGTACACTACTTAGTAAACAAAGTCTGATGGCACCTTACTGTACAGGAATAACAAATTTTCCTGTAAAGGCCCAACATCTACCAGAAGTCTCAAACGTTTTGCCAAAGAGTAATACCAATTTAAATTTTCACTACAAAAACGAAGTCGTCCATCAGTCAAACTCGAAGTTCCTGAAAAAGGGTATTTTCCTTTATAAACTCTGCAAAATGGTACTTTCTAAACAGATTGCTACATGTTTTCAGTGTGCGTACCTACGGAGTTCACACTGAGGGGAGGTACAAATAGTGTAGCTATTTCAAGTGTACCTAAATTTGTTGTGATTTTTTTTTTTTTTCTTCAGATTTTTTTTTTTGACAAAACATTAGATTCACGTCTTCAGCTCAAAATCCAGCTCTGAGACAGAAGAGGGCGTGTCCAGGCAGCGGTATTGCATGGGTCCTCATCACCCAGTGGCAGTTTGATTGCCTATAACGCGCAGGATCTCCTTGTGGATGCAAGCGTCTTGTGTGTTGATGCTCGTGTCACCAACCTGTCCGTCCTCATACCTACGAGAGGAATACCATCACTAGCAATCATCACAAGCACTCACGGATAAGCAGTCAACCTTTTTCACCACCTCCTTAATGTGCTTAAAAGCCATCTTTGGGAGGAAAACCACAACAGCCATTTATTTGTGCAAAAATGGTGCACAAGGTGGCGATGCAGTTGTTTATGTAACCTTGCCCCAAGCGCAGTTGACAATAATCTCAGACGTGCCGACAGCATGGTTTTCAACCTGACTGCACTAGTGACTTGTCCGGTGTAGGAGTGGTATGAAAGATGGTCATGTTGGTCGTGCACAGTTGAGAAAACCCACAGGGCAGTGACATTCTGAATTTGACAAAACTTGACATTTATGCAATGAAAACAAACTGTCAGGACAACTGTGGTCCATTCGGCAGCATAAAGCTGCACCAGCGAATACTGAACTTGAGACGGGAAATGTTTGTTAAAAAAGAAACTAATTGACAGTGGGACCATGAAGTGGGCTCATTTAAAAATGATTCTGACAATCTGAAAGCAACACATGAGTAGCATAGCCTACCCATGTTAAGAATATAGCTGTAATGATTTAAATTTCACTTAGTCTCACTTACACATAAATCCATTCCACCAATATCATTGAGCTATTCTGACTGTAACAGACCTTCCAGATACATTGATACCTTGTTATATTTAATCTTAAAAAAAGGCAAAAGTTAATGTAAAATAAATTACTCCTTGGTAGCTAGCCAGATGACTTCCTGTACTGGAGATTTTGTATACCTATACCATATATAGATTTTAACTAAGTATCTTGTTAGCTAACTCACTCAGGCAAACTAAATTGATGTGAAATGGTAAAGACTACTGAAATGGTTGCTGTCCAAAAAAACCTGATAACCTACTTAGGTTAGTTATGAAGCCTTAAATTCTATTTTCTACTGTACTGAGTTTGCACTGTGATAAAATGTGGGTTACCATAGATCTGTACAAAATGGCATTAACATCTTAAAACTAATTTATCCAGTTTTCTCAGAAAATGTCTTCAATATTCTGCAGATACATACTTGCTGATGTACAGAAGAACACTGAAGTCATGTAGAAATGTATAATTTAGTAATTAATGTAATCTAATTATAATTTAATAATTTGATTAATATAATTTATCATTTTGACTTTGGTCCGGAAAATTTTGGCTTGCTCTTGACTGAAATTTGAGTGAAAGTTTCAACTTCAATCATGAAAATGTTTTCTGAATATTTTTTGTAATAATAATATTTTGGTTTATTTAACATTTAAAGTTTAAATAATTCAATAATACTTATTTTTAACATTGCCGCAATGCTCCTCTACACTGACATGGATTTGCTACGGACAAGAGTAATGAATGGTGTTACATCCATGGGTCAATACTTACACAAAGAAAAATCTGGTGCAGACGTGATCTGTGTTCGGAACTACCCAGATGTCGCCGTGCTTGTGCAGATCAGGAGAAGTAATAACTGGAAAAGACAGGATCACTTCAGTCTTCAGACATTCTTTATCTGGTTGTCAATTTCATGATGTCAAGACACAAGCACACATACCTTCGCATAAGGCTATGCACTTCAGATTCCGACTTTGCAAAAACTGCGGCTGGTGCCCCTTCTTCTGTGACTGTGACAAAACATAGCAAACATCAGAAAGTTTTCACTCCCATATGGGCAGAGCACATCCTCATGCACACTTCAAAGACTGAAAAATCTGCACAATGTTTTTTTTTTTTTTTTTTTTTTTTGCATGGATTCATTTTCTTGGCTGAGTTTGTGCATCCAAACTCTCCAGTGTTTTCACCTGCAAGTTAATGTTGGTCTTGCTGTTAGCCGCTGTGTCGTCCTTCGAAGCAACTTTCTGCTGTTTTTTATTCATCCCTGGAAAAAAAGGTTAGATTTTTAGCTTTAGAGACAGTACATCCACACAGCATTCATATATACAGTGTCACCTGAAAATGGTTACATTGGTTCATACTTAATTTTGTATCTATTGCATGTCAAAATACATTTTATGGAGCTGTTCAGTATGAATTATAACTAAGTAATAAAGCCTTCAACATATATCTGAGAAAAATATAATTTGGTGTATTGAATATTAAAGATTACTTTTTGCAAACAATGTAAAGTTGACAGTGGATATAAATATGCAACACTGACCTGAGTAACCAAAGGAAATGCTTGACAATGGGCTGAGATAGATTCCACTCCCATAGATGGCGCCATGGAGCTACACAACAACATTGGAACATTAGAAACGTCTGGAGAAGCTACTTTTAACTTCCTGTCCTGGTAGTATGAACAGGGAAACATTCTACTTATGTGCCAGTGTCTATGGTAGTAACACTAAAACATTACCTGTAAAACAAGTGAGACTCTCATATATAGTAGATGCAGTGAATAGTATTTTAACATGTTGGATTTTTCACAGTGAACATGCATAATAATACATTAACCTTATAGTAAATATTTGAATTGGTAGGAAGGCCCATTCAAATACTGATGCATTAAAGGCTTCACAACTTTGCTCAGGAAGAATTTTCATGATCATTCAAAAAGCAAAGCCCATGAGGGTTTGTACCTGGGAAGTACCTTTCAAGTAGAATTGGCCCATTTTGTCTCTATACTTAAAGCAAAAGACTGTACATAAAAAACATTACCCTAAAGATGACAGTCACCTTTAGTTAAACCAACACTGTGTACATCATCCCTGTGACAGCTGGGTAGGCTAGCATGTCTGGAAACACATGCGTGTTAGGACGCAAAAGCTCTTTTTACCTGGAGTCTTGTGTTCGATGCGACAACCAGACCATTCCTCAGTATGGAGTGCCAGTTCTCTATGTGAGAACCACTGACAAGGAAAACAACAATCAAAATAAAACAAGAAACTTGCTTATAAAAATGTCATTTTTTCCAATTCATAATAGTGTATAATAAATACAAGTGGATGTGTGGCCTTGTCTTAAAACCTAAATCATTACCTCAGCAATTAGTAAAGAAAAAAGTAGCAACAAATATGATTTCCATGTACAAGGAAGTGAGCAGTTACTTTGTTTTTAAAGCCACATGTGAATAATTCAGATTTTTCTGTGAAATGGTTTTATGCAATATTAGCTATATTTATAATAGCAATCACATCATAAAAAGTCATATAGCATCTAGCATGTTTTCACCATAAAGGCCATGGCATTAATATATTGTTATTTAAGTAGGAAAAATGAAAGTGTGGAATATATTAGGAACATATATTAAAACAGAAACAAAAAATATGATTCAGAGTAACTATCTGGCAATATTTAAAAAAAAAACATATAACACATAAAAAAACACTAATAACAACTGTTCCACCCACTGAAATGCAAAGGTACTTCCGAAGAGGTTTTTGGCAGCTCTGAAGTTGGATTCTTTGGCGGGTGGACTGCAGAGCAGGAGGAACTGGTGTGGCGTGTGCATGAACTTCAGTTGCTGTCGTGGTGACAGAAACGAGATGTAAGCGCATTTCATGTTTCATACATTAAGCTGTGCTTATTGCTGTTAGTACTCGGGAGACTTCAGACTTCACAGGAATATTTAATATTTAAAGCACACAGAAAGTTAGACTGGGGCAAAATGAAATCCAAAAGTGAAATTAAATTTGTCAACTGGATGCACACTTACAGCTAAAGTGTCTTCTAAGCACAAAATAGTTCCGCATAACCTCTCTGGATTTTTAGCTGAGTTTGGCTTCACACTTGCTTTGCGGTTGCTCAAGAAAAGTACCACCCTCAATTTAGTGGCCACGGCAGCCAGGATCACTACAGCACTGAACCACTTTCATTGCAACCAGTTTGAAAGGAAAATATCAGGAAACAGAGGGAATATTAACAGGAAAGCAACTGGAAAGTGTGACCTGGATGCATTCCTACAAAGAAGTTGTTGACCAGTTTTCATTTGTTAGGATGGTACTTTATGGACATAGAAGCTAAGATTCAGACACTGTATTGATATGTTTACTCAAAATTACATACACCATCTACCCAGTGCTGACAACTCTTGGAGTTACAGAAAATCATGGTGATACAAGAGTGTCGCATGGCAGCAGTGTAAATTGCTAATCAAGCCTAAGGGTCACTGGAAAGCAATGAACTGCTTTCCATGACAGGGATTACATTAAGTACTTTGAATCAAAAGCAGGGAGCCGGCTATGGGAGATTCAGATATTGATCCAGGCAGTCACACTAGCACATCCTTTTAGAACATAATGAGTCCATGATGGGGTGTCCTGTGTTGTGTAATCTCTGAACGATTTTGAACTTGACTGAAACCATACTTGCATAACAATCATTCAAGCACACATTTGTTTAGAATGACAAGAAATCATTAATGGCCATGTTGATCCACAGCTCTGATTAAAAC
Source organism: Megalops cyprinoides (assembly GCF_013368585.1). Taxonomy (NCBI): domain Eukaryota; kingdom Metazoa; phylum Chordata; class Actinopteri; order Elopiformes; family Megalopidae; genus Megalops; species Megalops cyprinoides. The sequence continues at coordinate 35,594,463 of NC_050586.1, forward strand.
AGTGGTGACATGATGATACAAAATGTGAGATTACTTACTCTGTTTACTGGTAGTTTAACTATATGTGACCTGTTGCTGGATATCACCCTGAAAAGAAATGGAGTTCATTATTGCATTCAGTGGTAACACCTGAAAATTTCTATGTTTAGGCTGAAAATACATTCATTAGTTTCATACAATGTATTTTTTGTGTTCGCATGTAACATTAATGCCATATCATTGAATAGGGTGTTTTTCTGGTCCAACATACAGAGGAAAAGACAACAGTCAGAAGAGATATGTGAGTGTGTATGTTCATTTATACTGTCTGGGTAAATTGTGAGTAAATACTGAATCACACATACATCTGCTGAAGACTGCTGCTGTTTGAGGTTGTGACCCCCTTCAAACATACAGTCTCACGCTATCATTTCCATGGTCCATGTTCTCATAGAACACAAATAGAGCTGTGATACAGAACAAGTTCTGCACAGCGCTACATAGTAGAGCCCGACCGATAAATCGGCATGTCGATATTATCGGCCAATATGAGCTAATTGCAGATAAATTGGTATCTGCGTTTATAACAGCCGATAAATGACAATTAAAAAGAAACGGAGAGACGGAAGATGGATCCTTCAACCATGTTATGAGTGTTGTCATTGTGTAGTTTGTCCACCAGAGGGCACACTGCAACTCCACTGTTGGCAACACACGTGTTTGGAACGCCACAAATCACAACAATCAGCTGACCTAAGCAGAGTCGAGCAGAGTAGCCCACGATGGAGATCATCTGTGTTCATGGTAAATTAATAATTGTCACGTGAAATACATTGCTTAAATAATAATAAATATCCCCCATCACTTCTCCTCTTAGCCTAAATAAGCCTGACACCGTTCATGTCAGCCATGCCTGGTTTTGCTGCAGTAACGTGAAAGCCGGTACCGTCAGTCAAACATCAAAATTACGTTTAAGTTACGGTAGTTGAGCGGTGTAGGCTAAGCTGTTGACAAACTTGATTGTAGGTTTATTTATTAAACAGTGTGGCAGTTCTAGCAAGTAAACAAACAACGGTCCTATCATTTCTCCCTCATCACTTCTAAAAATTCTCTGGCAACATCGCTTACAGCAGCTTATAATGCTGTCCATTGCTAAATTAGGTTACCCACAAACCGCTAACGTTAATGAGCAGTTAAACTATAGCGTTTAACTTATTCTGCGTAAATGAAACAATGATAAATATATCTGCGACTCGCATGTCTGTAGTTAGTCGGTGCATTGGAAATTACTAACTCTTTCGCACATAGTCACACCGGTGTGATTAGCCGTTTAGCACGTATGCTAAAACTAGTGCGATTAGAACACTAGATTGGAGAAATTCTAGCTAATTTCAGCTTTGAGGAAACAGCGATTTAACTCTAAAAATATAGCAAATGCTAACTGAAAACTATGAGAAACTTAATAACACTTATGAAAACATAACAAACCACACAACACGCGCCCTATATAGCATAATTGCTCTACATAGCCCTGAATTTCCCCAAGGGGATGAATAAAGTATCTATCTATCTATTTATCTATCTATCTATAAAAAATAAGTAATGTGCAAAAGGGTTAAACCAGAGGGGACACGTAAATAAATGTGAGCTGAACGAGTATCTAACATGGTTTGGTAACCAAACAAAGTTATCCAGCTTCTCTTTCAAACATGTACTGTGAAATCCCAAAGTCGCAATTCCTCGTTGCAGACAGTCATGTAGTATTAGATGCATTCATTGATGCATTATGTGTTTCTGGAAAATAAAACTGAATATCGGCCGATATATCATTATCAGATTTTTACAGCCTCAAATACTGAAATCGGTATCGGACTTAAAAATCCTATATCGGTCGGACTCTGCTACGTGGCGCCTGTGAATTTCAGAGTGACTCACAGAACGGATTCACAGAAAAAGGGAACACATGCCCGTTCATTCTATTTCCGAGACCGTGTCCATTCACAGAGGATACGTTCCAGAGAACCATGACTCTATATATACTGCACTGTGGCATTAAAACATACTTGCGGACAAATTGGTTTTGTTCCTGACACAAACAAACCCATTTTCAGTATGAAAAGAATGTAATTTTGCTGTAACCACTGTATTATGTACATTTATGTAATGATGCGATAAATGTGTGTAGTATGTGATATGAATGTGAGAGTGTGGATTAGTACTGTGCTGTAGGGCCTGCGCTTAAAAACAGGGAGTGACAGCTGGCGCAGACAACTGTGAATCCCTGAAACCTGAAAATGGCAAGGGGTTTCTGTTTTGCTTTTAAATCCCAAATCAAATTGGAACAGATAATAACATATGCACTACTTTTTTAGATAAAAAGTGAAAAAATAATAAATCTTTCATTAGTGTCCTAAGTCTACAAAGTCATCAGGCAAAAATGGAATTGTGTGTGGTAATTTGCCAAAAATCCTAAGAACCCCCTTTTCACCATTACATTGAAGAGACTTAAACGGATTTCATATGAGAAGGGCCCGGCCTGAGCTACTGTAGTGTGGTAGGGAAAGAGTTTAAAGTACCACTGCAATAAGGGATGAGCTAGTGGGTCATGCTTGTCCATCTGCTTCTTAATTTCCAAGTAAGGTGCCTGCAATGAGAGTCATTCATTTTAATCTTTATCACTGAATATCAATAAAGAATACCGAAAAACGATGATGAAGAGAAAGAGTGAACTATTCTCTAATACAAGCCAGCAGTATAAATAAACACTAAATTATGACACCATGAGCTGGCAACATCTGAAAATATGCAAGCTCCTCACCTGGGTCATTTCTCTGATAGATGTAAGGCTATCAAGGGCTCTCATCACTCGATCATAGTCCTTTTTCTGAAACAAATAAAGCACAATCAATGTGGCTGCTTTGAAAAATGCAGAGAGCTAAGAGTACGCTAATGCAAGTTCTCATTTTTGCAGAATGCTGCACTTTTCTGCAGTTTTCAAAGAAAAGCAGATTAATCACTACTGTATCACTACCGCAAAGTTTGCAGCTGTATTGTTTTCTGTTGAAGTCATTATCCAGACAAAAGTCAATAGGGTCCACTGGGATGTGTAAACCTCAGCATACAGTATACAAGTCCTCATGTGTTATGTCCTTGCATGCTTGCTGTCTAATATACTTTTTACTTTTAGTCTTCTGCTTTCATTTCCTTGGTCTTTACATCGTGAGACACAACAGGTCAATTTGATGGTGAGGTTTCAATGAACAAATTTTGTACACATACTGGGGAAAATGGAAGAAAAAAACCATAAGCAACTGTCAACAGCAAGAGAAGCACAAGGCAGAATTGCCTGATATGATTCAGATTCATTAATACTAAAGCAACAACATCAAACTTATAACTCTCACTTCTTGTGACTCAAAGTCATCTACACAATTGAATGCCGCCACCCACTTCAGTAGATAATTGTGACATGCTTTACAAAGGAATATTCCAGAGCATAAAGACTCTATTGAGGGAACACACACCACATACCCATTAGCCGCCCTCTTTATCAAGGGACAACACACACTTGATGACCACAGACAGGTCAGGTAAGGAGGTGAAATATAACACACGGCCATTCACTTGTGGCTTGACTACTTGCACTTCTGTTTATTATTACATTCAGCACCATTCACTGTTCACTGCTTTAATTTTCTGTTGTTATTCTGAGTTTTGATTGAAAATAATTTATTTTGTTTGAGCACTATGCAAGACAGACGCAACCTTTGAGGTATAAAGAGGTGCTGCCCTACATGAAAGAAATAAAGACACTTCTTTGAGGTACACTCTCCTATCTATATTTAAAAATGGCAAACCTTTTGTAGAGGGTTATGTGGGCAACATGCAAAACATTAGGCCTGCATAACATTTCCATTACTATTGGAATTAATGCTTAACAGACTGAAATGACTATTGACAGACATCTGTTTTGATAACATGAAGCATTACGGAGTAACTATACTGGCCTTTATTGGGTTATAAACAACTTTCAATGTACCTCTTTTAAGTGAAGTACTATCTTGTTGTTTCTCCCCAATGAATAGTGGCAATGGTAATAATAATAATGTATTACAATGACCTAATAATGAAACAGAGGTAGACATACCCGTGGGTTGAAGGCCAGTGTTTGAGAATCGTTGGGATCGACCACAGAAGGATATGGCTCAAAAATCAAGACTTTCCTGGGTGACTCAAGTGCAGATCGGCACATGGAGACCAATAAATCAACAACCTGTAAAATAAGTGCAGCGTCATGTTTACTCTGAACAAATGACCCATTTCCGTCCTTAATCACAAGATCTGCCTGCTTTAATCTGTGAATCACAACGATGTTGCTTCCCATCTGAATAACAGGAAATATATTAGGATGTAGCCGCTTTTCCTCAAAAAATGACAGAGTAAACAGTTGATATACGATTCATATGGTGGGGATGCACACCTGAAGAGATTCATGGGACAATACACTGTCTGCAAATGATTAACGTTAATGTAACTGTTAAGTAAGAACTAAGCCTCATTTGGGTGGTACAGGTACATGTAAGAATGTACAGATTATCTCTGTTTTGTCAATATTGCATTTCTGAGACAACCTAGAATGTTATGTCCTAAGACATTTAGGGCTAGATTCACAAACCATGTGTACACATTTTTAAGTCAAGTCAATTTGGTGAGAAACTGAATTTAAGAATTGCATATCCACAAACTGAAGACAACAATTTTTTTCTTCACTCTGTTAAAACTCTTTTCAAAATAGCCTCTAGTGTTGCTTTCCTCTGTAATTATATTCTGTCTCAGTAGTGAAATCTGGGACAATTCACAACAGGACAGTTTTATCTGACTGATCAAATAAAACACATCAATCGGTTTTCCTCTTGTTTCTACTCCACTGCAAAAGAGGGAAACTTTTCTTTCTGCCAAATTGGCCCCAGACAAATGCATACAATGTGTGGACTGTGCGTTACCTGGGCTCCTGTGGCGATCTCATCTGCAGCCTCATTCATGACCCCCAGGGTTTGGAAGGCAAACACACAGAGCTCCCGCTCACAAACCGTGGGCTACAAAGAAAGTTACCAGGACTGCATGAGAGCCATGAATATCAAAACTTCTGCCATGTGTCATTTTGGTGGACACACACAGGACCAGCTTCAACTTCACATATCTACAAAATGCATCAGAACCTGACAATGTTAAAATGGCAGATGGTCCCAAACATGCTAGGAGTATGACTATACAATTTCCTAAAGAATATGAATAAAACTAGGTGATTTTGTAGGTCGTCTCTCTGAAACACAATGCACCTACAGTACTGACAATGACAGCGAGTAGAGTGTTTGCATTGGTTTGTATCTGTCACATGGACAGCTCCACCCATTACGAGGTATGTACACGAAGCATGAGTTGTTCATCTCTACTGAACATTCAATAACAGGTGGTAGGTGTTAGTGAATTTATGAAGTGCATTAAGTGTATGCTCCATCAAAAAGCAAAGCACCCAAAAACACTGTAATAATTACCCCCGAAAGGTTATTCATTTCACCGCAATGTACGTCTGTACATCTTTGGCAGTGTCCTTCAGAAAACATTGACCTTTGACAGTGTAAACCAGGAGAGTCATTTCCATGGGGCATTCTGTTTGCTTTTCAAACTCGGACGAGTATCTTGTGGGAAGAGTTCCATTTCCAGCGACCAGGGAGAGTGTCCAAATGCAGCACAGTCATTTAATAATCAGACTAAACACATCATCCATATTAATGCAATCAAGCATAGGCATAACAGAGACAATTGGTACCGCATTTGTCCTGTATCCAGAATGTATATGCCATTTATATTATGTGTTATTAATCATTATTACTAATATTACTGACGGTAAACAGTCATACTTGAGATACTAAAGGGCCATTCATCCCTTCTCTAACAACGTCCATATCATAAGAAGTGGAACACCCTAATCAGAACCTTTCATTTAGTTGACACGCCATAACCCTAAATTAATTTGTTGTGTAGTTTCCCATTCGCAGAGTGTATCGAAACCAACGGTACACGTAGAAGCAGTTTCCGGGGGTATTACTCCCTGTAAATAATAATAATCCCTTTATTTAAAACCAGTTATGTAACTTCTGAGAAGATTAATAGAACATTTTGGATGGAAATATAACCCAAACTAATCAAATTTTCTTCTTGTCAGTTGATCTTTGCAGATTATTTGTGCAAATTTGAAACTGTGTAATACCACAGACAGAAGGATTAGGAGTCAGCATGTCCACTGAGATGCTCCTGCGCGTTCTAGCAGAAATGAAAACCACACCTCTTTCCGCCTCCGTCATTACAGCACCAACATTTCTTCCTCTTTGTTCTTCATTTAGAACAGGAACCAAAAACATCAGACCCACCAATCACTGGATTAATTTAGTCAGTAAAAATTGTCACTGGTTAGGTACCATTAGGGACAAACCTTAGTTTACAGACTGGAATAATCTCCTTCGTTGTATTTAACGTAAACAGACATGGTTATAGGTACATGGGATGAAAAATATATTAATTCCACACTCCAGTGCATTTAATGACCGTCCAGTGCTTAAACACGAGGCTCTTATGCATACTGAAGAGATTGTATAAAACGCTTCATCACACAGATTATAATGTGTATTAACATCTTTTTTGTACTCTCTAAAAGAGCTAAGGTCATACAACATTAATTATCAGATGCACTGCACTAAAACAGGCCCTCTCCATGCTTCAGTGGCAGACAGTCAAATGAATTTACAATATTGACTATTTTCAAAGCTGTTCCACATCATATTGCACAAACAGTTTGAGTTAACAAACCTGATATGAATGAATTTCAGCAATGAAGCCAATTATACAATACAGTGTCAGGTACAGAATTTTTTTAAGTATTGGAAAAACTTTAAAAAGTCCCCTTCTCTCATCAAACTCCATCAGCATGATGTAACTTCTAATTATCCCGTGGGTCAAAGTTTACCTGGGTAAATGCCTGACAGTAAAAAAATGTGTATGTAGGGCAAAAATCTACAGTGAAATAATTGAATTCCTTTTTGGAACAGAGAGAACAAAGAGAAGGGATCAAACACAGACCTTCAGGAAGATGAAATTAAATTAGCCATAATCCTGAAAGGGAGAAACAAAGTCACTTCAAACAATTACTTCAGTCCTGATATAAGGATACCAAAAAAACCAAATAAAAGAAAAAAACAGTGATAATATATTTTGTTCCAGATTTATTTAGTTGTAGTTAGTGTGCATAAGCCTAAATCTTCCCTGATTATTTTATAATTAAGTAAGGGAAGATTTTCATTTAGATATCCATTTTACTACTGAGGTTGTGTGTGAAATTCTGACAGTATTACAAAAGCAAGGAAAGTCAATAACATGGCCAATCTAAAAACATTTCCTAACATTTCCACTTCTGGAAAGAATCCCCAACTCAAGAGCCTGTCAACACCATATAAATTTCCTGCCGATATTGCATTTTCATTTTATAGGTAATCATACCAAGGCGTTGAACATATACAAAAGTACATATTTCCCAGCAAGTACAAGTCGGTTTCAGTACTGAATGTACCTGCCTTGCAAAAAACACAACTTTCGAGAAGAGCTTTTTTTAATTTCTGTGAGATAAACTATGTTCAGCAAAGGAGAAATAATGTGTACAGTTGTGGGAGTTATGCCAAAAATAGCAATGGCACTTGCAAATACGGAACGTTGTTTCACTGCATATACTAGTGCCCAAACATCTGAACGGAAACTAATTATACAAAAACTGCTGCCCCACAAGAACCGCTAACATTTCATACATATATTCACATACTTTAAGTCAGCACTAGAAAGACCATTTTTCCTAGACTGACAGAAACTGCATTCACTGTATTATTCTGAGTTACTCTGTTAGAATTAAATCAATACATTTTGCATAAATAGAGTTCTTCTTGTTACGGAACATTTTGTCTCTTGAACAATCATAACATAATTGCAGGGGAATTATGGCATTCCTTTTCGAAAATAAGTTGACGAGATATAACGGGTGCTCTCTCAGTTCTATTAGGAGGCTTTGCCAGTTTCGATGGGACTATTTTAATAGAAAGACGTGTGAGGATTTTTTAAAATTGCCTTCCTTCCTACCCATTTTCAGTATGTATATTTTGCAAATATACTGATACAGTACTGGTAAAAACACAGCATTATGAAAAAGCTTTCCTGCATCCTAAGCAAACAAGTGAGACATTTACCATGTCCTGAACCCCGCAGACCTGCGGGTGAAATGGTGGCCCTACTCACTCTCAGCATCGGTCCATTCTGGAACACATGGGGCTCATCACAGACCACGCAGAACTCATTAAGGACAGGGATCCTCTGCTCAGCGTACTCCATAGTCTGCAGTTAAGCAATCACACAAAGGCTGATGAGTAAGCACTCTCTGCAAGTGTAAAACACACTGTTTAAATAGGCCTGACTTTGGAAAGACTTTACCTGAACAAGAAAGCCTCGATCTCTTACTGGTATTGACTTCGCCCCACTGTTGGGCTGCCCAGGGAAGGAGAGAGGAATACATTATGCGCTACTCTTGCAGCTATCCTTCATCACATCACAAGATTTCTTCAAATACCGCAGGGGCTAGTCTCCTTTGAAAACACAGGCGATCCATTAATGTGCTGTGAATTTGCAAATGTGAAAAACCCCATGATGCATCTCCATCTACATTCCAGCTCACTGCTGATGCAGAAGGAAGACTATCTGATTCCACATGGTTCTTTGGAGGACCACCGTCAAAGGCATGTTAGTATGATCATTCAAAACACTGCATTTCTGGCACATGAAGTTTACCTCTGTAAAAAAAAATTATAGTGAGGTCACAATGTTGGTCGGCCAGCCTGGTAGGGGTCACAGCATGACATTCGCCCGCTTACCGTGGGAGGCGTGGCCAGCGATGGGGCGAGGATCCCGATGAGCCCTGAGGTAAGAGAGAGGCGCCGGCCCTCGGAGACGGGCTCCTTGAAGAGGTCCGCCTTGCCCAGCTTGGTGCTGCTGGAGTAGGACCTGCTGAGAAGCTTGTGGTGTTTGAGCCCATCCAGCTCCTCGGTGCGGATGGTTCCGGAGCAGGAGCGGCTCAGCAGCCGGTGGGGCTTGAGGGCGGAGCCGGCGCCGCCCCCGCCGCTGCCCCCGCCCACGCCGTGCTCGCACCGCGGCTCCCCCGAGCACGACCGCGGCAGGAGCCTGTGAGGCTTCAGGGAGGCACAGTCGTCCGGCTTGACCGCGGACGGGCACGGCCGGGGCAGCAGTCTGTGGGGTTTGGGGAGCAGCGGCTGCTCCGCCCGCGGGTCGCTGGACAGGGAGCGGCCCAGGAGCTTGTGGGACTTGCTGGCGCAGCCGTCCTCTGGCTTCACCGTGCTGGAGCAAGTCCTGCGCAACAGTTTATGGGACTTGGACACGCCGTCCTGCTCCGGCTTCAGCTTCTTCTTACTCTTTCCGCATCCAGGAGGAGGGTAGCTGGGTGATCTGTAACCACAAAGTCGGAAATGCACAGTGGTCGAAGAGTTTGGCTTGCAACCCTAGGATTGTAGGTTCAGGTCCCAGTGTGGTTTTACCCTTGAGCAAGGACCTTAACCTGAATTTCATCTGTCAATATCCAACTGTATAAATAACATGACATAATGCTGGCAGTTGCTCTTGAAATGTGTGGGTACTAAGAAAATATATATATAGTATATATATATATATATATATATAGTATTTACCATAAACAAACAAAAGAGCCAGTGCTTTGAGGTAATAATACTGTAGATATTACCATTTAGAAACAAAGGGAGAGAACTCTAAATGAACCCTCCCGATAAGGCTACAAGGCAAATTATCTGTTATGTAAAAATACACTCAATATACCAAAACAGACTGTTGAACGAACCATGTGGTGTAGGCTGCTTAGAAGAGCTTAACGCGGTTTCTTTACCTGCGAAGAGTTGAAAAGATGTGCAGCGGTGACTTCACCTTCTTGTCCAGCTGCTTTTTGCTGTGTGGGCAGTTCAGTTTCTCTTTACTCTGCTGTTTCCATTGCTGTGTGACGAATGTCTGCATGATCCTGAAAGCAAGCAAAGAACAGATACATCTTTTCAAACAACATGAAACAACCTCTTATTTCAGTTCGTACAGCTGGTCAGATGTAACGCATAACAATAATGATATAACTACTTTGCTCTTATATAGGATTAAGTGATTCAGTAGCAGCAGCGATCCCATCTGCTTTTTTTTGCTGGAGAAAATTATGAAGGGCTTTTTGTTTTCAGAACAAATCAAAAAATGTTCACAAACATTCCAAAAAATTACAAAAAGGAAGCAAAAATCATTAACAAATTTAGGTGACACACACACACAAAAAAAACACAAAGTAATATCATTAACTTACTTTTTTAATTGATGTCCGAGCCCAAACCTGTCTTTGGTAGACACTTGGAAAACATCAACTGTTGGAACTGAAAAATTTGTAATTCATGATTACTTTGACAACAAGCACTTAAACCTAAGGAGAATGATGAATTCTGCAAGCTTACAATTCCCACACTTCTAAATGTCGACGGGAAGGGTGTGGGGCAACTAGCTGTTGATTGTATTGTATATCATAGAAATCAGCCTTTGGTAACAGATTAATAAGTCTCTGTGTGAAATTGTAAAAGGTAAGCAATGTTGGTTAATTACATGTCTACAGAACAATGGAAGGAGGAAGCTAAAGCAAACATTACAAATTGCTGCCCCATCAGAAATTCTAATTAGGGAGCTGTGGAAAATTAATGGTGTAAGTACCAAAGGTAATCTCTGATATTGGTAACGGGCTGTTGAGTCCTAATATGCTAAGTGTGCCATAAGTTTTATCAAAAGCTATACACTTAGGGTTCTCAATATTGTGGACAGCTCAGCTGTACTTTAACTGGATCAATCTAAATGTTGCATGCTGTGCTTTGCATAAATCTGATTGGATAATATTGTTTATGTCCTGACCTGGTCCATTCAGGTACTGCGTCAGCGAACAATGGAGACGCACAATGACAGGTTCTGTCCTGATCACATCCCACGCAAGTGCTATTTCCTCCTGGGAAAAAATAACATGATGGTGTAAAATGTTTCCACAACATGAAATACAATGAGGTAAAATTTTTGATTTATGGAAGAATGGGATGAAAAATCAAACTGGCAACAGCACCAATGTTGCTACATATACAGTAAGTACTTTTGCAAGGAAACATGAAAAAGCATTACTTACATCTAGGAAACTGACATCGATGTGTAAATCAATGTCAACATCATCGATCGCACCATATTCCCTATGAAACATTAGAGAAAACTTTGTTTAGGTTTTGCGGAGTCTAACTTGGGTGTTTACATTCTTATTCCAAACTAAATCCTAAATTGGAGTTAGTTAAACACCTAAATTAGACTTTGCCAACATTAGGAAATTCTTTGGCAGGTTCATAATATCAGGACTTTTCAGCATGACAGTATAAACCCATAATTCCATTTAAGATAAACATATTAATTGCTTCTATACAATGCAGCTTCTGCACACCTTCATTACCTTGAGATTAACACTGAAGACACAGATTAAATGCTAAGGTAATCACCACACTTGTCTTAACATCATCATCATCAGTCTAACTGCAGCTGTCATTATCCAACTGATGTTTATTATTCAAGCAGCATTCCACGCTTCAGGAACATTGCAGTTTAGTCATCAGTGCATTCTTCAGCTCTCTGAAGTTCAGTGAATATGTGAGAGGGGTTTCAGACAGTTTAAGACAGACGGACAAAATGACCAGGTCAGTGAACACTAGGGGGTCACTGGGCAAATGCCAGAGACCTGAGCTGACTTCAAAGTCTATGCACTTTGACATACAGTACTGCAGGTTACGTTAGACCACAGTTCAGGGATTTGGACATTTCCACACTCAGTACATCTTAAATGTTTATAGTTAATTCATCTGCAAAATCTTTCAACGCAGGCAAGCATACTAATTAACCATAAGTCCATAAATAGGAGAGAGTGAGATCAGTCACAAATTCATGCTTAAAAAGTATACTATAAATATCATCTTTCACTACCTTTATCATTTAGAATTCTCCAAGACCTAAACTTTTTTTTCAGAGTATAGGCAAAGATGCCTTCATTAACAGTAACTATAAGCAGATCTGCCACTTTTTGATACACCGTTCATTTTATTGCTGGAGCATAATTACTTTTGCTGCAGGTTACCAACAGTTCCCAATAATACGTTTTTCTCAATAAACTGATTGGTATAAAAAAACAACCCCAAATCACAGGGATAAACAAGACTGGTGATTTGGGAATAGATGGGGAATATGTGAACAGATTAAAATATGAACATAAACACCAATACATATCATACAAAAATTGTGTCTGTGTACGGAAGCTGTGTGACAAGCTGACAATGTCTGTCTTTGACCCCTGTTACTGTCTCCTTTCTACAGAAGATAATCCACATAAAGGAATTTCTGAATTATCCAAAAAATATGGATTACAACCATCATGTTAATTAAAAAAAAAAACTAAAACGTAATGAATGATGTAAGACGTCTTAATTTGCCTTACTGAACATGCTGTATTGATTATTTATGGCAGCGTATTCAGAGCGACAGAACGGTTTCCAGTTCAGAGGAGGAACATATGGGCAAAAGAAAAAGCCCCTGGCATGGCACTGCTCTCCTAACAAAGCCAAGTGCCATCCACCGCTATCTACCATTCATCTAAAGTACCCGCTGTCGTTTCCCAAAAAGGCCGGAAAATGGTCAGAGTTTAATGAGATGCGAGGACCCTTATTAGGCTTATTCTGAGGAGATTAAGGCTCCTTGACAGCAGCGACTTCCTGCAGCCCACTCCGCACGTTCATTTTTCATAAAGTCACCGCGATGGCTGTCGAAACGCCCAGGGCCAACTGTCACCATGGCTACCCACCACTCCCTAACAACAGCAGCGTTTGTGAAGCTGGGCTCTTTAAAAATGTAATCCTCCTTTCAGCAAGAGAGGCATTTCATGCAAATTTAGACCGCTAAGTCATATAACCATATAAATATGTACACATATACTGAAAAAAAAAATATGTATATATAAATATACACACACACACACACATATATATATATATATATATATATATATATATATATATATATATATATATATATATATACACACACACTATATGGACAAAAGTATTCAGACGCCTGACCATTACATTGTAATGACTTTGTATTCAAATACATATACTTTAATATGGAGTTGGTCCCCCTTTTGCAGCTATAACAGCTTCCACTCTTCTTGGAAGGCTTTCCACAAGAGTTTGGAGTGTTTCTGTGGGAATTTGTGCCCATTCATTCTGTAGAGTATTTATGAGGTCAGGCACTGATGTTGGACGAGAAGGCCTGGCTCGCAATCTCTGTTACAGTTCATCCGAAAGGTGCTCGATGGGGTTGAGGTCAGGGCTCTGTGCAGGCAAGTCAAGTTCTTCCACACAGAACTCATCAAACCATGTCTTTATAGTCTTTGCTTTGTGCACTGGGGTACAGTCATGTTGGAATAGAAAAGGACCTTCCCCAAACTGTTGCCACAAAGTTGGAAGCATAGCATTGTCTAAAATGTCTTGGTATGCTGAAGCATTTAGATTGCCCTTCACTGGAGATAAGGGGCCTAGTATGTGTGTGTGTGTATATATATATATATATATATATATATATATATATATATATATATATATATATCCAAACTGAAAATTTGTAAAATCATTATAATTTAGTAAATCACTTCAGACTCCATTAGATTTGCAGTCTTTTTCTGTCTTTTTAGCCAATGGTGTATTTTTTTTGTCCTCAACAGTGTCTTGGGAAAAAGACACACCACTGAGGTGGATTTTCACAAGCACTTAATACAACTGGCAAGCTGGACTAAACTTTTGCACACATGGATGAAGGGCATGCCTAATGATGTAATTTCACATGAAAATGTACCATGTAAGTTTCAAAGCCCCTTAAAGAGAACCTTGGGGATTTATGTAAGAATATCAATATTTTACAATCACTCTTTCTTTGAACCCATACATCTAATTGGTGCTTGACATTCATTACATGCCCTCTTGAAAGTCATTAGTATTGAACATGTCAACCTTTTTTGGTTTTCCCCCAAAGAACCTTTGAATGTCAAACAAGCCCCAACTGAGCACAGTGTACACAAGCAAATGTCATGTGCTGTGCTCAGCCTTAATGCATTTTCAACCATGGGAACAACGCATCGTTCCCTGTGACATCCAATTCTCTGTGCACAGCTTCAATATTTTTTGACCTGGGGCTCATGGTTCATGCATGTCTAACATTTTTATTCAAAGCCACCATTGATCAAAAATGGGTGCATGGAAATATTTGTAGTTTCCAGACTTTGCATTATTATTATTAACAGATACCCTTATCTAGAATACTTTCATCACTTAAATACCATCAATTTATGCAGTTGGTTAAAACATATACTGTTTGCACTGGTGTCAACTCCATGTCAAACATTTCCACGAGGATATTAATGAGTTAAAAATGGACTTAAATAATTGCTATCTGAACTCTTTCCTTATGCAGTCTTCCCTGAACAGTGAGTCAAGTTAATCAGCTTTAACAAATTCCTCATACTGCATAAGCCCACTGTTTCCCAAAGGTGCTCCTTTTAATACGGACAACCAAATTATGAGCATTTTAACTTATACTCAAATTGCATTTAAAATTACAAAAGTTGTTTTTTCAAAAAGCATCTCCAGACATAGTTTTAACAATGTGAAGTTTAATGGACCTATAAACTTGTTTACACAAGCAAAAATACACTGTTCATAAATCTGACCCTGGAATATAATGGGTGGCTTACGGTAACGCATTTCTGAATTGTATGCAGGAAAAAAGAGAACCTCAACATGGGTTTCATTGGGAATCATGAGCCCATGTTAACTGCCTACACCGAACGCGGTTTGCGGCGAAGTTTAATGAACCATTAAGTCGTAATGGTGACAGAAAGTCAGTCTTTCAGCGGGGGCTGCGCGGAGAGGCAGGGAAACTCGCGGTGTTCATTTCCACTCGAGGCAGGCGCCGGAGTAATCAAAGCTTCATTAGGCTGAACATCTTGGAAGCTTAGCAGATTGCCGTCAGGTGTTCATTTGGCCGGTTACATTCTAAAGGACACCACGTCTCCCGCTGACGACAGATTAAGACAGAAAAGGGGCCGCCACCGGAGCCCAGAAGCCTGAGCGTCTTTCCCTCTCTCCGTCTCGCTCAGCGAGCGGTGCGACTGTAATCGTGTTGGCACGGAACGACCTTGAGTGGACTCCTCCCCGCAACGAAGGTAGGAGGTTAACGTCATGGCAGGGCTCGACGTGCTGTAACACATAAATCATCCCCCGTAAAGGTTGTTAAGGCAGGCCACGAGGGGGCCCGGGGGGGCGGCCCATCCATCTCCGTGACGTATGGTTTGGAAGAGGACCGGTGACTGCCCGGGCGTGGGGATGGAGAAACAGGTGATCGCGTTCTACATCATATTTCGCGGCTGGTGGCACATGGGTCTTTAACAACAGCTCCGCCAAACGCCGGCGGGGTTAGCATCGATGCTCGCGGACCGTTTGTGATAAATAATGTATTGCAATGATTTTATTGTGGGACTGATGCATCTTGGAGCACTTCAGAGACATGAGATAACAGCAGCACATAGCCTAAGCGTCTCTACTCTTAGCAGCAGGACAGTAATCATTAAAACTAAAGGAAAGTGCAAACATACATTACATATCAAATACGTGGCAGAGGTACGGCTCACATAAGGGGAAAAAAGGTAACAGCGTGTTGTTTGTAACTGTTATTAGAATGAGAAGACCTAAACTAATCAAAACATTTTACTTTTGCCGTTCTGCACAGGCAATCCTGTCATCACTGGTGAGCAACAATAGTGTAATTGTTTATTTATAGTGCAGGTCATTAGCATATTTTTAGTGTCAAATGTACATGAGGTCTCGGTTATAATCTGAGGATTTGCTTCCACTGACTTATTGTCTCATTATTTGTTGCAGTATGCATTTTTAAGCAAAAATAAAATATAGCATTCATGACAGCATTCCGTCACTGTATGCCCTCCCCCCAAATGCTGCAGTCAGTTTGGTTTTAAGATCATTCACATTTAGCAATAATTGTTTATGTTTGAGGTCCACCGCGTACATTGTCACTTTCCGTCTCTTTAGGATGCTGATCAGATACACGGCTGTGACATTTAAATGTGTCTGGGGCGATCTGTTTCGTGGGCCGAGGCGGCACATGCTGAATCATATCGTGGCGCCAACAAACAACCACATCGATTTTCGGTGACGGATTCCCACCTTGTCCGACCGCCCCCGATACCGCTGTCTCAATGACAACGATGACTAAATCCACCCTCTAAGCATTGTCCACAGTGACAGCCCTGCGATGGAACTCAAAGCACATCACACAAATTCATCAGCTGTCCACATTCCCTTGGTATATCCCTGTCTGCAGAGAATTACATTCTGAGAACACACAAAATCCATCCCTCTACACAGAATATTCATGTGATACTCGATGTGCACTCTTGAAACCCTCATTAACATATAGTGAATCTCGGAAAGACAATTGTCACACTCTTATGTAAGCCCCTTTGATGGACAATACAGCCTCACTCCAAAGCAGTGGTCTTGATCCCACAGAGAGTAATACAGAAGTAGAGGAAGAGAGAAGGGTTATAAATGACGGAGAGAGAGGGAGAGAGAAATGGGGGGCAGGCTCCTTTACCTGAGAGATACTGCATGATGTCCATATATTTCCCTCACTGCTGCCAGGTCAGCCTCCAGCTGTGGGTGTTTGTGGAGCTCTCCATCGTAGTTCACCTATCAGACAGGCCTGGGGTCAGGTGACTTGCAAAGCCTATCTTACATTTCCGTGCATCTCATTCTGGTGCCCATATACCGGAGGATTCTAAGTGAGCCTTTTTGATCTCAACTTTCACCTTCTGTTCAGACGGATGATTAAAAGCAGGAGTGGAATCTTCGGCAGGCTGGGGGAAAAAAAAGTCATCGGATTTGTGAGCAGAGATCTCCAGGGAGACTCGGTGCGTGACTGATCAGCATTCCTGTCCAAAGTTAGCCAGCCTATAAGCTCAAAACCTTCAGGATGCCATTTGAATACAGACGGAGAAAATCACATCTTGGAACGGTGTCTGAACAGTGGAAAGCGTTTTTATCCCACCCTTCATCAAAACCCACAGCACAAAAGAGAACAGAGGAATATGTGAACACTTTGTCAGCTTTGTATGCATGTCCCTGTGCTTTAATCAGCAGATAAAAACACTGCCAGGAAGCATGGAAGACATTGCCTGAAGAGCCGCTATCTGTGACTTTATAAATAACCAGCTAACTACACCGATACTTCCTTTCCCATTCCATCTCTTTAATTGGTTCTTTTGTTGGAGACCAGAATTAAATTAGACAAACCGGGCGTGCTCAGACAGCACAAAGGTCAGAAAAGGTCTTTGGTGACTTTGTGGACTAGTGGCCCTGCCATCGCGCCCAGTGTGGATGCCAGATCCTAAATGGGACACAGTACCTTCCAACAAGGTATCCGAATTGCCCCAAGGTACCCGAGTCTGTATCTAACTGTATGGATGACATGCGTAAGTTGCATGCCATGTACACTGAATCCTTTGAGGTTATCTTTCCTTCGTTTAGCACTACGTTAGCAATCTATTGTGCATCAGTGCATATTCTCACAAGCTGGGGCACTGGTCTGGAGACATCTCTCTCCCTATTACAAGACAAATGTCTTCCGTCTCAGAGCCAAAGAGCATTCGTCACAAGCCTGCCTGCCATGGCAGAGTGATGAGGCCAGGTCTTCGGCGTCCTTCAGGCTGCTCTTCCGCATTTCTCTGTCCAACCGATCGCCGACTTTATCCACACATGTTTACACACGCGTGCACACAGCAAAGTCACCATGACCTTCCATTGGTGGAGCATGGTGTGAGGATGACTGACACCGGGTGTGGAGAGAAAGGGGCGTATGGCCGTGTCCTTGCTACAGGGATCTGATGGTAGTCCCGGAAGGCAGACCATGATCCAGTTGTGTCAGAGCAAACCAGAAGGCATGAGGGATAGCGTGTAGATGCAATGAAGTGCTGTGCTGCTCAACACTCCAGGCCCTGTCTGCGCTACATGCTACATGTAGACGCATCTTGCACTGGCTCGGTAAACGTAGCGTAGTGAATACATACTCAAAGCTACAACTAACATGGTTGGTTAGATGCGCCATCATGTAAGCGCTGTAGTGTGTAAATCAATCCAGAAACATGCTGCTATCTTGGGCAAAACAGGATGCACTCATTCAAACACTCATTCTTGATGGACACTGCCACTGTTGAACTGAACCGGCACACTATACTTCAGAGGAAAGTCAACACAGAAGAATTATATTAATTCTGCTGGTTGAGAAATACTCTCTACAGTGCAGAATGAGTCACACAAACCTTTGAACTGACAGAAGTTCTGAAAAGTTTTAAAAGTGCTTTTATTAAGAGCACATTACAGCCCCTGACTTCTTTCAGGTAATTTACCATGAAATCAAAAGCCTCCATGCTTAGGTAGAGACGTGACATAAAGCATTTTTATTTCTCTATTCTCCTGTGTTGTTGGGTCCCTTCCAGCGTGTTGTTAAGTCTGTAAACCAGCAGGTGGTAGAGTGGCTAGGGCAGCAGAGTGCTGTGGGCCTTGCGGTTGGCACGGATGTTTAGCACCGCTGTAACCAACACTGTTCTTGTGTGCCAGTAAAAATGGGTTACGATATGCATATGCAGTCAAACTGTAAGGCGTGCAAAACATCTCGCACCATTTTTCACAAGGTGCTGAGCTGAGTGTCAAAACTGGAAATTTTCCCTGGGAAAGAGCATTGTTGTTACACGCAAGCTCCACATTAGGCCATGTTGTGGAATGCAATATGTTTCTTATTTTTCATCAGGTAACAAGAATTGCAGTCGTTCATGGGGGTAAAGGGGTACAGGTCTTTGGCTTGGAGTCTGTGGAAGGGGTTGTACCTTTGTTGTTGACCCTTAATTTGGACATCATAACAAGAACAAAAATAAGAGGAAGTGATGAGGAAGAGGAAGAATGCTGTGAACAGCAGATGTGAGAATGAAGTGGTGAGTGAGAATTTTATACTTGTGGATGTGACAGGTTGGTGACAGTCTTAAATGAACAAATGAAATAAACATACTTTACTTTGCTCTAGAACGAACATATGCATCATGGCTCTTGGTGCACAGAGTTGCAGTGAAATTGATTGCCTTCAGGAGTTCTCTAATGAGTTCGTAATAGTATGCAATCAAACTAGGAACATTATGTGTTCCGTGTTTGGAGCACCTGCAGAATAATGGGGGTTAGTTTTATTTAACACAATGCAAAACTGGCACAATGCAATGCATACCAAATGAAACCCTTACATACAACCATGACAGATATTCCTGAATATTACACAACACAGTCAATTTAACAAATTGATTACATCAACATTCACTTGCAGCATAATTAAACTATATCAGCAGCCAATACGTTGTGCTGGGGCAAAAATCCAACATCACCGATAAATATATGGCAAGACAACAGCAATGGGATCACTCGTTGGGGCACGTTTTGTCAATACTGTGTTAAATTCACTTTATATTGGTGAGTCATCTATGATAAGTCTATTAATATCACCCTAATATAAGCAGATTTATTTTACACAAACTCAGATCAGTTTTAATTCCATAGAGATTCACATATAGCACTGTTGTCGCAGGCGTATTCCTGGATACCTATAGAAATAACAGCCTCAGTTTGTTTCAATGAGCTTGGAAAGATGTATAATCACTTTCTTGACAGGTTCTGAGACTAATTTGTTTGAATAATTGAGTGACAGACAGGCTAGCAATTATGAAACATTGAGTTTCTCCAAACACGCTCAATATTAATGAAACTGCAAGAGTGATCAGCTCTAGACAGTTTGCATAACCGAAGCACTAATTTAATAAATGTTGCAAATCCATCATGTAAAATGGAAACAAGCTTCAAAGTTTCATTAATGGACTGTCAGTGGCACTGCCTCTTAGTGGCTCTGCAGATTGCTCTGAATTGTAGATGAGCAAGCCAGTAGGAGCGCATGTAACTGCTGACTTCAACAAATCACACTTTACTCCGCAAAAATGGCTTCATGTGATTTCGCGTTTTGGCGCAGTTAAGAATACTGTGCTTCTGAGCAGGTTTTGACAGTTATTGACTATCTGACCGTTCTGACAAGTAAGCCCCTGGAGGGAAGCTGGGATCTATAAATGTATAAGGAAAGGATAATGCTCCTCCCACTCACCTGGCCGCCGTAATAGAACTCCTCTGAGTCATTGTCCTCCGAATCTTCCTCTATGGTGGAATGACACTGAAAGATGCAGGCAATTTATTACTTCACCTTCCAGGTCTAAATATTCCTTCAGATTAAACCTTGCCTGGAGCTCACTGATGTCATTTTCTTATTATGGAACAGAGAGATTCTGTTATTTCCGTTCAATCTTTTTTTGAAGCTCAAAGTGCACTTACTTGATCAGTTGAAATATCTGCTCAAATGTATTTCCATTTTTGAGTAAAAAAAAAACTGATAATAACCACAAAATATATTGCAGATGATACACTCAGCATGAAGTAAATCTAGATAAAAATCTCTTCTTGTAGCAAGTCCCACACCCCGTCACATTTCCATTTATTAAAAGTTGAGTAATATGACTAGACGCTTCTACCAAGACTACCACACTTAGACCTGCCCTTCCACTGGTCTATGTACACACTGACTAACACACTATTCCCTGTGTCTGTGCCAGCACACAGTACAGTATGGATGTAAGTAAGTACTGGTTCCCTGTGCAGTTGTCTGGCCTGCAAGTAATGACTGTATAGCACCCTTCTCATGGTTGAACCGCTCACTTTTGTTGTCTTGACTTCATTTGTGTTGAAGTGAAACTGGTAGTGCAAAAACCACCATGAAGATTTAACACGAAGATATTTCAATATTGTCAAGATGCTGCAGCCTATCAATCTAACCAATCATTCACAAACTCTGCTTGGCTCTAACATCTCTCCAGGTTAAAAATAGGATGGCTTTGAGAGCCTGTGTGAGCAACATGTTTTTGTTTCTCTATTTTCATCAGACTTTGTTCGCCTCTCATCACATGTGCCTCTCCGACTGATGAGGTGATGTGTGGCTTATGTAACAGTCAAAGTCGCTGAAGCACATCATGGTCAGTCATGGATGATAAATTAATGAAATTGAGGTCCATAACATTTGATCAAAATCCATACGCTGAAGACCCTCACTATTAACAAGTTTGTGATTTGCAGTTTTGAGCGCTTGCTTCAGATAGCACACTTCCTTTTCTCTGTCAATTTTTTTTTTTTTTTTATCATCATAAATTTCCAGTTTTTTCATTTTTGTGCTCATTTTTGGAATTGCTAATTGTGTGTGAAACTTTACTGTGCTTTGCTTATGTAGGAGTGCTGAAGAAAGGTGAACGGAATCCTCCGATACGCTTTCATGTTCTGCTGTTTTTAACACTGCAAGACGAACAGTGCGCCACAGGAAAGCGAATGTCGATTGGAGGATACGCACATCTCACTGACATCATCTGATAGGACGAGCTGCTAGAGAGTTCTGATAGACAAAGCAATGAGGGGACCCTGGGCGACCTAATTCACACAACCCCTGGCAGAACTTAGCGAACAATGTTCTGGCACTGTGGACTTCCTGTGTACTTGCTAGATATTGTCTGGACTTGAACTTAACACTCCTTGAGCACAGGCTCAGCCTGTGCTCGGAATGAGTGTCTTTACCAGCATCCACTCTGGATCCTATTTAACACTAATGTATTGCATAAATAGAAATATGAATCCTTTATTTTTGTATTAGCACTTAATGTACATATAATATATTGTTTATCACATTATTATATAGATTTTATACTCAAAATACCATCAAGAACTAACCACTAACCTAAACCTGCATGATGCAGTACAGTGTTCATGGATTTTCCCATTAGCAGGAAAGTCTTGAACACATCGTCATGAATTGTGCGCTTTATTTTTGTAAAAACACATTTAAATAGTCATGTACAGAGTAATACATTTCTTTTCATGCTCATTATATAAATGATTCTGAAATGTTTGATGTTTTTGTAGGAAATGTGTAATGGTAGTTCTAGCATATGGTTGACACTGCATCGAGCATTTCCAATGAATTCAAGATAACCAATACAGCACAAAATATGTTTTTATATCAGCATATAAAAATAACTATTCCTCATGTGCCGCACAGTGACATAATTTTCTATGGCAACACAATAATCATTGTGAACTGTCTTACCTGGTTTTTGTCATTCTGAAGCTTTGATTTGATGGACAGGCAGCTGGTGGCATCATTGTTTATTCTAATTTCTGTTGACAATGAAAATTAAACTGTCAAAAATAAATCTAAAGATTCAGCAGTCTGGCAAATCAATCTAAACCACTTCCTTTCCAAATCCTGCTCCTGGTGAACCAATATGTATGCTGGTTTTAATTCAAACTGCTTTTAATGAATTATATTTGCCTGAAATGTTGATTTAATGCTGATCACCTTTACTAATCCAATAACCTGGTGTAATAAGAAGTGTTTGTACTGCTAATTTATTATTTATTGATTTACTACATTATTATGTAATGCTTATTTATTATATTTTTTTACCATATGCTATTCAAATTTAGAACAGCTGTCTCAGTTGATTAAAGTTAACAGCTTTATTGTCCTTGGCCCTTACAGATAATTGAACAATTAGTGGTAATCAATTACACTGAAAGTAATCTATAGTACTTATCTAGAGCACACACTTATGTCTCTTAGTTTAAATCCACACCCTGTTATGCATTTCTTCTACAAGTGATTTATACCAGATAACCCGGAGGAGGTGTCATATCCAGAACAGAAATCAAGTAACCATTTAATTAACCCTGATTAATTTATCCCAGTTGGAGCTACAACCAGCATATACAGTGGTCCCTCGGGACCAGAGTTGAGAAATGTTGCCCTCGACAAAGGGTGCTTGGCGAAATGAGGTTGTACTGCTGAGACATCAGTAAACTAAAAAATAAGATTCACTGTTTACGGAGGAGTCCGTGCTGAGCCCAAGACAACATGCTTTCTAAATTAGCAAGCTGAATACACTTCAGGCCCCACAGACTATGTACACAGATTTGCTTATTAGGTATCGGATTCTTTGCCTGCAGTGTCAACATTTTTTTGTCAAATGTGCAGGCAGTATATGAAGAAAGATAAACACTTTTGAATAATCGCCAAAGGGAAAGAGTGTAGACAAGTACTGGATTGCTGTTTTGCCTCCACAACTCTTGTTTCACTTTGTGAAAAGTGTGAGCTCACTAAACACAATCTGTGACATTCTTGAATTTGTGCGCCATTGATTTCATTACAATGATATGTGAAATTCATAAGTCTTTGATTTGGTTGTATACATATTACTTGTGTAGAATTTAAAACAACAGGTTCAAGACAAGTGTTTAAAGTGAATTAAGATGTGTGCAGGACAGTCATGCAACAGTCCACTTCATCAGTATGGCAAACTCGCTTACCTGTTGATACTCTGTGGAAAATGACCGGAATAGGATCTCTTGTAACTAAAACGTCATCATCATTTTCAGAATTTGACACGTAGGTGTTGTCTGTGAAAAAAGAACAGCTATCAGCAACTACATACAAATCTTTTGGAGACAATATTTTGCACATAAGAATAAAATTTTAAAAACTGCTGGATAAATTCATCCTGGGGCCCAGAACAACTTTTACTGGGGTGTGGAGTAGTCAATGAAAAAACTATTTTCAACCACTATTTCTCTGCTTATGTAAGTTGAGCTGCATATTTAAATTTTCCCTGCAGAATGCTGTGAGATGGGCCATGCTATATCTGTCTTCACCAACCCGCTGTGGTTAGGGGTGTTTGAGTCCCAATGTGGGGGGAAAAAAAACATTTGTTCTTTTGGAATAAAATAGTCCATTGGAACACAGTGGCAACGCGCTCTCTGGCAGCCAAGCGAACACCTGGTAGTGACTAGGCGAGCTAGTGTGGATTAACTGTCCAGAGAATAGAGAGCACTGTGGGTT
Organism: Megalops cyprinoides; assembly: GCF_013368585.1. Lineage (NCBI taxonomy): Eukaryota > Metazoa > Chordata > Actinopteri > Elopiformes > Megalopidae > Megalops > Megalops cyprinoides. The sequence continues at coordinate 35,618,742 of NC_050586.1, forward strand.
TTCACCAGAAACTACCCACTCTCAAATAGTTGTTTTTCCCCTTTTAGACATGCCCACAAGTTCACAATGCACTGTAAGCATTCTGTGGACAAGTGAACGTAATCACTTTTTTTTTTGAGACTCACTTCATGTGCGTGGCCGACGGTCTTGTTTTAAAACAGGCATTGGTGATTACAACACTTTATTATTACTGAGGATGGCTTCTCATTACAAGGACTGAAGTAATTAAAAGAGAAAAAAAGTGGCACTGCGTGTCACATCTTCAGACTGTATTCTCGTCAGTGTAATGCGGGTTCAGTGGCTAAATTTAAGTCAGAGTGAATGAGTAGCATACTGGAAATTTTGTGGACAGTGTACCTTGGTAAACTCTGACAGGAAATAGCTATTCTGAAATAGGTTATGTGGTTTTTAAGCAACTTGTGTGCGATTACACAAAACAGAGATCGAAACTGCATAAATTATCCATCAAAGTTTTTTAAATTCTTTTACTAGAAATGTAAACATGGACTGACAGCCTACCTGGATAGTCTTCCGAGACGTGCACAGAATAGGACACCCTTTGAGAAGGAAAGATTAATCATTAGTCTGTAATTTATGACCAAAATCTAGAACATGTTTCCAGGGAGGCACTTTAGCAATGGGTACGCTATATGAAACACTCACTGGAATCAACAGATTTACCCACACAAGTCATTCTTCAAAATTATTAATCAGTCCTTGAACTGACAGTGCATGACTATGACAGTGCACTACTACGAAAGACAGTTAAACCACACAAAAGGTAAACCTTGGATATACTGTATATCTGTGAGAGATAAAATTTAAATGTGTGTGTGTGTGTGTGTGTGTGTGTATGTGTGTGTGTGTGTGTGTGTGTGTGTGAGAGAGAGAGAGAGAGACAGACAGACAGAAAGCCAGAGAGAGAAAAAGATCAGAAGACATCAGAAAAACATTGTCTCTATTGTCTCTGACACCAATTTCAAGACTTTGGGAGCTCTTGTCAACTTCTTGAACTTCAAGGCTTCCGATGCATACCCGTGAATGAGGCACCCACTATGTGCTTTTCAAACCAAAGTCTAGTGAAGTTTTTCCAACAGGCATTTCATTTCCGGGTTACCTAACTTCACAAGACGTGCTTACGCTGGAACGTGATTAATGCAGCAAACAACTTACATTCTCAGCACCACAGACCTTCAGAGATAATGCTTCCTGCACTAAGCACACATCCTTCACAGCACAGGCTGAGGTATATCTTTCCTTCTCATTTCCGCATGACTGCTCTCCCAGATCTCCCACATAATCTGGGAAATTGCACGATTGAAATTAGCACGGTTACAAACTGCTACAAATGAGCGCATCGTACTGTTTCTAGCAGCCTTGCACTTCATGAACTCGAGATAACATTCCCTGCCAGACAAAAGAAAGATGGATACATTTTCACCAACAATGCTGTCACACTGCAAGTTGCTCTCCTTGTTTCAAATCCCAAATGCCAAATACTTCAGTGACTAATATGATGAAAGCTGCAGTATTGGTTTAGATCTCTTCAGCTGTAAAGCTGAAAGGCTCTTCCTGCATTATTTTAGTCTTGCCCTTGGAGGCTACTGAAAAAATCGGATGCACATCATTTGATATATGAAGGAAGCAGACAACTCCACACAGACATTTCAACAGAAAATGTTTTGGGCATCCAGTCTAACGCATCAGGAAAACATTTGATGCTTGTCATTAGCCTACTTCCTGACTAAATTCAGCAGATACTAATTAGATGCTGATTTAGACACTGACTTAATAACACTGATTTTGTGGTCTTAACATTAATGAGATGTTGAGTTATTTCATTGCTTTGGTTTGTACAGGACATACCACAGGCAATACAGCTACTTTGAAATAACACATGAAGTTAAGGGGAATGTATGAGATTTGTCCTCAAAGCCTTGATACCGTGGACTGAGAGCTGATCTCTATAGCTCTCGCTACACCGAGACGATTTTGTGCTAAAGATGACGTAAAATCAATCTATACAAAACCAGAGACGCATTAAGCTCTGCTCCATGTAACGTAAAGCTGTCATTAATCCCTGTGCTTGGCTTTCACTCCACAGGAGAAACAGGCCGCCACTGTAAGCACACGTTCGGCATGACCGGAGGAGAACAGATGGGGGCTGTGCAGGTGTTGACATTTGCAATTTTTTCTCCACTCCTAAAAAGTTGGGATGTCAAGTTACACTGAGGGCTTCGCAAATAACCTGAACGCTCCAGGTGTTTTTCAGGCAAGAAACAATTGAAAAACTAATTAACCAAATTGTTGGCTCAATTACACATTCAATCAAGTAAATGAGGTCTGCAGAATGCAGGGGAGCTGAGGGAAACCGATATGGGGCAATGTGTGAGACACAGTATTGTAAGGTTCTTTCAGGACGCCCACAGAAAACAAAGGGTATTTTATCTAGATTCTGGCATATTATATATAAGGTGATTTTGGACTGCAGGTCCACAGTTTTACTTGAAACTGACAAAAACCTGAAATATCACAGAGAGGCTGAACATTTTGCATTGCCACATGGGGACATTTCAAAACCTCAAGCAGGATAGTGACAGTGGAGGTTAACACTCAAAACAGACATTATTCAAAGTGGCATCTGGCCCTATGGAGTTGAGGACAACAGTAATTACACAGCACACGCTGAGTCAAATCTTGCCACATCTTCTAATGGCGGAAAGTATCACTTCCCTACACCCCTCAGTTGCAGCCCGTCAACAATAAATACGTGATTTGGCAACACAAGCCGAGGGCACCCATTCTAAATTGCAAAAAATATGCCAGCATAAAAAAAATAAATGTAGTCAATTAGAGCATTTTACTTCCAATCAACATTCAGGGGCTGCAAATCTAAATACACTTGTGAAAGTACACTCATCATTAATCTCCATCAGCCCGTTAATTACAGAATGAGTAGTTCTGAGACCTCACTCGGAATGTGCCGACATGAAAAAAAAAAAAAAAAACTCAAGCAATGGTTAGACTTCCTCAGTAATCAAGCACCACGATCCAGACCCTTAGCATTTTAAAAACAGGTTTAACGGTTTTCGCTCGCGCCGCCATTGCTTATGTAAATATGAAATATGAAATATACCCAGAGCACGTGTGCAGAGCAGAAACTTTGGCCAGACCGCTGATGGCAAGCAGAGTGCTGCCTTTGATCTCGCACCTGTGCTGATGCAGCTCAAAACAGGGCCGCACTCTAATGACGCCTTTTGTCCCTTGCAATCAGCAGCCTCTTCTCTCGCTACTAAGAAAAACCCAGTGAGTCTCGGGGCCCCAGTTTGGTCGAACTGCAGTATGCTTTGTCCTTAATTTCAGATAAGATTTAAACAAGCATCAACATTTTTTTAACATTACTCCCACACAACATTTTTATTCACAATCCGCAAACTCATAACTCATTCTGTAGAAGTGACATATTAGTGAAAAATTTAGTCACAGAGCTCCCTGTCTCATTAGATTGAATCCGGGCCTTGTTACCCATTTCCACAACATAGGTAAGAGAAAAAAAGATGGGTCTTCTCCCCCCGACTTGTGCAGTAGACCCAAGATTGATCACTTTAATATAGCTGTCTCTAAGAGTTCCGGTTTATGCTGAATATTCCTTTGTATACCGGTGCGTGGGTGATTCGATCCTGCTGACGTCCGCGGGATTTACGCGACTGGGAGAGGATAGAAAATTGCCGCCCTCTCTGATACATCCACATCGCTTTGTCGGGTGTCACTCGCCAGCCACTTGAATTTGCAAAGCACGTCATTATGAGGGAACACTTTGCAGTACACAACCCCCGCTCTCGGCTCAGTGACAAATGAAGACCAGTACAGAACTGGCACCTCCTGCCCTGGTTGCTTGCGGAGGTCCTTTCAAAGAGTGGAGTGCGCAGAACACCCCCACCCTCTCACCCCTCTCCACTGGCAACTCTGCTCTTGCCTCATCTCTCCCTATAAGAACTGAGAGGAATGCCTTCTCTGACACGTAAACAGTGTTCTGAGAATTACTGTGTATTTTACACTCGTACGGAATATATTTATTTACCTATCTATACATCTGTCTGTCCATCCATATATCTCAATCTATCTCTATATTTCTGTCTATCTACCTATCTCTACCTATCTATCTATACATATATATATACAGAGGGTAGACAACATATTAGAAATAATACTCTGGCCAAGGAATAACGAGCTACTTCAGGAAACCAGGCGCAAACTATGGCACAAACATTGTTTCCTCAAGACATCCCCACATTCCAAGATTATAATGCCTCATACACCTCGCTAAATGGATTCAAGAGTTGTCTCGTGAACACCAGGTTGAATTAACACATCACCAATGGCCTCCCCATTCCCTAGATCTAAACATCATTCTCTGGAGAATGGAGTAGATTTCCACCTCCTTTCAAAGAACTAGAGGCTTTTATTCTTCAAATGGCCCAACATCCCATTAGAAGTGCTTCAAAACTCATATAACAACATTCCAAGAAGGGGTGAAGCCAAAGTCAAAGGGTGGTCGAACCCCTTATTAGTTAATACATATTCGTATATTGTTTGGCATTGCCATTATTTTGATTACGTCCTGTATATAGCATCTATGCAGCAATGTAGCATCAAGATCCAGCGAAAACGTCTGTCACAGTCATCTGAGTGACAAATACATTTGGAGGACCCTCAAGTACCCGCGATGGTATCAAACCAAGGTCAGCTTTTGCTGGAAAACCCAACAGACATTCTTTGCCACTCTGTGAGACTGATCAGTTTTTTTCTCAGACATCATCAGTTCATATGTGGGAACCGTAAAATACTTATGTTGACACACCTCTCTCAGGCACATCCCCCATCAAAAGCACAATGAGGTAGCACTGCATTTGAAAGGGAATTTTTAAAAAGGCAGGCACAGAGAAAAGGTGAAAGCAGTTTCTCATCAGCAGAGACAGTGGCCTTGTTTATTTTCCCAAGCTCACAGTTGCTCATAAACGCACCACAAACTAACGAGGTGTGCTCTCTTCCCCATGCAAGAGGAGACACAATTAAAATGTTTTTACTGTCCTGTTGGAGACGGATGATTGAATGCAGGAATATCAGTCAACGTTATTCGTAAATAATGTTTTCATTTCATCCAAAAAGCACATACAACAAATTCTGCAGCCTGAAGTATACATCCTACTCCAACAACATCTCCAACGCTGCCAAAATATCCAAGGTAATAACCTGTGATTAAAATAATTTTCATATTCCATATATTTCAAGCATACATAGAGCTTAAGTCTACAAGTTGGGTTAGAAGTTTTGCCATCTGCAGTGAAAATATATTCAGGCAGAGGGAATTAATAGAATTAAATTAAATGCTATGCTGGAGGGTAACACCGCTCCACGGGTTTTATGTGGTGTAAATCTGTCAGCGGTTTAATTTAGCATTCCCACCTGCTATGCCACCCTGCAATTCGGTGGCATGCTGACAAGTTCCTGTACAAGGTTTTGGGCTTCCAGAGCCAGGATGATGCGGTCATCATATTCAGCATCGTTCAACCGCCCCCATTCCCTCTGGCAGTAATGAAACCCTTCAGTTTGGGTTCAGGTCGGGACCGCCTGCCGTAGATCTGACGTGAAACAATGGAGGCCGTTCGAGGACAAGCCTCCGCCCTGGTGATCGTTCACAATCAGAGCCAAGAGTCTGAGCGGGGAATTGGATTTGCTGAATCTACTGCTCCTTAAAGTCGTCGTAATCTATGACTGAAATATGTCCCAGAGTTCCTGGCGCCTAACGGAGACCAACGAATGGCCGTGCAGGGGAAATTTAAGGAGACATTAGCTTCAGAGCGGTCACCAATGACTGACTGCACCTGCCACATCAGGCTGGCCACAGGAAGAGGGCTGGACATCACTGGTTTGGAGAATTCTAGGAGATCAGACAGCAAAGGAGGTAAGACTGTGTGAGTCTTACCAAGAGAGCCATATGTCTCAATATTAATCAATCACTGCATTTATCACCAAAAAAGGACAAGACTAATGCAGTTTGAGACCATTTTTAATAAAAGCCTTCATTAAGAGACTTAAACTTAGTCCAGGGTCAGTCGGTAAGGCATTTGCTTTGAGTGCAGGCTCAGTATTGAAGCCCAGGCTCAGAACCGGCCATGTTATTTGCTGACAATAGGCTCCCACAGAAGCCCCTATCCTCCAATGAGCACCCACTCCACTGTAGCGAGCTGTGTGACTTGTAGCGCAAAAAAACAGCCTACAGTTGCATGCGAGTGCATCCAAGGATTGCACTTGTCTCACTTCAGCACTCCTGCACGGGGGGAGGTTGTTGCAGTATCATGCGCTTACCATACTGGGTTGTATACAGGAGAAAAAGCTCTTGGTACCATAGATGTATGTGGTATTGACTTACCCACTTATCAACTGGTGTATGTTAAAACACGTCCACAGGTAAGGAATCACATTGCCAAATACATACAGATTGCTCATTGGAGTGACACTGGAATCTGTTAACCATTTGTTCTCCACACAACAGAAAGGTATTTTTTAAAGTAAAAATCTGCCGTTTGCTCACAAAAGTCAGCATATATAATAAAATGAAACCCACATGCGCACACACATACACACACACACGCACACACACACTTAAAAGAAACACAGCAACATAAGCAAACTATGTTCATACAATATAGAACTGAAATTTAACAATCATCAACTGAATTTTTTTTTTAAGGAGAGCATACACCTTCTCAGAGCTAAGCCCTGATTAGTCACAGGGATGTAGGAAATACCTTAGAGTGCTCACAATATGTTATTTTTGAGTTTGTTCAGTTGGGTCTACCTCATTATTCTTAATGATCTCCCTCACCAGTAGGAGGGGAAAGGATAAATGATCGCCCCTGTACATCTTAATATTAATAGTTAACTTATTAATGATTAACTTTAAAAAATGGACAGACATGGATGAGACCTATTGACATGAGAATGGGATAAAGAAGAATATGTAGGATAAGGCTGATGCTACACAAGCATTGCATGTCACTATGCACGCTGGTCCAGTGCTACTCTAGTCCAGTAAGAGTCAACCTACTTCAGCCCTAATAAGTGGGATTTTTGACAGCTTGTACCATACTTTGAGAAATACACACATCTGACAAATTCTAGGAGTTCCCAAGATTCGCTTACAGATCACTGTATTGAAATTTTTGTAGAATGTTGCTTCAGTAGGCAGCAGGAATACCACGGGCATCTTTTTTTGTGGAATACCACAGGCCAAAGAGGTAGCACTGCTGCTTCAACCTTCAAGTATATACAACTAAAGGCTGATTTCACAAAAGCGTATCAGCTAGCAGTTCTTACAATAACAGAACAAGTATTAAATTGAACTTATGCAGATAAGCTATGAAGTGCATGCAAGCACAATCCCTCCAAAAAATACCAGTGTACTCATTTTATAAGAAAGTTGAAAGCTTTTCTTGAAAAGCTATCCATTTATACAAAGATGTCTTAAAAAATAATAATAATTTAGGTTTCAGCTTCACTCAGCAATTCAAATAATGCGTATTTTGTCACGAGCACCAGTTACTGCATAAACACAAATATTTACAGCCTTACTTGACCACTGAGCTGAGTGCTCATCATTCACCATGGTTGCTTTCAGCAAGGACACATACAGCCTTACTTAACAATCCAAATCACAGCTGGAACTAACAAAAAGCACATTTATTGCAAATTACCACAATAAAAAAAGACCTTTTCAGGTCAGTCTGCCCACACCACTTAGGAGAAGAGTTACTCAAATAATGTGTGGGAGCAATGCATTTTCACACTCCCAAAGAGAGCTAAGTAAAATACTGTAACAATACCAGAGTCAGGGGATTCTCAGACCAATGACATCGTTCATGTATCTGCTGTTCCTCCCCCTACTATAAATGCCCTTAGCATTGGATATCACAGCATTGCACACACACATTGCCAGCACTGAGTTTTTAGATTGTGAATTCCCCACACAAGCCAGCAGGATCCTTGCTTTGCGTGTCCTGCCTCCAAAACACAGCGGAATGGATTTCATCTGCGGTAATCCCGACCTGACCTCCCAGAGCAACGGCAAATCAATTCCAGATCATTTCAGAATGGAAAATGCCACGGAAACAGGGATGCTCTGAGGGCTTTCCTCCAAACCGCCACAGGAAACGTCCCCGTCACCATGCCGACCTACTCCTGGACGTACTGAAACGTGTTTACCTAACTTCAGAGCACACAGTAATCCAGTTACATTATTTTGCTGCAGATCTTTCTGTTTTTCATATTTCAAAACCAATCACCAATGCGAGGCATATACTTGTTTGTTTGAAAATGTAATTTGGGGCTCAGCCGATTAAGGGGCTTGTTCTGAGCAGGCTGAGCTATATGTCCCAGGTTTGAGTCTGAGCTGTGTCATTTGCCAACAGTGACCAGGACTCCACAGCAGCAGAACACAAGCGGATTCATTCCACCAGGAAAGAGTACGTTTTGCTGGCCAGCATCCCCTCGTCCCACCACTCTGACACCCTCTAAAGTGGGGTAAGCAAGTCCCTCAGATGACGTCAGTGGAGAATGGCCTATCCTCCAGTCGATGTATATTCCACAGTGGTGCACCGTTATATTTAGTGTGAAAAATATCCTAGCATATCGCAGCATCTTGCTTCAGTGCTCCTGCAGGAACATAGAGCATGTTGCTTAACCCAGCACAACCCGTGATTTCGAAAGGGTGAATTAAGCGTTAAGAGAAATGCTAAAAATCTTAATGTACAACAAAACAAACAGAGAGAAATAGCAGGTTTTCCTCTATGGCCAACCCACATGTCTCAGACTCTCAGTCCTTGTCACAATATCTTGAAACAGTATTGTGTCCATTCTTACTCCTGCCAGTGGAAAGCAAAATGAAGAGGTTTGAAAACAACAAAAGCACTTAAAGGAATTATGCTGTCTGTCATAAGTTAAAAGAAATAAACTGTACCGTAAAACAAAAAGGCTTCAGTTTTCCGTATTTAACCCTTTCCTTCTCTTGTAATGTACTAACAACACAAGGTGCCGTTCTCTATTTATTTACAAGCTGTGCAACAGCAGTCCACATACAAAAAAGCAAACATTATTTCATTAACCTCAGAAGGAACTTACATTTTTTATTAGTTTTTAACACTAGCTGCTGAACAGAAAAAAAGAATGCCATCTCAAAAAGCAAGAAAAATACCAAGAAAAAGTCATTTTGTAGGCAGACGCAAGCATTTTTTAGACATTTTAAAGGTAACATCCTAAGCATTTTGGAACATTCTGTATTCATATAAGTACTGGACTTGCACAATGAAAGTGCTGGCTCACTGTGTGTATTTTGATAACACATTAATTAGCTTTCGGGTCCAACGCACAACTGGGCCGCTAGAAGCAGGCTTTGATTGGAGGTGGGGCAGTTAAGCTCACATCCTTCCTGCTGATATGAACCAAATGCTTACTCCCAGGCAGGCTATGTCGAGAGATAAGTCAGAGGCCACTGCAGACACGATTGAGCTTCATATCGCTGAGATGTCATTCTTCCGTCTCAATAGGCTCTTTGGATGAAAACATTTACAATGAAGCAATTTGCTACGCTTACTAACGCTGCTTGATGTGTGTCTTGCTACAGCAAAGCAAAGGTTGGTTTTCAGACACACTACTCTCTGCCACACTGGCCAAATGTGCCCCACTTCAGTGTTCTGTAGTCTTTACATTCTCTGGAAAACCAACACCTGAAGCATTCTGGGAAAATAACACAAAATGCTGATACAAATCTATTATTTAAACTTACTGTTAGCCCCAATATTTATATGACCAGTTAGCGCAATAATACTCTAAATCAATATTTTTAGAAAGCCATCTCTGGTATTCCTGTATATGTTTTGAATGACATGAATGTATGTCTGTTAGTACCTTAATTCAATTCTAAATCACACATATCTCACTGAATATGGAATCTTGTAAGTGTGTGCACCTGTGTGTGAGTGTGCGTGAAATGTATGCATTTCTGTGCAGAGGCTATGCCTGGGTGAGCATTGCTGATTAAGCAGGCACCAGCTGTGGACAGGGGAAGTACTGTTCCTAATGGGGTTGTTCAATTTGAATGCACCCAATTTGACATTTAGCAAACTACAGCATGCCCTAAAATGCCAATAAAATGTCCCGGTTGTACATTACACAACATACAAACAAGTCTCGCACACTGGTTTTTGGACAGTAACTCTGGAGGTCAGCTAGAAACTGTGCATTATACAGTTAACTAGTTAATAAAGTGTATTGTAATGTTAACAGGTGTCTGCTAGCTTGCAGATCAAAACATGTTAATGCAATATTTCTGCTCCTAGTCAAATAGACATTAGGACGTCACACCATAGTTTCTAATAAATAACATGCAAATCTTCAAACACAAAACAATGCACTCTCTAAACCCACCTGGCTCTGTAAGTCATTGTATTTCTATGAACCGGTATCAGGAAGTGAGTTGTTTCCTTTTAGCATGAACCACAATGACAAAACTGCAAAAAAAAGAACTGCTAGCACTTGTCTTCCTGCTTACAAAGCGTAGTATCTCCATCCACCATGGCGGATAAAATTTTAGAGGAACTATAATAATTCAACCGCCTGTCTATGCACAATACTGCTGATTCAGTCAAAATTCTCTTTGATTCTTAACACCATGATGGATTTACATTTCATAAGAGATGCTTTTCCTTAATAACATTTTGTTTATGCAAAGTGATTGGCTGATATTCCATTGGCTGATATATCAAACATGTTTGTTTTTCTTGTACAGCTGTCGATTAGCTTTGAATTTAAACTCACCCCTTTTCAAGTCGGCCGTGAGAATTGGCAGTTCCTCAAGTGCACAAATGATCTAAAACTGTCCCTTGGTGACTTCTGCCAGCTTTATTACAGCTTTAAAATGAGAAATAAACAGTACATATAGTGGCTTACTCCCCTGGCTCTGTTTCTTCCTGAAAACATTTACTTGTTAACTGGGCTTGCTTACAAGGCGTGTTCCCCCTGTCAGCATTTTTAATAAGATCATTCTGTGAGTACTACTTCCATCTTTCAGTGTTAAAGCAGCAAAGATTCTACCTACTTATGCTGCCGGATTTTATTTTTAGATGCTAAATAAATTGGCAAGTTTTAACTCTGTGACATTTTAGTCTCACACACGTCAATTCACTGGTTTGGTTTCAACAAAGTTCTCCATTTGGAATTTGGAATTATCACTCTTAATCGATTTAATCCATGTAGTAAATTTTTTTTTTAAAAAGCTTGCCCTTAAAAAAATGTTTGCCATTTTAGAGCTATTAGCCTGCCTGCTAAATAATTTTGTCTTCTTAAATCAAGGCTTGGACCGACACCAAGAGATTAATTGTAATTGTAAATACTTTTGATAGATCGTTAGGAGGAAATTCTAATAAATTCTGGAAACCAGCAAACAGTGATGGCTTCACAAAATGTATTAGCAGAAGCAGCAGCTACCAGTTCCTTGACCATTATACTTCTCTTATTTTATTGTTTTTTGCCTACCCCAGTCTACAGAGTTTGATCATATTGGGCAAAAAATTTCTTGCAAGGAGGTTGGCATTACCGTACTACTTTGGCTGCTCGCTGCTGTGCCAAACTGTTTCCTGTCTACCCTACAAAAAAAAAAAAAACTGCAAAACTGCATTTCTGGTCTGGCATGTGACATAAAGGAATGGTTCAAAAGTTTGTTTGCTTGGTTTTTAGCTTCAATGATGCATATTTTTTTCTGATTAAATATTATGTAAAAGATGAAAAGACTCAGTGCAGTGCAGTTCTAGGTTAGATGACAGCGGTATCCCTCGATCTGTACCCAGCACTCTTGAGCTTTCCACACAGAGTGAGCCCGTTTAGTGAAGCAGGGAAAAGAGCCAACCCCTTCCTCTCGAAGATGCCAGAAAAATATAAAACAAAACTTCTCCATGGAGTGCAGGTCTGACTCATAGCAAAGCTATGTAATGCTGATGAAATGTTTCAGAAAAAATCTGCACAGCAAAAAAACACTCTTTGTCTCTGCTACAGGCTTTAAGTCCTCTCTTAGGTTCTCCTGGGGAAACTCCATTATGGAAGACAAGGAAAAAAAACGTTTTGAGGGAAACAATCACTCATGCCCAAAACGCAGTTAAAAGTGATGGAACGAACAGGCTATATAAAATGTAAAATCTGCTTTTTTATTCACCCCCGGCAACAGACAAGACCTTGGATTTTCGTTCTAGAGGATACTGAAGTCATCCAAGTATTTGAAATCACTGGCAAAGAATCATCCATAATCCTACACGTCTGGTTAATGACAGAGCGACTACTGATCAACAAATTGCCTTACGCAAGCTATTTTTCCAGCACAGTCTGTATTGGGGTCCATCCATCAATAATATCATTTATGAGCACCCGTAGGAACTCAGGCTTCACTCATTTCACTCCAAAACAAGCACCAATTCTGATCACTGAATTCTCAGAGATGGGGCATAATGCTGCTATTGTCATTCATGATGATTTCAAGGTGCGCTTCAGGACCTTTTTTTTTCTGTGGTAAGGCCAAATGAGTCTCTGAGATATTCCAGCAGGGCACACACTGAAGCCAGCTTTCATGGGGTACTTCATTGGTAAACCGACAAAAATACAGCCTGGAACCAGGACATCACCAGCCAATTTAATTTGTTTTGACATGTCCTGTCCTTTAAACACTTTAGTACAGAGGTGAATTGACAATGGAACTGAAAACACAACACTCAATATAAGAAATATAATGCAGTGAGAAGCTATGTAATTCCCAGAGGTACACTGACGCACAGTTTGGGCATTGATATCAACAAGATAAAGGGTTAAAATGTGCCATCACTTCTGAGCTAATGGCATTTTTTTTTTTTCACCAAAGTTAAAGACCAGTGCTATGACCTGTAAAATGCAACACAAACGAGACTACAACATGTGTTTATGAACACTGAACATGGAGAAGGAGTTGACAAGCTTAGCTGCGGTACAGAAAGCACTGTGCGTCTTCTCATTAAGCTAGCCCCCAGCAACAGTGGTGTGTAAGTTTCACAGTGCAGTTGAAAACAACAGCTAACCCACAGATTTCTCTGCAATATTCACACAGAGGAACTGAGCACCTTGCAGTCCTTAGAATGATGAAAGGAAAAACGATCAGTTACCTTTTGCACAGAAAAAGCAAGCCGCAGTACTGCCATCTATGAAGCAATTGCAGCATTCTCAGAAATTCCTTTACAATCATTCACAGAATTGGAGAGCAAGTGAACTAACACAAAAATTATTGTCATTTATCACAATGGACTGTGATCGGCCATTTTCTGTTGTTGGTGATTTAGATGTCCACAGCACTACACTCTAGACAGTTTCTCTCAAATGTTGCAATTCCCTAACTGTGAAAAATCAGAAAGACATTGAGCACTCAAATGCATTTCTACCTCCACGTTAAACTTAACCGCAAGTTAGGCAGGGTTGTTTTACATGCCCAGGAATTCGGCAATTCATACCCAACTGGGACCATTTCATCCAACGTACTAGAAATGTGGAGGATCAAAGCAATGTAGTAAGATCAGCCCATTAAGCTTGTTTAATGATAAATAAATTCTCATATTAAATTGCTATAAGTGTGTCATAAAACGGACTAATGGGATAGCATTCATTTGGTCAACATTATTGTGTTACGCTAAAATGGGTGAGTGTCATTTTTGTTTGACATCCACCTCCTCATACTGTGCTGTGAGATCTACTTTAATGAACTTGCTATGAAATAACTCATAAGCTGGAAGAGCAGATTATACTGCACAAATGTGTCCATCTGACGCTTACAGAGTACCCTCACTGTAACTGTACTACGTTCTTATTTACATTTACTATAGCAGGCCCCTCATTTGTTTTGATAACTAAGGACATGAGCTAATTTGAAACGTTTTCATGATTATGTAACCTACTTCAGGCTATCATAGAAAGTCTCGAATGCACTGCTCCTCCTCTGCCTCTTTCTTTGGATTGCAGCGGTTCACACTGTTGTTAACTCATTCTTTCTCTATCACTTAAATGCATAATCATAAACCCACTGTTTTTTGTGCTGCTTTTGTACCTTTTTTGTACTGTACTAAATGTGAATTTAAATCCATTTTAACAATGCACTAGTCTTATTCTCACAGGCACAACCAGATTCGCAGGCAGATTTGCAAAGCATTCTGGGCTCTGGAAATGGAGATATCTCTGCTATCTCTGCTGCCTTGTTTTTCAATATGCACATCTACTAAACTGAGGTAAGTAACAAAATATTACAACCTATTATACTCGGATTGTGGGTGACGTCATCCTTTAAGTAAAGAGGTTGTACTCCATTCAGTAACGAGGGCACACTGGAGGCACAGTTACCAAGAAATGTACATTCTCACTCTGCTTGCATATGTAAACAATTCTTACTGAAGCATCATGATCTCTATCAGCAGATGTGCCGGGGCAAACGTCTGAAATGGGCAACGGCCCAAAAAGTTTCAGCGCTCCCCTAGTATTACCAATCAAATATTCTTCTATGAGTGGTTAACTTACTATCTTCACCCCATTACAGTACTTGACTATATCCAGGCCATGCTCAACAGTAAGAATCATATACTACTGCAGGAGGAAGAGGAACATAAAGGTACAATCCTACATACTGTATCAACATCTACAATCAAACAAGAACAGCAGGCCTATACTGCTCGATAAGGGAGAAAGGTATATGAAATGTCAGCCTAAGGGTGGTATCATATAACCAGGTAGAACATTACATGCACTGTGCGCTAACCAATGAAAAATCAGCACAGCACACATGATATCACTGAGTCCAGTAAACAAACAGAGGAAAGAACCTTCGCCAGCAATGGCCAAGGTAATGAATTCTACAGGGGTTTAGAAAACAGAAATCACTTGGCGGAGCAATGAAGATGTAGTCTAGACTAAAGGTCTCCTCTAATTAAGAGAGAAGGAATTCTGGAAAGTAGGTGTTGCTACTTTAAATATAATATAAATCTTGTTGATGCTGTCTTGTGTATACTGGTGCTGCTACACAGGCAAAATGAATCTGTGAGCTTCTCATTTTAAATTAGCATATTTATCATGAAATTTGCATGACTGGAAAAGAGAATTTCTTTTAGTGTGCTAATTTGTGCCACAAGGGGTGGTTTTCAGGCTGCCTTTAAGCATAACCAAATATCCTCAAGCATTACGGCAACAGTCTTCAATAAGGCACATAAAAAAATGTAATATAAGACTGACAGGTCTTCATGTACTTTGTTTTAATACAACAAACAACAGCCTGATTGTATCATTAAAAAGGAATCTACTACATATATCGAATAAAACACAAAGCTGGAACTGCCAGTCGGTACCCTAATTTCCTAAATTTATCGTCATTGTTATTAGTATAATTGTTTCTTTCACGTAGGCCCTCTCTGAGGCATGATAATATCAACACTTCTGGTATGTTTGAAGGATATTCTGAGCAAACAGCGAAGGACTTGCACACTGATGCAATGTCTTCATGCTACCTTGTATTAAATACAAAGGGGCAGCATATTACACTCTGACAACATATAGCGCACAGGTTTGTGTGTTCATTTAATTACAGATATAGGTCTATCCATTTAAATATCAAAAGCCTTAACTTGTCAGATATGTTGACTTCCTTAATTTTAAATATAAGTCTTTTCACATAAATACAAGGGAATATTTACCTTTTAGATCCCTTGGAGTAAGTGAATGTGAAAGTGGCGTCTGTGAATCGGAAATCTGAAACACAAGAATAATTGACCCGTAAGGTAAAACCGAGAAGGGTGCACAACACAGTGAATTTACATTGAGAATAAAACGATCTCAGGAAAAGTCCCCCTTCAACAAGTGCAGTTTCCATGGCAACATCAGAAGGGGTTTCCATTGACAATGGATGAAAGGGAGGCTGATTGATGGCTAATAAATATTTTCAGAATCGTTTTGTGCCAGGGAAAAAAACTGCTGGTCATTTAGAATCCTTGGGTGTTTATCTGGCTGCTCCAGCTCGACTGAGTGTTAGCTACTATAGCTACATTCGGTTGGCATGTAAAGCACAACCTAACGTCATGACTAGCATAATAATGTTTTATTACATTTTTAAGTATACTTAATGTAACCATTTCCATTTGCTTCAAACCAGTAAACTTGCAGGCAATGCAGCTGTTTGTGGTAAATGATTTTGTTAATAGCGAAATAACCATAAATCAACCAATCAGTTATTGCTTACAATATCGCCTCATCGATTATTTCATATAAATGAATCAAACAAATTCGTCTGAACTGCGAGGTATTAACACTGAAGTTGAGCAAAATACGATACATTTAATCATGTGCTCATGTGTATGTGTGTATAATTTAAAACGTACACAAGTGCATAAAAAATTAGGTAGTCTACGACAGTGACTAACCAGGAACCTGGCTGGGAAACATCACTGAAGTGGGGAAACTCACCAGAAAATAGGCAGTCTTTCTCTGCCTTGCACCTTTGAATTACGATGTCGACGTCTTTTTGTATTCTCTCTTGCCTTGAACACATCCCCATGAAATAAAACTCCCTAGAATGCCTCGCTTTACTATTTACTGCTAAACAAATTCCCCTTTCAGGAATTATATATTCCACAGCCTGAAAAAAATCGAAATGAGCTTTGCTGACTCTGGATGGTCTCGAAATCCCAGGTGTGTCAGACGGACCGTGCTGATACCGTCTCTATATCATCTCCGATAACAATAGATTGAGATTAAAAGGTCCAGGACTCAACAGCTCCGCAGCTCGATGTATTTCACATAGATGGCTCTTTCAAACCGGAAGCCCCAATCTCCACTCCACATCGCTGTGCTGAATGCAACAATGGCGATTTCGAAATCTTACAGCAAGAGCGATCGCTAGTCTTAAAGCGAACCCAACATCCCCTTCTGTCCGTTACCAGACCTCGACCAGGAAGCACAGTATTAAGACTGTAGCGCTGCGAGTCGTGCGCGGTACTCAACAGACGGACCACAGCTCAGTTGCAGTTGGATGATGTCATGAGTGTCACTTTTTTCACCACTCCTCTCAGTCTTTGCATTGCTGCACTGGAAATGTTAGGGTTTTCCGTATGACATTATTTTCTTCCCATTGTTTCTTGAGTTTTTTAAGTAATTTTATCTATTAATACCATCGACTGCACAATAAGTCATTTCATATACTTAGACTCTATCAATAACAGTGCCTGAACAACTACAATGGTAAGCAAGGTACATTAACCCATTAATATTCATACAATATACAGTCATCCATTAAAAGCAAACACAATTACAATATATTTCAGCACAGAAAAAAAAAAAAAAAAAAACATTGTACTGTGTTTCCTTATGCTGAACATTTCTCCCATGCATTCTATCCCATCTACCAGCGTGACAGATGGATAAACCACACTGGTGTGGGCTTCTTGGCTGCATCCTCAAAGGCAGCCCTGCTGTTGGGGGTGTGTCAGTGGGGGACAGCAAATGCACACATCCACTCCATCCCATATCCTAAGTGTCTCAATGTCCGCCTTTTAACACACTTGCCAAGGGTACAGATGACACAGTCTACTGTATTTTTATTAGAATGGCGCTGATGTCATCAACTCATCCTAACTACATTTGTTACATTTGTGATGTCATGCACTTAACCACAGCATGCACATGACAAGGGTACGCAAAGTCAGTGGGCCAACTAGAATGACCTTACCAGAGGCCTGAACTCAGGGAACTAGACCACCAAAACTACATCGGAACTGAAACTGTGGTTACCGATAATTGCCCATTCCACAGATAAAGAAGCCGCTCCAGTTGCAATGGAGTTCAGTGATGAGTGTTCTGAGGCTGAGGTTTAAAATATTGCAAAAAAGATGGCTGCAACAGGCCCAGTGGGAATAAAACAGGGCCACCTGCACACTATACAATAAAAAAGAAAACTCTGTTAACTGATATGCAAAATAGGGAGCTGAATGTGCATCCAATATAACAATAACACCATCGCCACCACCACTAACACTGCTACCACCACCACCACCACCACTACTACTACTACTACTACTACTAATAATAATAATAATAATAATAATAATAATAACAACAACAATAACAATTACAGGTTCAAATGGCTTTATTTAAACAGGTTTATACTCGTTTATACTCGTTTCTGATTGGCTGGAGGGGTGTGCATTATTTCCCAGTAAATGCACGGTAATAATGCACGGCTATGAAGTAGTTCCAGTGAAAGTGACCTTATCACCGTTCGAAATTGATACGCAAGCTCATTCGACTTTACTGAAGATTCCATTTACAACTGAACATAACGGCAACATTGTAATAACATTAGATAGGCCTAACGTTACAGTTAACAGCAACGACATCGCTAGAGCATCATCAAAGTGACATCCTCAATGCACGGTGACATTTGCCACTTAAAATGGAGAATTTCTCAGAAATAACATTTAACCTTTTGGCAAGAATTTAGACTTGGAGACTTTTACAATAAATGGAAACGTTCAATTTCATTTCAGTAAATGAGTACGATGTAGCTTATAGTCACCGAATGTAACATTATCCACTTCACCAGCTAAGCAGACACTGTGTAGCTGGCTATATCAGAAATTTCTAGTTAATGGTCTATGTTACTGTAGTTTCAGTAGCTGAAGCCTAGATGTATACGTATAGTATTTTTAATGTAGGCTAATATAGTACATTTTTAAGTAATTAAATTTTAAATTGGCGGTCCAGTTCTATGGAAATAAACTGTCAGTGGTGGTTTATTCCTTACCTACAAAGTGTCTGGTTATAGTTCCATGGTTCCATGTTGGTGTCAAACAACATTAGTTGACGTAGTTCGCTAGAGATAATCGGATAATGTTAGCTTTCTGAGCTAGTCTCCTTGCACAGTTGCCAGCTAAGGAGCCAACTGATGCACTTTATTATTTTAAAGTAGTCACAATGTTTCTTATTCTGATAGAATTGGGCTTTATGGTTTACAGTACATTTGAACCATTATTATTATACACTACAATAGACCACCCAACTAATTAGGTTGCTTCTGAAGGTAACATTGTGTACCTAATTGAATTGAGTTTTGCCAAAGTGAAAGGGGTTGAATACAGCATAATCCATTTTTCATTTTCTTAAAAAAATATTTTGTGGTGTAAATCTTATGTTAACACAGGTTGAACACTTTTGCAAGGCACTGTATGCATGTCACATTCTCATTGGGGGCTGAGCCCCCCAAAAGGTCTGGTCCTAGAATCGCCCCTGCTGCATTGTCTAAATGGATGTAATTAGATGTTGTGGAGTGTCAAGTAGCAATTGTTCAGCTGCAGCTGAACCGTTCTGTGCATTCACTACGTGCTGTTTCCATTTGTGTGTATCCTACTCCTCTGTGCTGGCTAAGCAGAGATCTCATATTCGTTCTACAAGTTGGGTGTATACTGTTCTAGCTTGGCTACTCCTAGGTTGTGTCGAACATTTGTTAGATTTCTTTGAAAATGTCACGTGTCAGTGGGAAAAAAAAATTATTGCACGCATGACTGTCCCAGCATGAAATGGGTTTGTCTCAACACCCACATTCCACATTATGTCAGACCTTTACATCGCAATATCCCGGAGAGCTGCTGCAAAGTATGTGACCATTCCATTTGTAAGTTATGAAGCAATACACTGTGCATTTTATGGACATGCAGGATTGTCCAATAAATGTGTTTTAAGGAAAAATGTATGATGTGTATTCAAAAGGAAATAAATGCCTGTCAAGCTCTCTACACAGAATATTATCTATCAGAGTAAACAAAATAAATTTTAGACAGGCTTTATAGGAAGTGTAATGTATTAAATATATTTTATTGCATTATATATTCTACAATGTATTCATAATATATTGACTGTATATTTGAAAGTGGCAGTTCTTTGTAATAGTGGTAGTAATATGATATAAATATTTTGAGTATATTTTAACACATATTACTCTCTGGTAACACAGGGTCCTGCTATACCAGCTTTAACACATATTACTCTCTGGTAACACAGGGTCCTGCTATATCAGCTATGTGTGAGATTCTTCTCTCAGTACTGGTGGCTGTGGTTAAAACCATTTGTTAGGGTGTCATTGGCAGCATTGCGCTGTCTGTCAAGTAAACCAAAATGTGACTACAGATAAAAGGTCTCATGAGTCCCAATGCAAGGAGAAATGCTGTAAAAATTCAATAATCCCTGTGTTTGCTTCTGAAAGGGAATACTAGCAGGGCACAGACAAAATATATTCACTGCTCCAACTTAAGTCACCATATCGGGTCATATCAAGCTGTTTCTCTGCTGTTATTATGAATTTTTAGACTATTACTACTGCCAGCTAGTGATACCCTGTCACTGGAAAATATTAATGAAAACAGACCTACGAAAGGAGGTGGACTGCAGATACCATTTGCTTCTTAATTTGTCCTACATCCATGATGTTGTAATACACAAGTAATTAAGTTACAATGTATTGCAAAATCATCATAAATGTCACCATCCAGATTTCTCTGGCATGTTAACAAGAAACATGGTAAACTCATTTCATTTCATGGTTTGTATCTTTAATACAAGCAGCATTAAATGATGTTAAACAGCTGGTTCATTTCTCCTATAGCTACAGTGAATAATGAATTTAACCTGAGTTCTTTGTACTTTGGGGCAGAGTAAGATGAAGGAAAGATATATGCATATATAGACTAAAGGGCTCACAAGTAGCTAAGTGGTCAAGGAGCTCGCCTTGAGTGCCTCTGTGGCCAGGCTTCTAGCTGAGCCATGCCATCAGCCAACAATGACCAGGAGCTCACAAAAAGTTAGCTTTGTTCCACAGGGGGTGGGTATATCAGCAGGAGTTGTTCATGTCACCCCTCTCACACAAACTGTGATTAGTCAGGTGCCCTTAAGTTTCTAAGATGACACCAGCAGAGTGGTGATTTCCAGTACTGGAAATCACCACTCTGCTGATGTCATCTCAGAAATGTAAGGGCACCTGATGATAATGCACTGTGTGAGAAAATAGCCATGAGCTGTGTGTTGGTTTATCGGAGGCATGTATCTTGCCTCAGTGGTCCCACACAGGTTCAGAGGTTGTCTTGAACCTACCTACAGTTTATAGCTGGTGATTTCAACAAAGGTTTGTATACAGGAGTAAAATCATTAAGAGGATTTATTTTTTAATAAAGATTGTATCCATGCTGCAGTCTACTCGCACTCAAATAAGTTAATTCCACCCTTCAGTAAAGGCCACAATGACGGGTTTAGATTTTAGATTTTGATATTACACTATACTAATTGTTGAAAATCTGATCATTTTGACTGTCATTTTAACTAGCTAATATTGTAAATGATGACATCAAGCAAGCTTCTTCCTTTATTTTGTCTTTCCCTGCTTTCTTCCCCTTACCATTATGGAGCATATGTAGCTTCATGGAAATTACATCTGTAATATGTATATGATATGTTATATCTATAAATATTTTGCAACATACACTTGATGTCATCTGAAAGCAACTTAATGGTGTGACTTGTTCTACTCGTGGGACGAGAAGCTGTTTCTGTCGCAAATGTCAAAGCGTGACTGACAGATTCTATACAATGTAATGCTTTTCTGTGCGAGGACGCTGGATGTCAAGAGTAAATATAAAAATATCTGAGAGATCTGTACCTAATATAAACATTGTGTTTATCTCACCTGAAAACACGTAATTCATATCCAGTAAAGAAACCTAGTTTTGATTTCAGTTTCTTGAAAAGTTCGTCTATACATATTTTCATCTAGCCCTAGACACCTGTAAGATATCATGCCTTCCACACTAACAGGAAGTGTGCATAGGGGTTTTCCCTTCTGATCAATCATTCAGCTGGCTCTGATTTTTGTCCCGTTGACTTACAGTTTTTGCCCTTCCAGGCCTCCAACCCACAGACGTGCCTTGACTGTGAGCTGCGCAGTTCTGTGCAGGAAAAGTGGAAACACGGTGTGACTGTGGCTATAACAAATGAATTGTCACATATGAACTTTGGTTTGGGACATATGACATGTTATGACATGTGACAGATTTAACCGACTGCGCACATTGAAGTCATTCCCCTGCAGCTTTTTTGAGATTTGAGATCCTGATTTTATGAACAAGGACAAAGTTTCATTTCATTTTCTTAAATGCAATCATCTTGATTTAAAGTGTTAAAGCAGTTGGTGTGACTTGAGTTCTGGATTACAAATGATGTCATCAGCATATAAAGGAAATTTGTCACTGCTGCCATTGTAGCCTGCTATTGACATGATGAAAGTCAATATGATCCTACCCCAAGACTGAGCTTGTGGTGCACTTGCTGTGCTATGTCCATTAAAAAAAAAAAAATTGGTATCATTGTTTTTGAGCCAACCAGCTTCTTTCCAACTAAATGTGTGTTTATTATCAAACATATTATCAAAGAATCAGTGTTGTTTATTATCAAACATAATATCGTTGATTACATTCGCACCTTTTATGTGGGAAATATCCCAATAGATATCCTTCTTAGGATCATTGCAGTAATTGAGAGACTCTTGTACTGTCCTCCATTTATTCTCCATCATCTGAGCACTTAATATATTCATACAAAAAGGCAATATGGAATGTTATGTGGGTAGCTTATGGAGCAAGCTTATGTCAAACATTTGCATAGTTAATCATTTCAGAGACAATTTGAAGATCAGTTCATTTTTACAAACATACGCCTTGCTGAAACCCATTCAGAACGGCGCGGCATGTGGAGGCCTCGTTCCCACGGCAGCCAAGGGAACCTCTCGTTAACAGATTCTGCCTGGCGAAGCGCATCCATTTGCCAGGACACTCCTGTGAATCTCAGACGCACAGCGCCGCGGCATCCCGCGCTGGAGCGCGCCCAAAAGAATCCCGGCCCATCTCGGCGTGTCAGACCGGGCTCCGTGACGAGCGTATGCGCTGAATTATTTATCCGCCGGGGCCTCAGGCGCTCTCCCCTCTGCGAGCGGGTCACTCTTTCCAGACCCCCCACCTCCGTGATAAAGGGAATACTCTGCCTGCACCATTCATTCTGTGCACCTCTTCCTAGACATTTTTTTTTCTTCGACGTTTTTTTTTTTTTTTTTTTTTTTTTACGACAGCTTTATTTTGGAGCGTGAACCTGGGAACGTGGACATTTATCAAAGCCCTGCTCCACTCCGACCTTCCTTAACGACCAGAGCCCATCGGCGGCAGACAATATACAACTGATAGAGTACCGCACTCAAGCGTGGCCTGTGGGACGGTCACACAACAGGCTGCGCCTCAAACGGTTCTGACTAATATCCACATCAGCCACTCTCATACTTAACACCTGTTAAGGTTTCAGAACAGCACAAATAGCCGGGAAGAGGGACATCAGCCATCTGTTTGTTGTGTAAGTGTGACTCATGCCAATTAATAATACACGCCTCACACTGACTTCTGTGATGTACAGTGTTCTGGATGTATCGAAGTAAATTAGCGCACTTAAAGAGAATCTCCATTAGCTTATTCACTATTTACAGTTTTTAATATTTGTATAGGGCAGCACTCACCATTCCCTTCACTATGTTACCAGACAGTGACAGCACCTACATTTTGTTTTTACATATGAAATGTCATTTATTACATTAGTTTTACATTTTGCTTTTTTTTTAACATTTTGTGTTGGTCATCCGTTGCACTTAAGCCTAATATCGATACAGTGCAGAATTCACAGATTCCCCAACTCACTGGATTGCAAGAAACAGGTCTACAATGAGCAGTAAGGGTCTCCTCCGTTGGGTAGAATTTAATATACAGTGATCACATTAGCATAAAAACACATCTGCAAAACTCAAATGCAGCCATAGGTTTGCATTCACAAAACTGCTGGGCAGTTGCAGTAGAGCCCAGTGTGGCTGGCTTAAGGTCACTGTACTGGCTGAAGCGTCCTAGGAGGACAGCAGGGCTGGTGTTGGGCGGACATGTAAAGGACTAATGAGCGGGAAAATAACTGATTCCTCCCCATTCCACCCCACACCTGGAGCGGGGAAGTCCCACATCGTTTGAACTGACTGCACATTGAACCTGGCTCATTAATCCGAATTTCACAGCCAGGTGGAGTGGGGGCCGCTGACAAGGCAAATCTGAGACTGCAGCTCTCAGTGGTCTCTTACCATAAAAAGTCTACCATTTAAAACTCATATAGGAGATTTGGGTGAGTTTATGGGGCAGATATCAGTGGTAGCAGTGTGCAGCAGTCATACTCACTGGGTTTTTAGAGGGCACAACTGTTTGGCTTTTTGAAAGTGAATCTTGCTACCACTGGAATAACCATGGTGCTTCCTTTTTTCTGCTACACTGTTCAGATAGCATGTCTTTCCAATACATGAGTAACTTTGTGATAGGCAACAGTTATACGGCTTAGTGTCAGGTGTACCTAGACCACAGAAAATGATGGATGAACGAACAGAGAGAGGCAGGGTGGCCTGCTTTGTGATGTTATGATACTGTTCGGCAGTGACAGTGAAAAGAACGTCAGGAAATACAGTGGTATCAAGTCATACCATCTGGTTATTTTATTTCACCATATGCGGTTGAAAGATACAGCTCATATGATTTACCATGCAGAAACTATAAACATGCAAAATACTGGGCATTAAATTTCAATTACACTGTGCTGCTTAATATGACACTCTGTAGTAAAAGACGGATATAATAAATTATACATATGGTACAGACTGTTGTGTTTTTTACAGTATGAGGCAAAAAATATATGTATGTATGATTATATGTTGTGAGGTGAACCCACATTGATTCTGAAATGAAATCATTCACACAATTTTACATTCATATTGCCTAAGGCTCACAGAGGAACACAGTAATCTTTAACATGATCATAATTTTCTGCATAAATATATACCTAATACATCATCTCTAAGTTTTGCAGAGTAGAACACAATGAAACAAATAAATGCTTGAGTAAGTTAATACTCAAGTAAATATTTAGTTTAATTAGATTCCTTTGAAGATGGTTTGCCCGCTGAAAATATTGGTGCTCAGAGCCATCTCAGCCTCAAAAGGAGACTAATAGATTTATCTAAAATGTAAATGTATTCGTCTTTATCTACCGAAGCCAGCAAGCCTGCCTCTTCATTTGGATTATAAAGCCACAATCAGTTCACTAGATAAGATTTTTTTATAAGGCCATGCTCTTTATTGCTATGATAACTTAAACAGCTCATTTAAAAATATTCTTTGCTGTGTCAACTTTCACGGTGAAGTCGGAAGGGTGGGGAGTGCAGGCTTAAAATGAAAAGCAGTATTTTAAATGATGCACATCTCTGGTTTCCTTCCCTTTATTTATGACTCTGGCTGACGCGTGATAGGCACAGTGCCGTCCTACCCGGCATCACTGGTTGGCATAGAAATGTCACACCTCAGAGCACTCTGTCACTGTGATGCGCAAAATTTCAGTTTCACATCAAATAGTGACACCTTGCTTTTCCCAGAAGTGGAGCTTGTAATGTTCCTAAATGACAATTTACTCTGTTAATCCTTATAGGCATCTCTGTAATATGCCAGTTTTGGCTTATCTTTTTTGTGTTAAGTCCCATGTTGCCGTATTATCACCAAGCATGTCATGCTGGAAACACATTCACTCTTGTCCTAAATAGTGGTTGTACTGACAAAAATTCAGATGCTCAGTGTAAAATGCAACAATTGACTTCAACATTACAGCTTCGGCCATTTTCTAACCACTGAAATTTCAATGAGCAGTTAACGGTCCAACAAGGACATTTAGAAAAGCTGAAGAGTGATTTGATGGAAATATCTATGGTTTGTTGGGAGGAAAAAAAAAAACTGATTACTTTCCACCGGGGTCATTATTCACTGAGGGGTTTAAGAATATACAGGGAACACCAGAATCAATCAAGGAGCGAATTGATGAATAATAAGCAACCCACACAAAATGGAAGAGGAGAGGCAAAAAAAAGAAATAAATAAAAAGACCTGAGGGATTAAAGTCATCGTGCAGTCTGGACACAAACTCCACAAAAACAACACATCGAATGTAGATGAATACCCGTGATGGAGGAATCAATGTGCGGGCTCGCGGCTGGACGTGCCGTCATTTTTCACCGAGGGGGAATAAATGGCCGCTCGTCCGCCCCGTTTGTCACCGTTCCCCGTGGATAGACTCACAGGATTTAAAGTCCCACACATCACTCCCGTCTTCCTCCCCCCTCCCTCAGCCGGACCGAGGTCGGGCTGGATACGCAAGGCCCCGTGTGGCCCCACCATCAATCATGACAGCACCAAACTCGGGCAGACCGGCTGGAGGAATCGGGCTCAGTCCAGTTCCCTGGTTTTTTTTAACAGCATCTCTATTTTCCATTCAGTTCCTTTTCAATTCCAATCCATTCTGTTCTGTTCCGATTCACTAAACGCAGCCATTCGCATCCAGCACCCGAAGCAGACTTGACAACGCCATTCTACAAGCCAATTACATCCATTCAGAGCTGACAGTCACTTTGTAAACACGGATCATCAACGATTCAGAATCAGTCAGAATCCATCTGCTGAGAAGACCGTATGAAGGCGTTACGTACGCTGACTGCCACCTGTTAGACGCATCAATCCTGTATGTTTACCTGCATCTTATGGATGGATTCATTTGTGTTTCATTTAGTTTCATTTACTGCCCAAGCTTCTTTTAAATTTGAAGATAAATTGACTGTTTACCCCATTTGAAAAAAAATAGATTAAAAATGAGACAAATGCACTACACACAGAAGGAAGTGTACACAGGGATATATAAGATACTGAACTGCTAAGAGCGGGGCAAAAAAGACCAACTACATAATAAGTGGTGTATACTGCAAATAACCAAAATCAGTCCTGTCATGAAGAGGAATCCCTCCTATACTTATCTAATTCCAACAGCATGACAGCCAAAGAGAGAGATGTGTTTGTCTTAGGCTTATTGGAGTTTTTTCCCCTTTTGTTCGCAGGACTGAGGGTCGAGAGAGAGAGCAGCTGGAAAATTCCAACAGCCCCCTGTTATCAGTCGTGTAACCACTGACTTGAACCTGGCAAGCCAACTGGAAGTGACAATGATTGGGAGAACAGCTTGGGGTGTTGTTTTGATTGGATCCCAGAAATGTCTGCTGCACTACACTGGGCACTACTGGGCAGGCACAGACTTCAGAGGAATATAAAAACGATCTGAATCTACATTCATTCCTTAATGAGTGCATCGTTAACAAGTGTACCAGTCTTGTGGTATGACTTTCTGGATGAATTCAAACAAGGACTTTGACAGTTAAGAAGTGTAGGTAGGATAACTGTTTGGTTTCTGACAAACAGCCCTGCGCCTTCAACCTCAACAGATAGCATTTTATCAATTATATCTGGAATGATATGTTTAAATTTAAAGGGGCAGTGTATTGAATTCTGTAGTAAGGCACAAGTCTGGCTGGCAATTCTCAGATTCTGACCTACACAGGAAAATGCAACCTACAGCCGTGACGGCTGTGGTTTGTAGTCAGCATGGTAACAGTCGTATCCTTCTTGTGGGGAAATGAAATTGAAGAGCTCTAATGAGGTCAGAGGTACAGACACTGCATTGTCCATAGATAAAGGTAATTACATACCATCACCAGTACATTGAAAAACAGAAAACACCACCTGGACACAATTCTGAATTTGGAAAAATAAACACTATTCATTTAAATCTAATATTTAAGTAGTTCAACAAATGATGTCTTGATTCATGGATAAACTTTGTGTTGATTAAAGCCATGGGCGATAGGATCAGACCTTTAGTGGGGCTCAGTGTGTTAAGAAGTGATGCTTGATATCAAATGTTTCGGAGACTACATGATACAATTGAACATTCCAAATTGGGAAAAAATGGGAAAAGAACATTGGACGTTCCACATCTTTAAAAAACACATACATCTATAAAGGCAACTGGAGAGGCCACGGGGCCAGGGACAGATTAGTCTCATTCTGTAGAGAGGAGAGAATCGGAGAGAATCAGCATAATCCTCAGGGGAGGTGCAGGTGGAGGGGACTGACTGCCCAATATTACAGTGCAGCAATAACAACAGTAGTGGTGTCTGCTTTGGACCGTTCACTGAAAAGAAAATTATCAGTAGTTTACTTTTAACATGCATTTAACATACGTATCTACTTGGAGCTGAAAATTTACTTGATGATTTCTGGAAATTGTCAACAAGTATCCAACATTAAACCCTAAGGAGAGGTCTTACTTTGGATGAAGCATACCTATACCATTTCTAAGCACACACAAAGTGAATGGCCATCTCAAGTAGGGCTGGCCGATTAATCGAATGTTATTTTCAATTACGATTTTGGCCTCCAACGATTATGAAAACAAGATAATCGAGATAAAACGATTATTGTGCCGTAGGCCTATTATTTATTGAAATATATATATTATTTATTATTCGTTTTATTTATTTATCTCATTTTTTACATTGTTAAATTTGTTTTTCAGCTGAATTATATTTAAAGTTCAAGAAAATCCACTGTTAACCCTTTCGCATGCAACTTATTTTTATACTATGTAGCTTGCGTGTTAGCCTATGTTACATGGTTCGTTATATTTTCATTAGCGTTATTTAGCTTCTCATAGTTTTCAGTTAGTATTTGCTATTTTTTTACGTTAAATCACTGTTTCGTCAAAGCAAAAATTAGCTAGAATTTTTCCAATCTAGTGTTCTAATCG
Source organism: Megalops cyprinoides (assembly GCF_013368585.1). Taxonomy (NCBI): domain Eukaryota; kingdom Metazoa; phylum Chordata; class Actinopteri; order Elopiformes; family Megalopidae; genus Megalops; species Megalops cyprinoides. Next base: position 35,647,623 of record NC_050586.1, read on the forward strand.
CACCGGTTTTCTCATACGCTTTAAACGGATAATCACACCAGTGTGACCGTAGGTGTGAAAGGGTTAAAAAGACAAGTTTAAAAAAAAGAGATGCATGATGTTCCCAAAGTCAATGAGTTAAATAATCGTGATCTCAATATTGACCAGAATAATCGTGATTATGATTTTTGCCATCATTGAGCAGCCCTAATCTCAAGGCAGATTCATCGATGTGTAGTACACCCTCTCCAAGCACTCTCACTGGGATTTCACTTCCTCGTTGAACTGTGCCAGTCGCCTTAACAGAAGGGGAATAGAGTAAATGTCATCAGAGGTGCCGCGGACAACCAAATAGAAAGACAAAATCTGTTGGCGAGGATGAATTATTGACCGCTATTTACTTTCTATTCCGGTCTCACACCTCACCTTGGGGGGTGCAGTTTTTCTTAAATCGATCCGCCGCATACAGAAGTCACAGAGCCCCATATTGTGCTATTGATCTAAAGGCATCCGCCGTTTTCTCGAGTACCACAACTCAGGATCAGACGCACATGCCAGCGCGGCAAGATTTAGCTACCGTCCCCACCAGGGACGACTCTCCTTCTCCTCAGTCACCCTCGATGACTCAGCCACGAACGATGGGAGTGCGTAGAAATAACAAAAAAAAGAGTGATCAGGGAGTCGAATCACAAAGCCCCCTTCAAGGAAGAATCCTTGCTTTCTGTACTATTCCACCCCTCTGAACACAATCACTCAAAAGAGGCCAAAATATCCCATTCAGTTCATATTGTAAAAATTCTAATGACTAGACTTCAAGCTCTGGAGAGCTTCAATGTAAGAAGTCTTTCTTTTATTCTCAGATTGAGAGGTCAGAGTCCAAGAATGAAAAAGTCTGAGAGGAGTTTTAGGGGGGTTTTTTTCCACATAAGAAATACACCTGAAAGCACGAGATAGAGATAGGAGAAAAAGGTCGTTTGCAGTAAGGTTAAAAGAATGATTCCTCTTTAAAGTTGAACAAAGCAGACCTTGGGGAGGGCTGATTGAGGTATTCAGACTCCTAAAGGGGACTGGCAAAGTCGACGCGAACTCAGAAATATTAACTGTACAAAAAAACTAAAAGGCTGGCTTTTTAGTTTAGAGTAGTTACATTCATTGCCCTGACCACCTCAGTACTTTGAACTAGTTAATCGTGGCATTACATTATTTGCTTAGCAGATGCTCTTTCCAAGAGCAACTTACATAATTTACTTATCATTATTTTACACAGGTATATTTACCTAAGAAATTCAGGCTAAGTTCCTTGATAAAGGGATTGGACCAACAATCATGTAGTTAAAAGCCCTGCTCCTTAACAATTTGCAGTTATAAACAGATTCATTTTCAGTGTTTGTTCAGTAATTAATCTTTGTCTGGATATTACAATGACCTTTTGTTGGTAAGCTAATATCAAACTTTAAAAACAACAATGTTGTAAATGTGGTGGAGGTTGTATTTGACCATATTCAAGCTTCATACAAGTCTGGTGGAACCCCAGCCAATTTCACATCGCTATGGTATTGAAAAGTTTAGTTCTGAAGTCTGCTCCATTCCCAGCTGCATATTCAGGTCACACAGCAGTGTCTGCCTTTAAAAGGTCAAACCGATGATCATTAAAGCTCAACATTACAGTACCTCGATATTCGACATCTACCGTCCTGCCACCTATATAACTTTGACATTTTATGTTGTTGATTGTTTGTAAATATCATGGCTGTTCTGTCCTCTATTCTTCCTCTGCAGTTTCTCTTTCACTCTTTCTCTCTCTCTGTCTCTCTCTCTCTCTATTCCTCCCTCTCTCTGTCACTTTATCTGTCTCTCTTGCTTTCCTTTGCATTGTTTTTCATTCTCTTTCTTCCTTCCTCCCTTTCTCTCTCTCTTTCACTTCACATCTCTCTCTCTCTCTTTATGCCTCCCTTTCTTGATCACTTCGTCTCTCAGTTTGTTTTTTGTTCTTGTGCTCTCTCTAGCATTGTCTCTCCTCTCCTTTTCCCTATCTCTATTTCTCCCTCCCTCTCTCTCCCTCTATCTTTCTCTTTCTCTCTCTCCCTCACATGCATGTGTGCACTCTATTAATTCTGCTTCCAATGATAATGACGGTATTTAAACCGGTGGCAAGGCACATTGAGAGCCAGGATTTTTAAGGCTAGACCAAGCCTTGTGTGTTGTATAATGTCTGCTGTGGTCACCACTGGCAGGTCACACACCAGTGACTCATACACAGCCCTCAGCTTGCATCAGAACCATGAGACATTCTGTGCATCGGTCTGAAATCACAGGTACCCTGGATACCTCTTTAAAGGCAAGGAATGGAGGGCTGTATCAATTAAACACAGTATGTCAGCTCCTGAGCGTGTCAGCTGGTATGTGATATTTAAACCACTACAGACATATTACAAACAAAACGACAAGACTCAAATCCCAAGGCAAAACACAAGGAAAATACACAGATGTTATTCCATTACCATTTAGATTATTTGTGGCACATTGGTCATATTTTCCATGGGGGTTTTGGTAAAAAAAATCTTATAAAGAAATGGAAACAGAAACGGAAAAAGCAGAAATGGAAAAAAAACCTCCTCTTTGACATGAGGCCTATTTTTCACAAGAGTGTGTCGCTCACCTTCTGCTCCTCAAAGCTTGTCACTGCAGTGGCCACCTGAGAGGCACTTCCTGTGATCATGTGACTAACCACAGCCGAGGGTTTGTGACAGTTTGGCCGGGGCCTTTCAGGAAGAGAAACTTCGCTGCGCCTACACATTAATGTCACTGCATCCTTCTGTTCAGAGGCATGACACCGGTCATGTTTCCATACACGCCTATTTCACTGCGTAGCAGCTGCAAGCCTTTCTCTCCCTCTCTGTTTCACTCACTCACTCACACACGCACGCACACACACACTCATGCACACAGGCACACGCTGTGGTTAATGGGCCTGCATTAAGCAAAACGATTTATGCATGACTCCTCTCTTAATGTCTGTGATCATTGAGACAGGTACAGCCTCTAACATGCTAAATGAATACCATTTTCTGCAGAGGTTTCAGTTGCAGATTTAAATACATGTTTTTGTAAGCAGAGACTCGGTTTTTAGTGTTTTGAAAAGATCATTCTGAAACCAGAAAAGCACTTTCTGAAGACACAGCACCACCTCATGGTTATTTGAGGTACCACGACACCTATGAGCTTGACGTGAACTTGGCTACAGTATTCAAGTTATAGCCCACACCACAGAGCCACAGCCTGTTGCCTGGACAGCTTATGTAAACATCGCAATTTTTTGTAGAATACACAATAGTTAGTGTTCTTGTTTCACTACCTTTACATGATCTTGATGTGGTCTTAACATAATGGTAATGGCTATTGCATGCATGGCTGTTTATGGCATGTAGTCCTCTGACTACAACAAGATACAAATGGCTTGACTAGCCAAAGATTTTTTTTGTTTGTGTTTTGCCCTAACAGGTCAATTATTTTCTGCGTACTAATTTACACTTATGTGTAAATTGGCTGTGTTTTCACCCTCTGTAGCCTCTGTATATTTATATTATTGTTAGTATCGGCCCAATTAATTCAGGTTGACAGCTTAGTACTTATCTTCACAGAAGACAACATTGGTATACTCCATCCATGAGAGGGCATGGCAGTAGGGTACATTAGCACTGTATTGCATACATCAATCATATTAGAAAACAATATATAATGCTGTGAAGAATAATGTGGTAATATCAATTATTGGCGCTGTCTGGAAATTAATGTGATGTTTAATGGGTATTTTTGAAGTATGGAGATGGATTTGAGTTGTTATGGGTGTAAATGTGCACAACACTCTCAAACGAAGAGATATGTCATGTCTCCAAAGTTTGTCACTTGGAAAACTTGGCCCGTCTTAGACTCAACATTTTGCTGGTTATAAATAGCTGTGTTTCAGCAACTACATCAACTGGTTTTTCTCCCTGCATACTGATTGCATTATTTCGTGACTGTGTCAAAATATATTCGTCTGCATTATTTAACACAAACACAGAGGACACAGAGTTCCTGTAAACTTTAGTAACATTTGGAATTCAACGGCATCCAAGTCTTTGCTTTTTTAATATACGAGTGAATTACAGCCATGTATTTACAAAGCTCATTTCCTGGACTGCTACATTAAGGTTTAAGCTGGCGTCTGCCATTTTTTAATGAGCATTTTGTAGATTTGGAAGGGTGGAATCTCAGGTGGTTTATCGCTACCATCTGCACAGGGCTGACAGAAACAACAGTTACATGCACTGGTACACACTGTTTTAACGCAGGGAGTCCTAGGAAAGGTAAGCTGTTCGGAAAACAATCAGGACCCTCCTACTAGGAAATGACACCCAGAGATGAGAATTTTGTGGACGCAATCACAGTCCAGACAATTCATCATAACTATTGCTGTGGAATAGATAGCCTTTTTGAAGGTAATACTTCAATTAGAGGGCACTCTGTTCTTTATTGAATAGTTCCTTAACATTGCACTTCATAAATTGACCCCTATCACCTTTAAAAGATTATTCTGTGTAGGTGAAAGAGTGTGGCATCATGTATCTCATAATGGCTGGATTTGGCAGGTATACCATACAAAAAATAATATATTAAGAATACATCTTAGAAAAATATGTATTGTTAGCTCAATCAATATATTTAAAATGAAAATGATTGCAATTTTAGTATATTGCAGTATATTTCTGCTTTGCATTAATGTATTTTATAAATGTATTTGCAATCCTTTGGGCTGAACAACATGATTCTCAGTATATTGTGCTGATGAGCAGTGGGAGTGTGGTGTAGTGGTAATGAGCAGGGCTTGTAACTGAAAGTTAGCCTTGGGCAAGATACTCAACCCAAAATTGCCTCAGTAAAAACTAGCTGTATAAATGGGTAACATGTAAAATGCAAAATTGTAATCTACATAAGTCACTCTGGGTAAGAGTGTCTGCTAAATAACAGTAATGTAAATGTAATGTAATATTACTATATATATCATTTCCGCATGGGGTGACTTATATGAACCACGCATAACATTCTTCTCCCTCTGACTGAAGGACCACAGAGTTGTGGGCCCTACGGGTCCTTGCATGTCTCATCATATGTTTCTGGCCATTTAGGTAATAATTATTCACAAGGCAGCCAGCCCTATAAATTCATCAGTGTTTCAGTGTCAGAGGAGTTCCATGTGGGAATACAAGAGTCTCTGTCAATGATGAGAGCCAGGCCAGGGCTTCTGCTGGTCAAGTATAGAAAACACACAGAGTAGCCCCACACTCTTCAATAGACTTTTCCTTCATTCAGAAGATTAAAATGAAACAATCACAAGCATATGTCCCATCAGCTGTATGGATGTCATATGTACAATTTTTAAGTGAAATATAAAGCAGAAACTCTTTCACAATAGAATGCTTTTAGAAAAGAAATGTCCCACTATCCACGTTGGAGTTTTCACAGCTGGTGACCATGATATTTTTCAGCAGAGTACAAATGAGGGAACACGTTCAAACATGCAGAGACCATGATCTGAGCCCACAGCAAGTCATAACCATAAGCCACCACATCAACAAAACACAGTCTATTGCATCCAAACAATGCGCTATTCAGCCATCCTGATTCAAAGGAAATTCACCCTCATCGGTGCTGAGCAACAAAACTCATCCCCCAACAAATATGCTATCAACATACCAAGGTTATCAGATAAGCATTGGGTATCGTTTTCTATTCCTGCTGAACAAAAATGCACCACTTCCTAAATCCAGTAGAGGGCACTCTTATCTCATTCTAGTTAACTTGTCAACGTGGATGAAGTTGAATATCAATATGAATGTTACAGCCATTCAAAGTCATACATTGTTACATTATACATTATAATTTAAACATTCTTCATTCAGTGAGATAAAACAATACAATACGTTATTAAATCTTTAAGTTTGCAGAACAATTGGACAACGAGGAAACTTTGAAACTTTTCTTCACGACTAAATTTATTTTAAGGTACCTCTAATTACAGGTTTGCATTCCTAAAAGTAGCTGTGACCCGTTGTTGTGCAAATGAATCAGGGATCCTGGTGTGAATCATCCTTTGGGTGCTAACACTAGCAAAAATCAGTTAAGGTTACAATTGCCCAGACCCGTAACCCCATTGTCATGATAATAGTCATCAGCTTGTGGTCCTGACCCTTCAAATCTACAAATGCTAATTCTTGTGGAGATAACATTCTTGCGCATCCTGTATGAATATGCTTAGGAGCTCTGCAACTTTCCCACAAAGGAGATAGCAACAGCTTCATTTACAGACAACAATAACATAAAAGATGAGATAAATGAAGTCTTTTATTCTACCCTCATCCTCTGACTTGAGGTCAAATGAGCAAGCGCTGAACCATATTTGCATTAAAATGGAAATTATTATTGGTTATTCTTAAGAATATTTTCATTGTTGGCTTTGTATTTAGAAGTACAAATATAACTAGAGGTGGCAAAATGAAAAAAAAACAGACTTTCAATTTCTGATGTGGTGCAGCTGACAAAACGAAACCCGTCATGAAGATGGAAAAGAGGATAAGCAAATTTAGCCAAGGTGCTGTGATTCATGGTCCCACAGATGGTAGTCTATTATTCATAGACAGTTTCCAGTTGAAATGTCTTGCCAGGTTAAAAGTTGCTGGATTTTTCAACACCTCAGACAGGAAACAACAGTATGCTTCCATTCTCCAGCATAAAAGTGGTGGAGTGAAGGCATTAAATAGGGTATGTTCCTTCCTTTTTGTATTTTTATCTAATTTGACTTTTAATTTGCTAAAACACCTCAACATCTTTTCCTTTAAATGATGAGGTGATGTGGTGGTTGTGTAACAATCATTAATTTATCACCCAAAATATGACAAAACTCCTAATTTCCAAATAGTGGAACAACTACCCTCATGAGTAAACTGTTCCTACAAAGTTAAACCACTGCTTGCCAAAGATATATCTGTCAAAAATGACAAAAATGACCCTACTTCCTCAAAAATAAGTCTATTATTGATTAATATTGATGGAATCTCTGTACAAAAGCAATTATGTTAAAAATAGGGCATTGGTTATATTAAATACCGTGACTTCAGGAACACATATATTGCTCAGACCTGAGCAGATGTAGACCTCTGTAGATGATCATTATGTCAGCAAGAAAGACCCAAACCATCATAAACCTCCCATAGTAATATCTGTTAAGTCAATATCTGTAAGTTTGTTCAGCATGTTAAGTCAAATATTCAATATCTGAAAGGTATGTTCAAGTAAGATCATGGCATCGCCATATATTTTGTGATGTGACGGGGCGGGGGATGGGAGGGGGGAGGGTACTGCATTAAGACAATGTTTTGGAGGAATATTAGTGTACAAGACGGCTCTCATACATAAAGGCTATGTTGAAACAAGACAAGAGTCATTGTGAGTAAATAATATGTGCAACAAGTATATGAACCTCATTGAGAGTAGAAGTCATTGTTCTGAACTTCTGCACCATCACCGTGCTGTGCATGTCCTCGTACGCATTCAATACAATGGAAATAGTCATTCACAACCAACATATAAACTTTACTCTTTCATTTTCAGACATGAGTGGTTGGAAAAAGTTACTCAGTGACTCAAAGCATTCGGGAACTTCCATATGGAAGAGGCAAGTCCGTACATGAGAAAGGCACAAGGCAACAGCTTCGACATGTGATTTGAAACCTCCATGCCGGTAGCTTTCATAAACCTCCTCAGGTCTGTGTGACTGTCTGTACATACTGTAGATGGCACTAAAAAAGAAAAATGCCATTTAATAGAAGAAGAATTCTATCCTGTGTGTATTTTCAAAGGACATACTAATTTCCTCATATATCCATTCATCCTAAAATGCCACAAGCAGAAAAATGTATGTGCGAGTGTGTCTGTGTCTGCTACTTCCATTCTGGATCAACTTCTTATCTTCTTATCTTATCTAGCGACATACAAGCTTAAATATTGCTTAAATGATTTCATTAAACATATCCTCACCCATTCTTCCTATTAACACTTGACCATCTACAGTGTCAGAAGTTCTTAGACAGCACAAAATGGCTGTCTGTCTGAATCTTTGTCCCAAACCTATCAGGTGTGTCTTATGATTCATGCCACCGCCTCTGGGCGATTGAATGATCCGGCTGTAATCTAACACTTACTGTGTGAAAGTAACAATGAAACAAATGAGACTACGAAAGGTGAACATTTGGTGTTGTATAATAAGTTAGTCTGGCTGACACTCTAATCCAAATCAATTTACACTGGACTCACAAACAACCAGTTTAAACAGCAGGGCATAGGTTAAGCTCGCACCCAAGGATACAACAGTGCCCTACAAGGGAACTGAACCTGAGCATATGTCAATGGAATTTCTGCTTGCATAATCACAAGCATTTCCTTGAAGTAATGGCTATTATCTCCTTTCATTTGTAAATGACACAAATGTAAAATCTTTTCACAGATAAGGGCGAAGGATTTCATCATTTAGGAAAGCTCACAAACCGGGAAAAGTCAATCAGTATAGTCGTCAGAACATTACGTATTACAGGATCATCCTATTACTTAGAAGGTCAACTCAGTTTCACCATATGCCATAATGTGTACACCTTAGACACCAAATCCGACTACTTTCTTATTTTAAAGTTTGAAGCAAAAACATTTTAAAACCAGTATAAATGAACTAAACATTTCAAAACTAAAACTTAAGTCAAACAATAAGTACATTAAATATATATTAAATAAAATATTTTTAAAATTTTCCTATCCTGTAAACACGGAAATATAAAAACAGCTAACTCTTGCTGTTTATATGCAACATAGTGCATCATTGTGCATCCATACAGACAGCCGGAAGTGGACGAATAGACATATAGACAATATGAAACCTATTTTTCAAATGGGTTGTGTGGCCTCACATGAATTTTTACAGAACACTCTCTGTTCCTCATAGAACCCCAGTAGTCCCGTCAGCGCTTCAGTTGTTTGCGCCTTGACTCCGTGACGGTGCCTACAGCAATAAAAAAAAATCACCTTAGCAAGAACTCGCACTTCTTTTAAGTATCTTTTTTTACGTAACATCAGGAAGTTTTTGCCTGTACAGATAATGATGTGTTATTCAAGAAGAAGCGCGACTGTAGCTTGCTCGTTCTGCTCACTGTCATGACAATGAACGTAACGTAGTAATGTCAGTGCAAGCCAATCACGACACCGAATAACTTCATTGCCAAGTTTGGACATGCGGCTTACTGTCTAACGTCGCAACTGCGTCATTTGAGCCAACGCGTCTCAGGCGAACGTCGTAAACAATAGAAGAGGAACAGAAACTTGAAGGGCTGTTCCAGGGGCTTCCCACACTAGTCACGCGTACAGGACGTCCCACTAGCTATTTAAACGGCTGAGCGCTTGGCAGGTCGGTAGAAAGGAAGCTGTGAACGCATTCTTACGGACGGAACGCCGGCGAAACTGTTTCGAATAATACAACACTAAAACAGACACCCTCACGTACTGAAAACACGAATTATGACGAAACCATCAAGAATGTCCAGCCTCAACAAGAGCGAAGGCCGGAAAATGTCAACTAAAGGTAGGTTTTCGATTACGTTAAAGTAACGCTGTAGGTAATAGGCGTGGTAGTCAAATGAGCATTTATGGTAGACGGTGTTTCTCTTTGTGGCTTATGTCTTCAACCTTTGTTATCCTATTGTGAAGAAAATATCTAAACTTTCTGAAAAATCTTTCTGTCTTTCCAGAGCAAAAGGTGATCGCGGAGTGCGCGCAGCAGCTGCGTAAAATTGGCGACATCTTCAACTTGAAGTATAGGATAATGGACATGGTGGCTAAAAAAGAACACAAGGATTCTAAAATAAAGTGACAAACAAAACCAGTGCTTGTTTTTACACATGAGAAGTTTCGGCCGTGGCCATGATCAGTTCCAGGAAGCGGCGAGAGGTGGACACTGGAATGGCAATTCAACAATGAGACCGACGAAGAAAAGGACTGTGTGACCAAGAGGCTCATCGAAACGGTGGTGGATGAACAGATTTCTTCCGTTTCCCTTGCGGATGCCTCGAGAACTGGGAAAGTGGAACTGCACGCCATGGAATGTTCGAAAATGAAGACGCGCAGTCCTCAAATGTATGGAGAGATGGATGCTGATGTCTGGGGGTGGTTCTAGCTGTACTAAAAGACGTTTCTTTGCTTTATCGTTGGTGGCTGACCGTGGACAAACTGGTTGTCCATGATAAAAACAATGGTCTCTGTATATTATTTTCACGTACCGTAATCTTAATAACCATATATGTTAATGTAGCGTTAAGTGAAGTGTGTATTGCAACTGTTACTGTGTGATACTGCCTGACAAAAACGTCTTCACAATTCCCAAAGAAATTCGGAAACATCTGTCTGTCAAATAAAATGAATTTTGTGAGAAATCTGGTTCCATTTCTTGTTTAGTGCTACCACATGGACTGTTCTGGTATAGACTTAATTTGTGAGAAAAGTGGGAAAATCAGAAATAATCCAGTACCTTATACCACTTTATTACGTCTGTAATGATCTTTAGCGTTAGCTGGACTCAGCTTCATTCAGGCTCATGCTTGACCAGACATTCAGAGTAACTATAAAGACATATTTTTATAAAACAGCAAAGAAAACCTTTACAGCTTTTATTCAGTCGTGTAAAATATTTTAACCCATTTTTGTACAGAAATATATCCAGGATCATTTTGGATGTGAGCATGCATTTTGTTAACAGTCCATCATACAGCAATTGCTATAGTATTCAAGCCATTGTAACCAACAAACTGCGACTGTTGCTTCACAAATATCAAATGCTGAATGACAAAATTCTAGCGTGTTGTATTTGAAATCCATGATTTTCCTGCTCAGAAAATATATTAAAGAAAAACCATATTACCTAACAGGATGATAAAGCATGACATATCTGTAATCATAAAAATCAATACCACATGTACATCAATCGACAAAACATATTATACAGACATACCCGGGTTAACTGTTCACCACTAAAAGTCAACTTTCTTCAAATCTACCATAGTTATAGTTTATAAAGACAGCAAATGTTCTTCAGTTTCTCTTTTAACTTAAATAAATCCATTGGCATTCAATGTTCAAATAATCTTACTGTGCAATTTAACATTTTACAAGTGTAAAAATCTGGATTAAATACAAAGACACTAGCAGATGACTCAATCAAGTAAGTAATGTACAATGTGTGAATAATAGCTTTCAAACTCAAGTTTAAACCCATACCCACATCAGTCAATGCTCATAGCTTTTTTAAATCATGATGCAAAATTCCACACTTTGTGAAACATGATAAATGTTTGTATTAGTGTCAGTATAGATTCAAATGGAAAAGAAAAACCTGTGAGCTTTATTTACCCTCCAACTCCTGATGCACAGTTTAGTAATAATAACAAAAAGTACAGCTAGAGTAATAAAAAGTGTATGGTACAGGCGCAATACTATTTACACAAAATATTGCAAATTAGGTGTGCTTGACACGGTCTGGTAGCATTGAAGACATGTTTAGTGTGATCCTCACGTCTTATATTAAAAAAAAAAAACTTAAAACGCTCTGTTCAAAGACCAAACAAACAACGAAAAAATATTAATTCCTGATTCATTTCTCTGATTACCTTCCAGAGTTATGGTACCCAAATACTTTCAACATTATCTTAACAACAATGATCTGACACAACAGATTGTTGGTATTCCAATGGTATTCAGACAGCACTTTGATGATACAAAATGTAAGATAACACCCATGGCAGGCTTGACATGTGTATAAGACCAAATAAATGCATTTTTGTCTGTGTTCCGGGTAACTAAATTCCTTTGCCTTAAAGTTTGAAATATATAGCACAATAGTGTGTAAGTTAAGGCAACTGAGATAACTACTATTCCTCACATTCCAGATTTAACATTGTAATGGTAAGTTCAGATGAAAGAAAATGTAGATTCCTTGACCATATCTGTACAACTGCACAAATCAGGATCACATTTTATCTTAAGGGTTGCAAATTAAATGCGTTCATACAATAAATGTCCTGATTGAGTATTAGTAAGACTGTTCAGTGCTGCGTAATACTTTGTCCAATTTATAGTTTCAGACTATCATCACTATAAATAAGTGTGGTTCATGCTCAGGTTTGTTTTGAATTACTCAGTGTACACAGCTTGCTACAGTATTTTCACTTCCCAACTTGGTATTAACTCGAAATTCTAAAAGTCTTACCACTTCTTCAGTTTCATTTGTACCTTTTTTAAAAAGGTAAATATTTTGAAAGTAGATATGAATCTATTACTCGTTTGATAATAATGTCAAGAGATCCTTAAAAATAAAACCCGACCAGTTCCAGGTTTGTTGTTGGAGGATAGTAGTACCCTGTTAGTGTGCACCCATCCTTTCAACATAATGTGTCTTACATAACCCAAACCTTGCATTTCCCCCATCTGAAACGAACACTGACATAGCCATGTTTTTGGAAAACGATTCCATTGTTGACTAACAATCAGAGCGCATAGTCAGCCAATTCAGTCATTTCACAGGTAAACCAACTTAATCTTACTCAATCCATTATACACAATACAGCAGTACTTTTACAGTTCAACAAAACATTTTTGTTAGATTAAAAAAAGAGTAGATAGAAAACAGATTTTCTTGTCATGGGTGGATGAAACAACAACAGAATAAAATTGTGAAACAGATGTTCATTGTGTTCTGAATATAAAAACTAAACCACAAGCCCAGGAGTCTCTCGGCAAACAAGAGTGGGTTTACTGCATATTATGATATTTGCTCAGTTGCAGTTGAATTTTTGTGAAGCATTGTGCGGTAGCAACACTGGTGCTTAAAAACCTTGAATAAAATCGTCTGTCTGTCATTGTTGGGTTTTGCAATGTTTAGACATTCACATTTCAAGTACTAAACTAATACAGCATCCATGTGATATTAACACAGTTGAAAGCACAGCAATTCAAGAAAGTCATGGGTCACTTGCACCTTTTTCAAACGGGAATGAATCACTAACATGGCACCAAACAGGTCATCAGGTGCTCAGTTTCAGACTATGGGGTCAACAGGTGGGGTCAACGGGGCCAGGAATGTGAAGACCAGAGGGGTGTTCCTGTAAGTTCATATTTCTTCATTTCTGAAACCAGTCTTTCACCTGTCCTCTGTATGCATTATATACACATAACATTATCCATTTTCAAGGCACAAAACCTTCTGGATGCAACATATCCTGCAACTAGCACTGATCTGTTCTTTCTGCCCACAGAGCAGTCTAGATTAAGAGCACTGTTCTGTGGTGTAAGAGTGGTGAATTGACCCAGGGTTCATTACTTGCAGGGTCTTACATTTACTCAGTGCCAACCTCAGAAATGTTTAAGACAAGATGACAAGGCAGGAGAAAATGTACCTTCGTGTGCAACCTAATGCCAGTCTGAAAGAGGAATAATAAAACCCAATTTCTACACCACGTCCCACAATGCTTATAATTGCTGCTAAAAAAAAGTCATTTCCAAAGAATACAAGGAACAGCTTGGTTATATATTCATATTTAAAACTAATTTTGAAATGTCATGTTTAAACAACCCTGACCAGAATCACGCAACCAAAAAAAAAACAAAAACAGCAGGTGTACTACGCTGATCACTCTTTGAAATACGAATTGATAAATCCATCACAGGCCCCTCCCCACTTCATAAACAACAGCACTAGCGCAATACACCTTGTGGCTGAGCAGTGCATACACATGAACAATGGCATTAATATAATAAATTTAACTGTTTGAAAAGTATAAAAGTGAAAATACTAGTCCATCTCTTATGTACACAGCATGTTATTAGGTCCTCTTGACTTGGCTCCAGTGAGATCAAGTTCCACTCCATAGCAAATGCTCACACCAAGGTAAGAGGCCTTGTCGTCATACAGAAGTTCTGGGTTTTCGGATCACCAGCTGGACCGGGCCATCCGAGACAGACTTGATAATGTTCCATGCATCGTAGTGCATGAGTCCCTGTAGAGAGCGTCCGTTGATGGCCAGCACTTCATCACCAACATCAATGACCCTTGAGAGCTCTGCAGCACCCCCTGGAGAGGGAAGGAGAAAGAACATTTGCCTTTCAATTAATGCGCCATGGCCTCAATTTACATTTTGAGGTTAAGGTGAAAAAGGTTTACCTAGAGTGTAGGTCTAATAACAAACAACAAAGAATCAATTTTCAAGCAAATGGCTAGAAAAACATTGTGGCCACAGAACGAGCAAATATCAAATGATAAAAGGCGAAAAGTAAAGCATATGAAGACAGACACATGTAAAATGTCACTAATATGTAGTATTGTTGTCATAATTACACTTTAACTCAGGCTCTGTGGCACAACTTTAAAATGAAGTTCTCAGTGGTTCTGGCGTTGGTGCTGGCGGATGAGAGTTGCTGTGGATTACCTCTGAATATGCGCTTGATGTTGAGAGGTCTGTCCCCTTGCGCGGAGGCTTTTCCCCCATCCAGACTGAAGCCCAGCCCAGCGGAGGTCTTCTGCAGCTCCACGCTAAGAGCCCCATCAGGCCCCACCTCCACAGCTGAGACAGGAAGGGTGTGGTGTGACCACCATGGAGGCAGACAGTGGGAAGAACAGTCACAAGGTCACACTTCATCCAGCTAAACCTTTGGCACTGGTACTTAGAGACGATGGCGATGGTTAAAATTCACAGGAGTGTTAAATAGGTGACTATAACAATAACACTGTAGGATACTATATTCTTAATTCTTTTGTCAGTAGCTTATCTTTCACAGTTGTAATATTTCAAGGGTCACTGCTGTACATGTACATGCTAAAAATTCAAACAGTGTGATACTCTTTTCCTGGGCAGTGCATGAGCTGTTGTGCTTATTTCCTCACCTGCTCCCACTTCCACAGTGATGTCTCTGGAAGATGGAGACTGCCTTCCTGGTCTGGTGGAGATGTCCTGCCTGGGGGACAAGGGCTCGCTGTCCTTCCCTCTGCGGATGACGACCAGGGCTTGCCTTGGCAGCCGGGCGCTATGGAGACAGGACAGGGCCTCCCCGTGTGTAGTTCCTGCCAGAGCTGTGCCGTTGATGGACAATATGCTGTCCCCCCGCTGAAGTGTCCCCTCCACTCCTGCCACCCCTCTGGAGAACACCCGATGGACCTAGCCAAAGTACAGAGCAGATCACGTTGGTCTGACTGTATTTCATGTGTCCAACACATGGGGGCGACAAAGAATACATTTACAAACTTGCCGATGCTTTTCCTGGCTCTCATCCTTGGACTCATTATTACAAATGAATATGTAAGGCTGCTGCATTTTTTTTTTTATTACAAATTTTCACAAAACAAATATTTACAGCCTTGATACAAAAACCTGAATATTTGATTTTTCTAAAATTCTTAACTCTTAAGTATTTTATTTTTGATTTTCCTTAAATCTAAAGGATTATTCAGGGGCAAGTTATTTTCACCACAAACATTTAGGAAGACTGTATGATTATAACACATAACAAAATCAGCTAAAGCAGGGAGATGTCATTCAAAATCTTCACTCCAGAAGTGTTGTTTAGTTCGCTCTGCTGAATACTCAGTGTAACAAAGGCATGTGTATTTGAGGATAGTCACACCACACCACAACTCAGGAACATAAACATAGTGCTTACAGTTATTGACTTCTGCTCCAGGTCAACGCCTCCAGCAATACTGAACCCCAGACCGGAGCCTTCTTCTTTACTTAAGACCACAAAGTAAATATCTTCTTTAACCTGGGTGGCCGAATAGGAGGGGGGAAACATCGAGGGAAAAGCATGACACCTCGTATAACATTATGTGTTTCATTAAAAAAATGCAAATATGGCAATGCAATATTAATCTTACACTGTGGTACAGAGAAAACTGAACATGTATCCAAGAGTAACAAAATAAAAATGTCCAAGGCCTACAAGAGCTTCCTTCCAGAAAATCATATTAATCTTGCGGGTTTCAAAAGAATGGAAGCGGTTGCGATTTCTGGTACAGCCTTCGGCAGCTGCGCTTAGCTCAGTTTTCCCTTTGATCTGTCATGTTTATAAGAAGGAATATGGTGGCCTGCATCCAAGTGGGTGTGATACCATTTCTGAATGAGAACCAAGGGCATGTAATTGTAATGGACAATCCACTCTCTAATAAAATCGTTTGAATTTGTTTGTTTGTGTTACATCACAGCAAGTAATGTAAACAACTCATGAATGCTGATGAGCCAAAAGCATTACTGGGGTTTAATTTTCATGAGTAAAATCATTGCAATTAAATAAATGAACAGCCACAGTTTTGTGGCATTGTGTCTTATGTGACGGAGGCAGTTTTCATGACAGACTTAATCTCTTTTGACCTAGCAATGACAATGCTGGGTATCTTTCTGACAAATACACCTTTTACATATGTGAGCTCCTGCAAGCTCATTGCAAATCATACACAGGACAGTCAGTGCTGTACAGCTCAAAGAAAAAAGTAACCTCTTTAACTTGGGTAAAATAAGCAAATAAATCAAGCCTCTACAAGGGGGCATACATTACACCTGAGGTATAGATCCGCACAGAGGTGAGAAAACGCGTCACTGTGAGAAAGCACTGGAGTGCTGTTAGGTGGAGGACAGCAGTGCGAACTCACGATTTTACCTCAGCGAGGGCCTGGGAGTCCTGCATCAGGGCGGCCACATCTGTTTTATCTGTCAGGGAGGTCAGAACAGCCTGCAGCTTCCTCTGCTCCAGGGGGGACGCAGTCAGCTCGCTCAGCCTGCCACATAACCACACAACATCGATTTCTGTTTAATCGCGGAGGGCGTCTGTCAGTGCCTGCTCATGCCATATCCACTGTAGATCAGCTGTCCAGCCTCATTTCAGTGATTGCGATAGAAATTATAAATGTCCTGTTTTACAGGCCTTGAAAGCAGAATGTTTGGCAAAATGAGATGCCTTCGATGTCACGAATGTCATAGCATGTATTCTATTAGCATGTATGCTATTTCCCCTACATGTAAACAATGCTTAAGAAAGAGAGAACCTTTACTCACTGAACAAATAATGTCTACAAAAGATCTATAACCAATAAAAGAAGAAAAAAATCCAGATTTGTAAATGAACAAACAAGTTCTACACCAGACCGAATCGTTTAGTACATAATAGGGCACTCGTTTTACTGATGAGAAATGAAGCTGGAGAAGCACATGAGGGAAGGGGCCTTTACTACGCCAAATTCCTGTCTATATTAGCCACTATTTGTTCTGGTTTTCCAGGCCGTGGCAACATCGGGGCAGTCGGGGCTCTCCCAATCTCTGCGGTCTGGCAGACCTCCACAGCTGGAGTCATTCTGCCCCGTCTGAACGCCCTCCCAGATCAACAGACCGCGCAGCGAGACTGTACCCTAAATCCCATGCACCACCCAGCAGGGGCAGGACCTCCTCCTGTTAGCATTCTGGGTTGATTTCAAGCCAGATGATCCAAGGTTTGGAAGTACTGTGATATAACTTTATACCAGACGCAGTTATTTTAGAATGATGTAAAGGTCTGTGCTCTGTCTGTATTTCATATTTTTAACGGAGTTTTGGACTTTATTTTGAAGGAAAGATGACCGGGCATACATTTTCATCCATTCAACAATGAAGATGGATGAATATTTGATATTTCCACCCAAAGCCAAATGTATTTTGTTCCCTCTGG
This sequence comes from Megalops cyprinoides, assembly GCF_013368585.1. Classification (NCBI taxonomy): domain Eukaryota; kingdom Metazoa; phylum Chordata; class Actinopteri; order Elopiformes; family Megalopidae; genus Megalops; species Megalops cyprinoides. The sequence goes on from NC_050586.1 coordinate 35,665,419, forward strand.
CAAAATCACTAAGACTTTTTTTTGCTGCTTTGATCTCAAGATTTTAATTGTTGAGTTTTCATGGATTTAATTTAAATGCAATGGTAAAGACAATAATGTTATGAGAGTCCTAGACGATTGGCAATTGGAAGGCTTAGTGCATTTAACTACTTAAGTGTAAGTATTGAGATGACGCTTTAAAAAGATGTAAGTAAATCCATAAGAGATTGGTGAATGGAGATGAGTGGAGCTTTCCTAGTCTAAAAATAATAACATTTTTGATTTCATATGGAACTGGTGTGTTAGGCTAATGGGATTTGGGGGGGGGGGGGGGGACTCATTTCACAAGAGGAAGCAAGCCTTCTGAAGGCTCTGGCCACTCACCTGATTGACCAGCTGCTCTCTGCAGACTGCTGCTCACTGGTCCTGTTTTGAGAAGAGTCTTCGCCGGACACCAATCCTACCGTCCCCACAGCACTGCTGGATGTCCCGCTCCTGCTCCCCCTAATGACGTCTGTGCTCATACCGTGGGAACTGCCCAGCTGGCTCCCTGCAGACCTCCTGGGCTGGATCTCCAGCTCGGTTCTGAAAGTGAGGCCATCGCCGCCAGCGCTGACAAAGTCCTCGGTGCAGAGTTTGTCGAGGTCCGGCATGCTCAGCGCCCTCAGCTCTCTCAGCCTGGAGCGGGACACCCCCGACCGGGTCCGGGCGTTCCTGCTGCGCACTAGGGGTGGGGTCTGGGGCATGCAGTCCACTTCCAGCTCAGGTAAGGTGGGCGCTAATTTCTCCTCCGCGTGGGAATCAAGGCCAGTGGGGGGAGACTTCCTCAGGTGGGGCAGGACTGGAGAAGTTTCGCCCAGATTGTCCGCGCACGAGCTCATGCTCCGCCTGAGGGAGCGACACTCGGCGGAATGAGCACCTGCTGAAGCTACGTAACCCGACGACCTCCTGCTCAGCGGGGGTTTGGACGTGAGGGCGTAGGACTGGATGTCAATGCACCTGACCAGAGGCCTGTCACAGTTGGCCAGGTTCTCGAAGGATTTGATTCTCTGCCGGACGGAGAAAGGGTTGGTGAGCGCAGACATGCTGTTGTCCGTAGAGTAGCTCCGACGTTCCAGCTTCAAAAGGTGCAATTTTGACCTGCTGGCCTTCATGTAGTCACCGCTGTCCGTTATGCTGTGATTTCTGGAAGTATTCTCCTTTTGGACAGCTATGTTATTAGTGATAGCACTGAGAAGTTCATCATGCTGAGGACTGCAGGGTTCTTCCCGGCTTTGTGTTACAGGAGCTGACCCTGGAGAGTCTTCACCTCTGATGAAATCCTTTAGCACTGCAGGGCCTGCCAGACCTGCAGAATTGTTTGAAATGCTTGCATTTGTGATTTTCTCCTGGGTTTCTTTCCGTCCCAGAATGGGTGTGGATGCTGACGATGATGGCAGGGATGAGGATGAGAGTCGCACTTCAATGAAACTCCTCTGAGTGGCAGGCCTTTCCTTAGACTTTAAATCAGTTTCCTCACGGACAGAATCAGCCTCTGGTTTTACCTTTTCAGATATAGATTCTTTCCTCTTGTCCACAAGTGACCCAGTATGCGAGACCTTCATAACAGAATTTGCAGATTCTACTGTGGAAGAGACTGGATCGGCCACATTCTTCACTTGTCTGTGGTCGATGAGTTTGGGAGATGTTGGAGAGCTTTTTTCCAACGGTTTCCCTGATTGTGAACTGCACGTTAAAGAAGCTCTCTTGGGCTGGAGTTTGGGAGACTGCAGTGGGGAAGCTGAGAGTTTCTTCTGTATAGGGCTTTCAGGTCTCGGTTTCTCAACAGGCTGGTCTTGCACCTTACTTCTGCTTTTACAAGTTAAGCCCTTCAGCTTGGGAGCGGAGTTTGTTCTCTGTTGCTTGTCGTTTAGTTTGAGTTTGCTGTTTGCTTGAGGCGAGGTGGAGCTTTCATGTAATGATTTGATCGCTGTGGCCTTGGTAAATAAACTGGTGGAGTTATTCTGTGTTTGTGACTGAACTAATCTGGATTCAAGGGGACTTGGTGACTTCTCTCTTTCCCCATCTTTTGATGCCAGTGCAGCTGATGCTCTCCCACCTGGTTTGCTATTGCTTAAATGTGAACTCCTTGACTCTGTAGCACACAAACTGGGAGAGGCTGAAGGATTAGGGTGTTTTTCAGAAGACAGCAATGCATTTGCTTGATACTTTGCTATCCTCTCCTGTGTCCTTGGGGTGACATGGCAGTTGACCTGCACAAGAGAGGAATCATCAGGACTCAAGGATGCATGGTGTTGTTTCGCAGTTGCTACACCCTTGTCACATGACTTTGTGGACCCATTTGTGAAGCAGTCTGATGTTTCAGTGCTGTGGACTGGCACTGTGTCCCTGGAAGACTGGCACACCTTTTCCTCCCTACTCATTAGATCTTCTCGGTCAGGGGTGATGAAGTTATCTGTGGACTGATGACTTACTGGAAGAGGTGACTCCAAGGAGGGGTTTGATTGGTTAGCCACATTAGGGCTGTCTTTCTTAGCGCACCAGGGAATTGAGGGGTACTGTAGTTCCAGAGATTCACAGAGATTTAGTCCTTTGTCTGCTTGACAGGGTGAGGCTGAGTCTGAGGAAGGCCCTTTCTGGGAAGAGGGCAGAGGGTCCCCTTGGCATGGATCAACAACCTGTCCTTTAACATTCTGGCAGCCAGTGACCTCAAGTTGAGATGATATAGTTTCAGGATCCTCTTTTATTTTGTATTCCTCTGCCTGGTTTACAGTCCTGGAGGGATCAGGTTCACTGTAACAAATCTCCACTTCCTCCTCGTCAGAGTCTGCTGCCTGCATCTCAGTGGCCTGGAGCGGATCAGCACTCCAGTGTGGATCAGACCTTTGTGCATCGGCCAGACAGACGGCCTTCTCAGCGGCAGAGTCGCTCTCAGAATCACTGTCATCCACCATGCTGTACATGCACTTAGCAGCACCACTGTCATTCTCCTCGCCAGGTCCCTTGGAGGGACAGCTCTCTTCCTCACTCAGGTTGCTGAAGTTTCTGGAGTAACTGTGCAAAAATGCTTTGCCCACAGGTAAGAGCGAGCCATTACTGGCCGAATCCAAAACGGAAAAATCCAAAACGCTGGGTCGCAGTGGAGGCTGAGCTGAGGAGTCCTCCTGTTCTTGTGGGTTAGGAATGTCACATGTGTTAGGGACAGTTCCATTATGGTGTATATTCAAACTAGTGCCTGAAAGCTCACTTTTCTGCACTTTGTCTGAGGAGCTCAGTTCGGTTATAAAGTCATCAATATCGGTTATCGGTGGCATTTCGTTCCTGTGGTTGGTCTGAACAGAGTGTTTTGAATTGGTCTCTGAGGACGAACTTGCTTGGTTTGGTCTGTCCTTCCACTCTAATCCGTTGCAATTCTCCTCTGGGGGATTTTTAGAGGAATCCATCCTGGATGTTCCTCCTTCACTGCCCGATGACATCATCAGACTAGACAGTCGGTCTACAGCTGCAGGATGGGAAGACAGTAATAAAAGAATATTAAAACTACAGGATGTGCTTAAAAAACAAAAGACAATTGTCTTCTTATTGCCCTGCTAAATTGAGGGCCATATAAATGAAGTCTTGCTTTGTAACAAAACCCAAAGTTACAGAAGACTTATTGCTGGGTAATACATAATTAAATACAGCAGTTACTTGTTAGTTAACATCGCTTTAATTTCATGTATAAAGTTAATTCGTTTCATATGACTACCTAAGGAATACGTACTACCAGAATCTGAAATATGACTTTGTTTGGAGACTGATATGGAGGAATTACTATCATTTTGGCATTAATTTGACTTAATGTAATTCTAAAATCTCTTAGGAAAAGATTAATAGTCTGTGCAAGCTATACTCTATAACATTCTCTCTTATTCATTCTCTTGTAAGGCTAATAGGATTACTTTCATCTTAGCAGGCTGATAGAATTACATTAATCTCTTAGGGTAACTTACAGTAGTTCCAAGAGGTGACCCATAGGTACACAGAGGAATGACTAATACAGTGTCATGTTTGAATGTTTGAACTCTTATTAATATGACTCACATTACACAACTACACTAATAAAACAAGACATATCAAAAAGGAGAATAAGGCCCGATTCTGTCTGAAACACACCATCTGTTGTATCATAGCATACCAAGTGTTATCCAGACGATACATCCAATCAAATTACAGTCCTCAACTCTGATGCTACACGAAATCCTCTGCAAAAAACTGCCTTCTCAATGCAATTGTCTAAGACTCAGAAAAAATTCATTATTCGTTCTTGGTCACTGGCATGAATGGTGAATCCACAGATAACTGCTGTAAAAGCCAAGGTTGTGTCATGCATCTCTGCGTTTCATGCCATTTTGCCCTTCTTCAGCAGATTGCTCCGAGATACCCCCTGTACATGCAGTGACTGCAGGGTGGTGATTAAGTCAGTTTGGCCTTTCAAGCCATTTAGGACAGAATTCACATCTGGCATTTCATATGGTTTCATCTTTAACTGCGACAAATGGAAAATCTAGTATAATTAATCAGAAGTTTTCTTTTGCATTTTCTAAGAATAAGGTCAAAAGAAAGCAGTACGATTTAATCATCACAATGGCTTGGTATAAGACTTACAGTAAAAAAAAGAGTCTGAATACAAAGAAAAGAATGATTTGGAAATGTAATGAATGGAACTGCAATGAGAGAACGTGTTTAACAGAAGCCAGGCCCCGATTCCTTATGATCCAAACAAATCAGCAACTTGTGCACAACTGCTGCCAATAAAGTTACCATAGTCAAAAAGGATGTCTTTATACATACATTTTTCTACACCAGAAATCATCAGAGAATCGTTTTAGGCTCCCCTTTCGCAGATATTGGGTACCACCACAATCATTCAATCTCAGACATGTTCACCCTTAAGAGCTGAAACTTGAAATGGTACTGAATATCTATATCTCCCCTAAAACAGCTGCAGCCACACATGCACAGAAGAAATCAAAGCTCTAATGTCCAATGTAATGAATGCCTTCAAGTGACCAGACAGTCATTTCATCGTTACACACATACTGTTCACATTCAAAGATACGAATACATACATGTACGCTACTGCATACTGTATGTATAAGAGTATACATACACACAGACATACACACAAACACAAGCACATTGGTCTAAGTTTTTTTCAGTTGGTGTAATTGCTGTGAGTACCACTGTTGAATCCAATATGATGAACCACACACAGTCTATATTTCAACATTTTTCAAATATACCTGGGACCACAGCTGCTGTAACCAAGCATCGAAAGAAATTCAACAGCATGATTAACTGACAGACCCCAGGACAAACTGCAAACTCACCCATGACCACATGCTCATGCAAAACGCTGAGATGTGTGCTTGAGAACATTGTCATTTGAGTATGTTAGGGCCATGTCAGAAATTACTTTAGGGGGATCTCAACCATGTCCTTTACACAAAAGCAGTGCAGCAGTCAAATCTATCCTTTTAGTGTATCAAGTCAACAAGTGTCAAGGTGTGTTCACTCAGAGGACATTGTGTGGCCACACAATTTCCTTCCAAGCCACAAGACACCGCTCTCACAGTGTGACAGGGCTTGTTCCAGCTTCAGACGTTTCCAAGCTTTTCAGGCCATCGGTGATGTAGTAGCTCACAGCAATCAGACCAAATTAAAAGCTACAGCACACTTGTGGATGGACGTGTGCAGGGGAAACGGTGTTCCTATGGATCTACTGGATCTACTTGAAGAAATAAATCGATAGTCACCATGGACACAAAGCCCGCAGCTTGCGGTTCCCTTTGGGGTGGAGGAGGGCACTGCCAGCAAGGGCAAGGCTGCTGTGCTCCTACGTCTTTACGCAGCATGGGGGGGAAAGACACACTGGGCTTTTCAGTTCAGTCCAGCTTGGGTTCACATGCACTCCGCTGACAACACTTGGAATACTGGTGTTCCTTGTTTACACCGAGTTCAGTAAATTAATGAACAGCGATACGGGTTTTGTGGGGAAGTTTTTCCACAAAGATCAAGACGAACAGAAATGAGGACCTGTCTGAAGAGGTCTGCTTGGGGCAGAATGGATATCCACCATCTCTGATGAGGGTGGTTCTATTACAGTAGTGTGGAACTTCTCAAGTACAAAAAACCCATTGCTCACACCTAGAGTTCTGAGGATGACTACCCCTGTCATTAATAGTAACAGGATACCACTCCTCAGCATTTGAATTCAGTACCCTTCTATGAGGTCACAGAAAGGTACTGAATTCCCATACCTTCCAAAGGAAATACGACAAGTGCAACAGAGATATCCTGAAGGTTCATATAGCAATATGGGCTTATAATATGGGCTTATAATAATGGTGCTGATCACCAGTTTTCTGTTTACCAGACAAGCATAGTTCAGTATATTAAAGCTAGTATCACACTTAACCTGGCCATTTCTTGAGAAAGGTGGCAAAGGTCAGTGTTCCAAACCAAAAAAATGAAGTTGAAAAGTCCAAGCTGACTACAAACCGATGTGGGAGAAACAGCACTGAACCCAAAATGACTGATTTCAAACACAACCAGCCCTCAGTGACTGCATGACTCACCTGACACTGGCTTTTTAATCTCTAAGGTGAGAGTTACTGGAAGGTTGTGCATGAGGTCACAGATCTCCTGATAGGACGAAGTGCAGACTGGGGTGTCTCCGATAGCCACAATCTCGTCTCCGATGGACATCTTCCCCAGGGACTCCTAAAAAAAAGGCCACAAAGATGGGAACAATGAGCAGACGCAACAGCGCTTTGTTTCGTCTCCTGCAATTCAAAAACCACAAACAGTAACCGGTGTGTTTCTGCAAGGAGGAACTGGGGAATTAGGAATGCCTACAAAACAACTCAGCCGGCTCCCACGCCTAACGTAAACAGCCGTTAATCACAGTTTCTCACGAGGCCAGAATTAATAAACTGTTGAAGTCGCAGGCGCACAGAGGCATTTCACAGCACGTCCGTGACCAGTGTGTCCAACTAAACACTTTCCCTAAGGACCTCTGTCAAATGCTTTGCAAAGCAAACCTCAAATTAATTTCAAGCTCCAATTAGATATGCATGTTGAATGATGATGGTCAGGTAGTCTGCTGCAGATTTTTGAGGGGGCTGATATCTGTGTCTGACCCACAAAATGCAATTTTTTATGTGGATGAAAGCACATACCCTCTCTGCAGCACCTCCTGGTCTCAGCCCTGTGATCAGCACCTTCAGAGGGGAGGACTTGATTTCTAGGTCCAGACCAAAGCTCTCATCCTTGCCTCTTCTAAGTACCACTGTCTCTATGGTGCAGACTCCCGCCAGCTCGCTGGTCTCCGCCTTCTTGCAGTGGGACGGTGGGCGGGGTGTAGGGCAAGGAGCTCCAGTCTGGGCGGGCTGCGGGGGCGGCTCCTCACCCTTGGGGCGGTGCGGCAGGTTGGGACACTCAATGCTCATCATGCTTTTGACCCGCGTCACGGCCTTGTGCTCGAGTTTGGGGGAGCGCTTGGACTCCAGCTGTCCATCGCGGTGGGGGTCCTTCCGCACCCCCAGGCCACCGCCTGCCCCGCCACCGTCGTAGTCCAGGCAGCGGATGGGCATGAAGGGAGACTCCGCCCCTGGGGGGAGGGGCTCGGCCCCGGGCCCATCCTCGGAGTCGGCGGAGCTGTAGAGCGGCGTGGGCGCCTCGCTGCTCGGGTTCCGGTGCAGCTCCCCGCCATCCTGGCTCTCCTCATCCACCTCCACGGAGGAGGTGGCGATCACGATGCCCGAGTCATCCTCAGGGATCCGGCGGGCCTCCGCCCCACCCCGCAGGGCCCTCCTGTAGGGGGCGCCTCCGCTCTCGTCCTCGGCGCTGGGCGGGTCGTCGTCCTCGTCGCTGGCCTCATCCTCGTAGCAGACGATGCGGCGCTGGCGGAGGAGGGGGCTGCGGACGGAGCTGGGGCTGCTGCCCACGCTGGCCTGCCGGGCCACCTCCACGTGACGGTTGACTGGGCCAACGACCTTCCCACTGCCATCCGCACAAACAGGGCTGCCATCCATACTAGCACATGGCGAACCCTTGAAGGCTGTCAGGATAGAACACACAGTCACCACCACACTGTGCTTATAACATCTCAGCAATGGAAGAGGTTACTTCCATTTAAACTCTCAAAGATAGGATGTCATTTTCAGTTTTATCAGCAATCCATGTATACTGAGGAACGATGGAATGCACAACAACAAAACGGAGAAATATTAATTTAAAAAAAAATGTCACCATGAGACGAGGCCCCAGTGTCATCCAGTGAGGTGCTGCAGCTCTTGTGATGGAGCAGGTCGTCTTCACCGGAGCCCATCGCCATGGTTTCGGAGAGGGACGACTGGCCGGGGACGTCGTGCGAAAAGTACTGCGACAGCTCGGCCTCGGAGCTCAGGGACCCTTGCTGCGCAGTTAATTAGAGCAGGAGGTTAACGTCCGGACAGATTCCTGCACCAACCCCTAAATCAATCATCAAAAGGACCTCCGATTTCTGAGTAAACAGGCACAAAGTGTGGGGGGCACTTTAATGGCTGGTGGAGATCTGAAGTATTCGCCAACGGGAGCAGTTCAATTACCTCCGTCTGGGAAGGAGAGACTCACACTGTGCATTTAAACAGAAACGCTATGACAACATATTTCTAAAGTGCCGTAAATGTCACTCGATTCTGAAAAGCCTTCAGCGAACAAAAGCGTAACGGTATGATTTATGTCAGCTTTTTTCCCCTCATGGATATACATTTTCCAGGAGTTTCCCTCATGCTTTTTTGGGACCCCCGTGCAAGCATATTTGGAGAGGTGGAGGTTGTGGTTACCCGGCTAGCTGGCTCCAGGAATCTCTTCATGGTCCAGCTGAGAGAGGAGGAGCCCTCGCTCTGTTTTGCCTTCATGGAGGGAGTGGGGCTCTTGGAGGGGAGTCCTAGGAAGGTTGAACACAATTAGACCCGTGATAAAACATGATCTCATGTCCGATCGCTCACAACAAGGCTCCATCTATACGGTTTGTCCTTCAAAAGGGTTGGCACATGCAATTCAATAGAAATCAACACGCCAAAAAACACAGAGGCTCAGATTCAACCCGACCGCAGTGTGCTTCGTCCTTGACTTTGAGTAACAAATCTCATGAAATGCTCCATGAAATGCTCGATTCTTCCGCAGGCTTCAGCATTGGCCAAAAAGTTTTTTTCACAGGCCTCACCATTGGCCAAAGCCATTGAGTGTAAGGAAGGGAAAAAAAAGCTTGCTTAAATTCCTCATTCAAAGTTAAGGACGGGGGACAGACATTCATAGCTAGACTGAGCAGAGGCCTTGGAGACTTTGTGTGAAATTTCACAGAAACGCAACAGAGTGAAGTACCAATAAGCTCTCAGGATCTCATCACAGATGTGATCTCCAATCAGAAGCTATAACAGGAAGGAACAGGTAGTGCACATGCATTCCTGCATGAGGTTTAATAGCAGACAGGCGCTGAGAAGCATACCCAAAACGTGAGACGAGTGCCCGTCCTTACTCATGCTCTCTCTGTGCGTGGTGCGGGTGATCACCTCATCCATCTCCTGCTCCGAAACCTGGGAGAAAACCAGCAACTGGTGAGAAAACCAGTCTAGCAAACTGTTTTTCATTACATAAAACAAAAAAATACACATTTCTGCCTTAACAAGTCTGAGCCAAGATTTTGTGTGGTATTCAAAGTGCAGATCAACATCATATGTTCTTCGCAGAATAAACAGTGGTGCCGAATACACACCTGAATTGTACAGGCTGGACATACTAAATACATACTATATGCATATTTACTACTAGAAAATTAAAATAATTACTCTTTTCAGAGCGCAACTGCAGATAATTACAGAACAGAATACAAATCGTCTACAGGGCAAAGTGTTCTCCATTAATGTATTTTTATCAAAATTATAAAATACTGATAATGAGTCTGCAATTCATGCATGTTTAACAGGAACATTTGTGAAAATACATGCTGTGATTACTCTCACACGTTCCTTCTTCCCTGCTTTAACCAGTAATGGAACAATGTGCTCAAGAACGTAAGGCTACGAAGCTGTCTGATGCATGTCTATGTGATATTCATATATATGCAGCACTTCAGCGAAGTGGTTAAAGAGTTTGGCTTGAAACTCTTGTTTGTTTTAGGTTTTATGGTAAGGTGATGCAGTTATGAGCTTTTGTAAGATACTCTGCACTTGAACCTCCTCAGCAAGTAAAAACATATATATGTAAACTGTGAGGTACTATGTCAATACCAACGCTACAAACAACTTTTTATAGAAAAATGTGATCACCAGGTGGCGCCAAATCACAGAAGTCAATTTTAAAGGCCCTTCTGCCGAAGGCACAAATAAAGCAGTAACTCATAATGACACATTTTAGTCACTTTGCAGTATTGGGGATATGACATGGCTTTATTCCTATCACAGCAAGCCTGTAGCATGTTTCTCATGCTCTCAAGACAGAGTATGACCTTGCCTTTTTTTGGTCTCCAGTAGATCATTTAAATGCGTTTCTATCAGTTGATATCAATTCTTCTTTCAAACAATAATTTTGAGTGTTTGAATCAGGCTTACAATGCATGGTTTTCAGTACACAGATACACAGTCACACTTTCGAATGTAAAATGTAAAATGACCATTAGGACATAACTGCTGTGACGTTTCTCAGGACACGTCAATTTATGCAATGTTGGGTAAGACTAATAACTGAAAATGTATGGATAATACTGCCCTGGTGGTTTCTCACTTGTACAATAATAACCATGTATGTGTAATTACCATATAGCTAAACTGGGAAGATCCATTTTCATGGAAATAAAAATGTTTAAGTTCTAGCATGAAATTAAATAATTCTGAAAATAGGTGGTGGCCATTGAACATCAAGCACATCTGAAATCTACCTGTGGTCTGCAAATTGACAACACCTGCACTGAAACGTATTTGCAAAGCAGGAAATTTTGAAATACATACTTAAATGTAAATTGTCAGCATTTCAATGTCTTCTTCCGCAGCAAAAAAAAAGAATTCTGGCACAGAACCCTATGTGCAATATAAAAATGAGCTGTCACCAGCATAGACTTGTCTCGACTTGAAAAAACTGTTACCTCTGACAAAACCATTACATTAGAATTGAAATACCCAGATGGGAATCACAGGTCAAACAAACGCATCCTTCCTCTTTTTGGCTATTTTTGTGAAGTGAAACTGTTTTGGCTGCATATTGCACATAATTTACCCCCAACTTGACCCAGCATCGCTACTTACGCATGTAATAGCAATCTATGGCAGCACATTAAAGATGTAAGAGACAGCTCCCGTTAACGATTTAATTATATCTACAGTTTCAGTATCTCATCATCAAGTAAGACGGTTCTGCTTACTGAATGCACTCATTTGAGCATAATTGCCATGTGGTGGCACCAAAGTTAATGTGCCCGTATCACTAATTGTTTGCATATTTTCAGAAGTGGCGTCAGCTTCAGCGTTCACATTTCTGTCTCCAGCTTTGGACGAATTGTTGGCGTGCGTTCAGTGAAGTATTGGCCCGCTTTGATGCTGCACTCTGGAGCACTTTCAGGATGGTAGATGTCTTGGCAGGCCTGACTTCCTTTGAATCCACATGCAGTATTTCAACTTGACTCCAGTCAGGTGACTGCACCGGCCAATGGGGACGCGCGAGCCCTCCTTGTGGGCTCCGCTCTGTTTGTTTTTGGAACTTTGGAGAGCAGAAATGTGAGTCCATCTCTGATATGACTATAAGCACCAGACACTACATAAGCACCGCACAGAGTCTGCATACTTCATACCTCGTATTGGAAATACAAACAAGTATTTCAAAGGACTGAAAAGACCATATGCTGCAAAACGCATGACGCAGTTTTAACTCATGGGGGCTCATTTCTTAAATATGCCAGAGGAATGCGGCGCCCATATTCAATTGAGTGCTATGAAAAGGCCTGTTGTCTAGTGGCAAATACTTCACTTCCTGTCTGTATGGTGATAAAGTGGTCTAAATTTCTAAAAAGGAAATATCAAACTACAGTGAATGTGTGCAAAAAAGCGAGGGTTGTTATTTCTTACCACAGGAATGAATGCATTCAAGTATGTGCAGAGTTTAAAAAGGAAACAGTATATGACATATGAAGATGTACAGATTATCTCTCTCGGTCTTATTTACTAACAATCATGTTATACATCAAGTTATATCGCTCAGTAAAGTTAGTGCTCCCAGCGTGACAGACATCTATTAGTGTTTTACTGAGTGATTAATGACTTGCGGTTTTCGACCTTTTGACCCTCCCATCACATGTGAAGCCATATGCTAGCAGAAACCGCAGCATCATTAAGAGCAGGGATCGTTTATCAGAAAGAGTAAAAGTCAGCACATTCCCCGCCTAACCTCCTCCGCCCCGCCCATCACATAGCGCTGCGTGGCGTCTCGCGGTACACGGGCGCACGTCGCCGAGGTGGAGGGAACACGCTCCTCGCGCTCTGAACGATCCGTGCGGCGGAGTAATTAGCATGCCGGCGGGAGGCAGCCCGTCCTGATTGAATCTGGCTCATATCTCGGCTGGAATGCGGATGAAAGCCGGTCTGAGGCCACGCATCTCTAAAGCGAGGGACCCCGTGGCCAGGGCCACCTTGTAATCTCCACATGTGGCCCTGGCCACATGTGGAGATTACAAGGTGGCTGTGTCTTTCTGGGAGAAAGGCTGTGCTTTGGATGCTTCAGAGGGGGGATGGGTCATAAGGACACGGCAGAGGGGGTCTGGTTAGGGTTAAGGTGAGGATCAAGGGGTTTTGGGTAAGAGTAAGATTAAGGGGTTGGGTTAAGGTTAAGATGAGGTTGAAAAGATTAGGTCTGTAAGAACTATATTAAGAGGTTGGATAAAAGTTAAGGGAAGATAACAGAGTTTGGTTAAAATAAATAACTTAATTCCCCTAAATTTCCCTGATTAATAGGAGCCTTTTTGGACTGGAAGCACAGGCCATCCTAGCTGCCTGTCTCAGGACAGGATTCAATTACAGTTGTCAGAGCTAGATGAAGGGGTTTGCTTAACAGCAATTTTACTTGAAGTCAAATGGTGTTTAGTAAAAAGCTATACAAAGAGGCTGGATAAGGGTTAATGTGAGGAAAACTGGGTTTTGTTAAGAGGTAGATTAAGGGTTTGAGTCAGTGTTCAGAAGAGAATGTTATATTAAGAAGTTGTGTTAATGTTAAGGTGAGAAAGTTATATTTAGAGGATGGATTAGTGTTAAAGCAAGAATGTTATTATTAAGAGGTTGGGCCAGTGTTAAGATGAGAGTGCTAGATTAAGGTCTTGAGTTAGACTGGAGACAATGCACAGTAGAGGGCCTTACTTTGGGGTTTGGGTGCCGGCTGATGATGAGGCTGACCGGACCAGGCCCGCACTCGCTGAGGATGGCGTAGGCCTCGCTCAGGGCTGCGTGACGCAGACTCATGGACTCCACCTCCAGGATCTGGTCCCCGCGACTGGGGAAGCGCACAGACAGACAGACAGACAGACAGACAGAAAGGGGACAGGATAGGAGAGACTCAGTCAGTCACTGTGCTCCTGCTGTGACCCCGAGGCGAGCGTTTCAGCAACACACAAACAGCTGGATCAAAACCACTATTACATAACAGCAATCCCATCTGAGATTAATAAAACAGATCAAAGTGAGATAAAAAGTGTTGGATAAGGCAAACTAATTACACACAATTACACACACAGCATTTTATAATACTATGCACAGTGTATAAAATAACCTAATCTTTCCATAATCACATTTAAAATACTAAGTCTTATTGATCAAACGTGAATGGTCTGACTGTGATAAACAGCGTGCCATTGCAAACTTTCATTGTAAAGCTGAATTTTAGTACATTTAGTATGTTTTTGTAGGACATTCCATTGTGATCAAGAACCCCAGCTTATATAAACCAGACATACTGATCTCAAGGTTTACAAGGGCGCACACACACACACACACACACACACACACACAAAGAGGTGGACAGGGAAGCTCCAAGCCTTCAGACAGTGCTGAGCCGTCTCTTGTGGTCTCCAGTTCCTGCCTCACCCTTCCTCAGTTAAGATGACAGAAAAAGTGAAGCAGCCAGACCTGGAGAACATGCTCTTTTACAGAGACCATGTGGTAAAGTGTACAAGGCACAAATATGCCTTAAAGACTACACATCTGTTCAAACGTATGGATAAGACTAGTGTGTTTCCTTTATGAAAAAGATCTATGTACCACTGCATCATAGTGCATTGTCCTTTAATTTATGTATGCAGAGGTCAAAAAGTAAATTAGGTAAAAATGTATTGACCACATAAAGAATGGATAAAATGCCACCTGAAGTAATATACTTTATCAACAACAATTGCTTGTTTAACAAATGTTTAACCAGAGCTGTCCTTCATTTAAGCTATCTGTAAAAACATTAAACCAATTAAAAAATTAATTCCAAAAAACAGTTTTTTTAGCTGGCGGTACCCATCACCCACCAAGTAGTTGGCCCGAACAATGGCATTTGATAACTACTTGGAACACACACACACTTCCTCGGTTTACAGGACATTGTGTTTCTCACTGAAACCCGTACGTGAGGTATGACAGGAGGGCACCGAACGCTGAGTGCAGCAGTCAGCCTTTCCAGCGGCGGGCTGCGGAGCTCCACCTACCTCAGCCTGCCGTCCATCTTGGCGACAGAGCCCGGCGCCAGGCTGTGGATGTAGATCCCCGGGGCACTGTTCTCCAGGGTGAGGCAGCACGCCCCGATTCCCAGGCCCACGCCCGGCTCTGAAACGCACCGAGAGCAGGGTCACCGGCGGCAGCCCTCTCCACAGTACCATTATTACCAGGCTCAGGGTTCAGCTAACCCAGCTCCTTCACCTGCACGTTAATATGTGGCTGGCAAATACATGTCCCTCTCGAAAGTATGACAAGGTTTGCCTCCAGCTTATTTTTTGTAATTGAGTGCAGATGTTTTGACTAAACGAAGCACTTTGACTTCAACCTCACTGTGAAAAGAGAAGTATGACTCCTGAGGAAATCAATGCACAGCGGTGGAGAAGACATCACATGGCTCTTGTAAGCAGACTGTTTGGTGCTGATCTGGTCAGCTAAGTACACAGTTCTGGCATGACTGAACGATAGTACAGGCAGAAAGCTGGGGACAGCATGCGTGATTATGTTGAAAAGTAAATACACAAGTCACGCAATTGAAGCATGGCTGTAAAAACAACTTCATCCAGAAGTGCTCTCACTTTGGTTTACCCTCTGTGTTTCTGCTCTATCTCGGCTGCTCAGCTTTACCTTTCAAAGCCAAATTCCTGGCTATAACAGGATGGCTAGTTAACTGCCCTGTTGAAATGCAAACAGTTTTTTTGTCCCAATCAACTTGTTAGCTACCTACAAAACTGGCTTGCTGGGTCAGATTGCACACATTTTCACTTAGCCAAACAAAGCATGACATGTGCCAGACAAACAAAAAATAATGAAACAGGAAATTTCACAATCTGTTTTGCACTGCATCGCCAACAATGAAACTCCTTGTGTGGGGACCGCAAATTCAGGGGAAATCATCTGGTAACACTGTTGTATTTAAAACTTAAACCAAGGGGGCAGCTGCTTCTTTGAACCATATAGTTTCCAAAACCACAGATGTCTGTCAGCAATGCATTAGCTGCAAAACAGCCAGAAAAGTGATCAGTTTCTGTTGTCACAAGAATGACAGAACTTTGAGCCAATCACATATTAGACACCAAGCATTGCATTATCCCCTTCCTGCTTTATATACAGACAATGATTTTTGTCCCAGCTACAAACAGTTTCTAGAGTTTGGTCCAGTTAGCATCAAAGACAAGCTTTTTGCAAGACCACTAATTATATTTTTCTATTTTTTTCCCAGAACAGGATAGTAGTTCTAACCACTCCTTTAGTATTAGTACTTGCAGAAGTCACCTCACTCGCAAGTAATGCTGACTGTGAAGCACACCCCTAAATTTATTAGCCACTTCAGCATGCCCCTTTAAGAGAGAGGCTTATGAAACATACATCAGCTCTTGAAAAACAGCTCTTGGAGATATTCAGCCATTTCTTCCATTTTAAGGGCGCTGAAAGTCATTTCCTCAGAAATGTGCTCATTTTCCAAGACAAACAGTCATGCTTCAGCAGGAAACACACTGCTGTTTAGGTCTCTGTTTGCTTAATGGCCCCACTATGCCAGCAGGTCTCGCAAAGCACAGGTGTCCATTGGCCAGAGGTTTCCACTGGAAAGAGTACCCATCAGCCCCACTGCCTGACGCAGTGGGTCAGGGTTTGGGATGGGCGCGTACCTTTGTTGAGCGTGACCTCCATGATGATGCGGTCCTTGGGCCCGGGGCCCTTGCGGGAGCTGGCGTCCCCGTCCTCGAAGCCCGGCGGCACGGGCGTCCCGCCGCTGGCGTTGGAGTTGGGCGAGCTGGAGCGGCTGAGCAGGGTGGGGGTGGGGCAGGGGGTGAGGCTCGGGCTGCGGAGGCGTGTGCGCACCGTCAGCGTCACCACGCCCTTCTTCAGTTGCTGAGGAGGGAGAAGGGGACAAAAGCCACAAGGGTCATCATCCCGCCCACGGCCCCAGTGACAGCATCAGGACGAACAGCATTGCAAAACAGCAGAGAAAACTGCAGCTGCATCAGGGTGCTGTAAAACCTAACGGCCTTGGCTTTGATCACTGCGATGTTGTACTAATAATCTCAGTATTACACGTTCAAAGATTCCCCTCCCCTGCTACAGTGATGGAGAGACCCCCGGATTAAATTAATTTTCAAAATCAGATAGCAGGAACGCCTTTCCTCTTTGCTGCTGTCAGCCTAATTGCAATGGGTTGGTTTACAAGCATTTGATCCTCTCAACAGATGGGACGACTGGAAGCCGAGCGATGGGATCTGGAGGAGGCCGCGTTCATTTAGGGGTGTTAAAAGCCTTACAAAATTGGTGCTGTTACCTTCAGCACCGCATAATGACGCCAATCAAACAGCTGAAGAGTACTGGCATGAATACAGAATGCTTAACCGGCAGCTAGTATAACTGCTGTGAAAGAGAAGATTACTGTGCATGCTGAATGGGATCATGTCTAAATACACAATCTGGATCATGGTATGTATTGCCACAATAACCCCCTGGACATGACATGACCCAGCTGATATTCGGCTGCTCCGCTATCTCTTGCACAGACTTATCTAAAACCATCATATACCTTGAACGTCTGGATGGCCTGCTGGTGGGTGAGGCCCTGCAGAGATTCCCCATTCACCTCCAGTATTTCATCCCCTGGGGGCAGAGAAAGAACAGAGCAGATTGTGGTGAGTGAGGCTACACGAGAGCCCAAACTGTCACAGGACATCAGGCACAGGGGCTGATGGGAGGAAACAGACCAAAGTTAGATAAACAAATCACCAGAACCTCAAGCTGTGGACTTCAGCTCCCATCACCCCCTCTACTAAAGCTGTAGTGCTGTTCTGCAAATTGAATTAGGCCTGGTATGCAATGAGACACAGAGTTTGACCTGAGTAAAACGAGAAACACAAGGAGTTGCGCACTACTAAAAAAGCAATCTGTCTTCCGGATGATATACATCTTAGAATGCTTTCTTAGAATGCAGTTTTCTGAATGGGCCATACAGATTATTATGGCCGTATAGGGCCATTAAAGCCGTGCAGGGCTGAAAGAGCCTCTGGAATTTTACTCTTTCCTTTATCATGACAAAGTGGTCCTTCACAGGAGCTCACTTCTCAAAACACAACTGCTGTGAAGATCATTTTTAAAAGACATTACAGAACGTACCCTCCTTCAACCTTCCATCTGCGGCTGCTGCGCCGTTGGGGAAAATCGTCTTGACAAAAATTCCCATCCGACCACGAGCAGAGTCCTGGCCACCAACGATACTGAAGCCAAGCCCCTGTGCCACATGAGAGAAACGCTCATTTCCCCAGCCATAGTGCTTTTACCAATAAACTAGCTTTCAAGCTAATAAACACTTAAGCTATTATGCAAATAAAACTATCGCACATGATAATTTCTCACATAATAATACACCCATTCAATTTTATTTCTTACAATATCAGCTGCAAATGCATGGACACAATTCAAAACGAGTAAAAAAAATAGAGCCACTTAAACTGAGCAGCATTGAGCAGCATTGAACACAAACCAGTTGAAGTTGAACCAATAAGACGTGTTGAACAAGTGTAGGTGGCAAATGTTAACACAGCATGTCAACCGCCTCAGCCTGTCCTCCCCTCCTTGAGACGGTGCGCCTTGATGCTGTTCACACAGCGTCGCAGGCAGTGTCCTGGGCACCCACATCAACGCTGGCGGCAGGCTCTCACCTTGCCCTGTCCTTTCATCAGCACTATGTTGGAGATAATGGACGGTTGGGCCAGTCGCCATGGAGACTCCACTTGAACGGTGCTCAGGGAACGCGCCGATTTCTTCACGATTTGATATTCCTGAGAGGGGTAAATGAACAGGAGGCGGAGAGGCAGCGTTAAACCGGAGCTCTGGCTCAGTCGGCTCGGGGCAGTGGCGGGTAATTGCTTGCCCACACGACTGGTCACCTTCGCTGCCACGCGTTCACCTGAAGTGCTTCCACCTCTCTTTCAGGGTGAGACCTGCCTCACATGTGCTCAACAGCGCTTTTACATGCGCTTGGCATTACAGGGTCTGCTGTGTAGAGGGGAGGGCCCGACAAAACGACACGTTTCGGTTCTTAGGTTAGTGCAAACACATGTACCTCAAAAAGGATATTGGGGAGATGCACCTTGCACTTACGTAACGGCACAGTACATCTGACACATCTTGCCTGCACATTTTTGTGAGCGCTTCATCATTCAGACAGGCAGTGGGTTTTTATTTTTGGAATCTGGCCTTCAGAATGCTAGGGAATAGTGAGGAAAAACTGACAGAAGCTGAAACATATATATAACAAGATGTTTGCATGCACAACTACTGTATATCATGAAAGAATGTACCCCCCCCCCCCCCCCCCGATATAAGTCACTAATAAATCCTTCACTTATGCACACCAGGCTCAAAGGTATATTCTTGCGCTATGATGAGATTGGTTTGAATGATCTCTTTGCTAGTAAAGGTAATTGTAATAATTTTCACGCTGTGACACTGCATGATAGTTCTAACATTGAGACAATGGATTTTCTGTGCAGGTCACCATAAATAATTACCAGTTTCCTTTTGCAGGGCACACAGAGAGTAACTCCCTAGTATTACTGAGGTGAAGCTAATGAAGGCGGAGGGGAGCGAGGAGCTCTGTGGTCAGACATCCTTCTCCTGTCTCCCAGTTACCCCCCTGATTAACACAACAATCAGAGTAGGCGCCCGCGTCCTTGTGATACGAGCTGAGGGGGGGAAGGGCCCGAGCGGTGAAGCTGCGCTTTGATGTGCCTTCCTTCTGCTTATTATCACACAAATGAGCCTAAGGTTCCAGCCACTGTCTCCTTTCACAGGAGGGAAAGAGCTGCACAGCCCCTTTTAAAGGGCCCATTTCCATCAGCTTTCTCCACCGGCAAAGTGGGAGAAGTAAAGAAAACGGCTTCACCGCAGCAGGTACGCGTATCTGCGGACCGACCGAGTTTAACTCACCACGCGTTTCTCAGTTTGCAGTACTGATTTAAGATCGTTAACTGGCTTATTGTTACACATAGTTCTTTCATTTATACTGCAGAATGTTTACTGAAGCAATTTTTGGCCTACGTATCATGCTCAAGGGTACAGCAGCAGCGCCCCTTCTGAGAATCAAACCAGCAAGCTCTACATTACAACACTTTGGGTTAGTGCTCCTTACAGCTACATAACATTGCTGCCACATAAACCATGCTTCTGCCATCACAGAGCAGTTAATAGCATTGGTCTAAGTGCTGGTGGTAAAGTATTATAGCCTAACTGAGGGCATTGCACAGGGGAGCCTTCATCAGGACAGTGCTGATGGATCAGGCTTGGTGAGACTGGTCAATGCGGTTTGCTTTTTTGGCGAAGGCCGACCTGTCTGATGCCCACGGTGTCGAGCTGTTGGGGAAGGGAGTGTTTGCGCCCTCCCCGTGCCGGCTTCTCTGACACGTCACTGCCGGCGTCGCCATTCTCCACGATCAGCTCGTCGTCCTCTCCGACCGACTCCAGCCGGCTCCCTCCACCTGACACAAACCCCACACATCTCTCATCAGCGTCTCTGCTGAACACGCTTTACTCATTCATATATGCTCATTCTAATGCAGGTAGTCAATGGTAACATGGAGATACAGTAATGTAACAGACAAGGGTAGGGGGAGAAAAGAATCTAAGCTCCTTGGCTTTAAACCAGCATTTCTGACAAAAGCCCTGTATTTAACTAAAATGGTCACCAACCCACTAATTGAACAGCACTTTGAGGTTAAATTGGCAATTGCATTAATTATGCAGTCATTCATCATAGATTCTTTCTATCACTGAAACATTTATTAACGATAGACCACATTTGACCACACTATAATGAACTTTGACTCATCTATACGCTGAATATCACAGTGTACAACCTAGACTCTAGAGAAAAAAAATCTGCTAATGGCATCAGGTGTATGTTGTATTTAGTGGCAGACAGAGGGAATTCATGGCTTAATTCCCGCACTGATAATTCGCACCAATGCAGCAGCATGGTCATAGACTCAATCCCTTCAGTGCCCCATAACCTGCTGTGATTTCACTGGACAGACAGTGGGCTCGTCTCCCCAACCTTGGGATCGGCTTCGGAATTTCATTGGCGTCGGGCTTCGACAGCATCCTTTGGGTCCCTCTATCCGCCCGCGATCCTCCAGTTTGTCCAGCTCTGTAAACTGAAACGAAGGAGACAAGCACCACGATCAGAGACCGTTCATCATGAGCAAAACCGAGCGCTCCTGCTGTCCCTTCTGGTTGTGCTGAGGAGTCCTTGTCAGTACTTAAAGTGCTGAACTATGACGACGGAACAATAGCAGGGACAGCACGTTCACAGAAAATTACACAGGGTCCAATATCTCGCTAGAGCTGGTTAATAATACTTTCCATCATTCCACAGAATCTGTCAACAAACAGCAGACCATGTGAAAGCTTTCAGATTCAAACCAGACCTGGCGAGAGGGGTAACTGGAGAGAAACTGAGACGAGAGAAATCCGCAGCCATTTTCTGAGTGTACCTCTGGCAGGACATATTTTTCAGATCAGAGAGGCAGCAAGAGCAATGGGGTTCACTTCAGCTATATCCCCCCCCCCCCCCCAATTCCTCAAACACTCACTGTGTGTCTGAGGAATGTAGCATGCCACTGCCAGGGAAACTCATTGCACAACCTCACAGCTGAGTGAAAAAAATCCTTATTGCCTCCATGACAGCCAACAGACCACATGAGGCAAGGGTTCTACAAGGGTATTACGGGTAAAGAGGGGTGAAACAATGATCACGCCCAGTCCTCCAGGCTTCCACTCACGCAATACATGCAATTGTGAATTGGAAGTTGTATTTTGGAAAGTAATGTTTTTCAGTTTTATGAAAGCGATTTTTCAGTTTTGTGGAACCAATTACTTTAAAATGACCTTCAGGTTTGATGCACGCTTGGTACAGCCAACCAAAGACCTGTCTTCACAAGGCTTCATTTTTGCATAAACCAAAGGTAAGGTGACACGCAGGACATTTATCCTGGGACTTTCGGGCAGTGAAGCGTAAGGGTTCCTCAAATACATAATGCTATATTTTACCAATGACTTGTGTCAGCCTGCTATCTAAATTAGCTTCTCGTGCTGCGTGATGTCACAGCTTTTCTGAGCGGAGTTGGTGCAAATTAAGCCTAGGGGTCTCCGGGTACAAAGAAGACCAGTCAGAGACTTACTGCAACTTGGGGATAGATTGAAATGAAAAACTCTTAAAATCCTCCCCTAGGCTCACAAATCCCCTAAGAAATTCAGACTTTGATCATTGTCTCTCCACTTCCTCTCATGGGACTGAATTGAACTAATAAACATCTCCCTTCTGTGGAGAATCTTAGTTTCTCAATGTACAGTTGCTCAAAGTTTGGCACCTTCTTCCACTGTGAAAAAACATTGAAGACTTAGCCGAAATATAAACAGGAATATTTATTGAATAGAAGGGCTTCATATCATAGAATATAACCATCAAAAGGGCCTTGAAGCCTGTCTGAACCTTTCCGAAACTTTACTTTTCCTTTTCTTGCTCGGGCTGTCCCTTCAAGCAAACCAAACATTTCCCCTTCCGAATGCCCATCTGTTTACAGACACTGTTTATTTTTGACCACTCGACTGGAACTGTCCACAGGTCCTGGGCAGCACTCCCAATGACCCGCGCCCCGACCACATGTCCACGATCATCAACGCCTGCGTTCAGGAGAGCCCAGATGAAACTGTCACGAGAGGGAAAACACTCCTCTTTGATTAATAGTGAAAATAAATATCCATCTATTTAGCTGTCCGTTCACAGAGCACATCTCTGTAAAGCTTATACTAACATGCAAATTGTGCTGATAATAAGCACAGAGCAGAGCTTTGAAGGTCTCATTACCCTTTGACTCCATTCCAGAGAACAGAATTGTGAAAATAGACCCATTTGATTTCAAGATCTTTTTCTGATCATTACAGTGATCATTTGCATGAACATAAATAGCCCATTTCAAAAAGGTTTTTACAACATTTACATATAATCATGCGTCCTCTAGCAGATAGTGGTGTTTGGCGTTTTGTGTTTTGTGTGACAAAATATGAACTCTAACAACGAGTTGAAAGCTATATGATTTTTCAAGTCATTTTGCCACAGAAAGACTCCCTAGCCCCTGAAAACTTACCTGATAGGAAACTGTATCCAAAAAAACATAAAGAAATATGTTTTAACTTTAATACATCTGATTTTCCAGAAGGACAACAAAACATTTCATATGAAGCTGAGAACATGCTGAGAAATGCCCCTGTAGCCTCTAACCTGCAAGTACACTTGTTTAATGTACTTTAGGTGGTTTTGGCTTCTAAGGATAAGTGTTTTTTTTTTTATTAAAACCATCATTGTCATGTTTAACTCTGGCATTGAGAATAATGTATTGATGCCTTTCATTTAGTACAGATTCCTGACTTCTCTTGGATGGCTCTGCTCTGCTATGAAGGGGTGCTGCCATATGGTTCCTGTCAGCTCTGGAACTGATCCCTTTAGAGGGCATGGGAATAACACTACAATTCAATCTGATTCAATCTGAAATCAACAGGCTAGCGGGGGTCTGTTAACAGAGCCCGGTAAAATGCTCTGGCATTTGCCATTTGATGAACAGTAGATGATATCGGACAGCAACGCGGCTAGATGGTCACAGTGAGATCTTTTTCTATGTACAAGATAATGTATTCAAAGTACCCCAGAAGAATTTCAGGAATCTCTTATTTTTGAGCTGAATAGGGAATCTATTCTGCTCAAAGGAACTGATCACTTAAAATGGTTATGAGGGTGCGTGACATGCAGCAAATCACTCCCAAAATAACTGCTTATACACAATGTGTATTACACAATTTTCACGCCAGTGCCTGAATTCAACAACTGTAAATGCTCATCTTGTACCATGCAGAAAACCCTGGCTCTGATTCTCAAAGCCTGATTTACAGACCCATGTTGTCACATTAATATTCCTTGAAAATCCAAGAAGTGGAAACTTAACAATTTATCTTCAGTTAACACTGTGACTGGAGGTAATGAACGGATCCAGAAATAGAACCGTTTTAATCGCAGAGAAAAAGCGACCAAAACCATTTAGCTGCAATTCAGGCTTACAAAGTCTATTTTTGTTTCCTGAAGAAAGAAAAGTTTAAGTTGTGAGGTCCTACTTTGCAAAAGTGTGAGAGGGGGAGGCGTTGAAGGAAATGACAGTTTGGTGTGCAGGGGAAGGGGTCGTGGAGGGGCCAGGCTCTCTAAAGAAAGCGCCCTGGGCTGGAATGAGCACTCGGTGGGATGGGGCGGCCGGAAACAGGAGCCGGCCAGGGGACCCTCAGCGCAAGTCCTGACAGTCACGGAACTGACAAGCCACCAACCCCCCCCCCCCCCCCCCCCCCCTCTGTAAAAGGCAGGAATCTGGCATTGCTCTGCATTTGCGATTTGGATCTTTTTTTTTTTTTTTACCAGCCTCACCAGGATGGAGAGATGTGATCTGATCTGAGTGAGTTCTCTGATGCTGACCTCCCCTTGGCTGCAGTCCCACAACTGATGGTGGTTTGATTACAGCATCAGGCTCATTCACCCACCTCAGGATCACAATTTTTGGGAGTGTCAACCTGTAAAGCTCCACAGGGCACCTGCCTACGGCAGCTGAGGTAAGGGAGTAAGGATGGGCAGCATATTAAGTCACCATTGGCTGAGTCAGATTTATGTGTTTTCCAGCCAGTCACTGTTGGCTGTAGCTGCACTGGCTGACAACTCCTTTGTCTGACTTCTATAAATGTTACGCAATAAAGATCCCCGTAAAAGACAGATTCTTAGACACATTTTGAAAAATTTGACATGAACGATAACCACATCAATAAGCTTCAACGCGGCACTGAATGCCAATCATTACTGAGAACTCTGGTAGCAGGATTCTGCAATTGAATTATCCACATTTAAACCCCGCCATGATTTCTGCAAGGAGCTTAAAAAAATTCACTTAAAAGTTTCATCCTCTGTTCCACAAAACAAACCTCAGGAAAAAAAAAGAAAAGGAATCATAATGAACTGTGTCTCTGAACGGATACGCTCCTGATTCGAGGCCTGTCTTCCTTTAACGAGTTTAAGTAATTACGAGCGGGAGGGGGGGGCTTGGTGTTTTAATTTTGGCATGCAGGGGGGGGAACTAATTTGATTAGGCCGATCTGGGAGTTATCAGTTGTCAGAAGCGCTGGCTGTCTCCTACTTGAGTGACTTTAATAGCGGCTCAGTCTCCGGCAGGCCCGCGGGCTTTGACAAACCCCGTACCTACGGAGAAGCCGGCGTGACAGTCACAGCTGTGCAGCTCCCTATCTGCAGGGCCCTGATAATTCCCTCTTCCTCCTTTCCCTCTCTCCCTATCTCTCTTTAAACAACGCTAAGCCTGCCACTTAAAAGGATCTGACAGGCAGTTCTATTCTGGAGCCCTGTACACGCACAGCCACTGTTTGAGCCACCCACATAATAATAACTATCCTCGCCCGCCCGATGAAAGCTGATACCAGCGTTGTCTTTGGGCTGGGCGTCGGGTTTCACTCCGGGATCTTTGGGGAACTCTGCAGACTGAACAAATGCCTCCCCCTCTGCCCACGCTGAACATGAAAGACACACTTCACAAACTACATCCTGAAAGCATCCTCTACGAACGACTGTAATTAAGCAAGCCTCAATTAGGGCCAGATATAGACCCAAAGCAATCTAGCAGACACCTGTGAGGAACGGGCCCCGGTATGGTTTGAGTGACACCGATTTCAAAGCACTCTTAACAAGACAGGTTCACTGAGGATTACACTGGTGCTCCAGGAAAAGTAACCAATACCGATAATTGCCTCGGTCGGGCCAGTCTCCATAACGCGAAACCCACGCGAGCGATTCACCCAGGGCTACAGGCCACAGGTGTGAATCATGATCTTGGCTTCGGTGCGGCGGGGTGGGAGACCGGAGGAAGCTGGAACGCTCGGGCTCGGGAACAGCGCGTGCTCTCGCTCTACAGTCAGGCTCTGACGCCAGCCGAGCGCTGCTCACTCCCGCAGACTGGAGCTAACGTTTCCGGAAGGCAGGGGAGCAGACCGGAATGCAGGCGCACATCCTGTGCTTCCCCTTCCTCACAGCTGAAGGGGCAGACCCGAGTAAAGGCCCTGTCACACGGCACCGCCGCCTCAAACGCCCCACCCCTTCGCCGAGCTGAAGAGTCGGCAGAGCGAGCCGTTTGCTACGAGCAGCATCTACTCGAAAAATTGGAAATGACAAGCAGTACAGCTGTGGGTTTCTCTCCTCTGACAGGAGGAGAGTTTATTGGTGCGAATGCACAATCCACTGAGAAGTCATATACTGTGGCTTTTTTTGCAGTTAAGCACATACTTCCATCCACAGCCCTGAGAAATGATGCAACCAACCCATGAATGCATCAACTGCTGTTTTCTGACAATATATCTTGGGAATTTTTGTTTAGTACCATTTTATTTTACACAGCAGTGATTTTTTTTTTTAAATTATTTTTCAAAGCAGTGGAAAACAAAGCATTTACGGCTACTACATTTTCTCAAAGACGAGAATGGGTTTGATTTCCTAATAAAGGAAAATACGGAGTTCACATTTGCTGAATTGTAACATTAGTATAATGCATCCTGCAACCGGCTCTTGGAAACAAGCACTTAATTGCCCCGATTCACTGGTGCTGTTAGCTGGAGCTGCGGTAATGGAATTAAGGGGCAGACAGAGGCAGGGGCTGGGTTTGGTTGGCGGGGGTGGAGGGGTGGGGGTGGGGGGTGTAGAGCGAGGCACATGCACTGGGGCAAATGACCCACTTTGCTGGGCTTCTGGGAGAGGCATGAGATTGGCACCATTTCCTCCCAGCGCTAATTACAGATCTGACTCATTCCTGGGTCGTAAACAACGGGCGATTAGCGACTGGCCAAGCTTGGCAAAAATCACCACTGACCTTTGCACCTTGAAGCTGCCAAATTCATGATTGACAGCACCATTTAGGAACAGCAGCCTCGATCACTGCCAGTAAACATATCTCTTGTCTCGCTTGTCTCACTTGGGGGAACGTGTTCATAATTATGTAACTATAAACATAGATGCTTTTTATCAGAATTGCTGATGAGCCCAAGCAATTAAATTTACCTCCAAGTCACTTAGATAAAAAAAGGAAGACAAACAGATAAGAGTGCCCTACTTGAGGAAATCCACATGTTTCAACAAACAAGCTGAGAAACGCAGCTGTCCTACATGAACGATAACCGTTCCATAGTCCACACGTAAGGAAAGTCCCAAACCTGCTACATCTGACACAGGCATGCATATACACAGGTATACATGTAAGAATACCCATACCATACACACGTGTAAGCACTCTCACAAATGCACAAATGCATACTATTCATGCACGCTTTTGAATGCAGACAAACGTATCTTACACTCTACTGAACACAGAAATCACTCATACACATACAAACACACAAAAATACACTTACGAGCATGGGAACATACACATGGGCATACACAAACATGCACACATTAACACACTGACACACGCAGACACATGCAGACACATGCAGACACATGCAGACACACGCACACACACGCACACACACGCACACACACGCACACACACGCACACACACGCGCGCACACACGCGCACACACGCGGCCCTGGGCTGTTGTGGGGCGGGGTGCGATCAGGACAGCTGATAGGGGTGGTGTGGAGACGTACGGAGTCCTGTGTGGGCAGGGAGAGGCTGCTGGCAGTCACGTCCTCCACATCCGGCTCCATGTTCTCCTTGTTGTCTGTGGGGGATGGAGAGGTGCCCTGGGACGAGCACGTGCTCACCAGGTCCGGCAGGCTGGTGGAGGGGTACTTGTGGAAATCCACATCCGATTCCTCCTGGAGGAAGAAAGGAAAGTTCTTGGTGGGGCATCCCTGTGTTGGCGATCGTTCACTTGTATTTTTAACCCCCTCCGAAAGTCAGCTGTGTTTCACTTGCAGCCCATGCAAATCTCCTTTCCTTTTTTCTAGATCCTCTGGGCAGCTGGCTGCACTTCCTCCTCAGAGGGGTAAAACAGCGGAGTGATTTAGTAAGTAAAATGCCCAGAGCCTACCTACTGAGAGCTCTGCTAAATTACTGCAAGAGAAGATCTTATTTTAAGCAAGGTGGCTGGTATCTCAGGAAAAGGCATTAAACCTTTCGTTATTAATTTAATCTCATTTTCCACAGAAAAGGTGAGTAAGGATTTGGTGGGAATTCTGGGTGCTGCCAACTTCCAGAACTATCCGCATGGTGTATACGTGTGTGCGTTCTATTTCTCATTCTGGTTACTTGGTGTACCCAATGACGTCCCTACCTCTCTCATCCTTAGACAGTGCCTACCTGCAACGCCTTCACCCTTCACTGCTTTTACTCTGTAATTGAATGGGAAATACTACACATAGCGGAGCTGAGAGGGGATACATCGGCAGGTGTTGCTCAGGAGGCTCTGGATCGGAGGGAATGATGGGAGGGTCGTGGGCCGGACTCACCCTGCTGGCCACCACCAGCTGCACCAGCCCTGCGGAGGACCGGAGGATGGCCACCGCCTCGTGGTGAGAGAGCCCCACCAGGGACTGGCCGTTGATCATCAGAAGCTCGTCCCCTGCCTTCAGCCTGCCGTCTCTGCAAGGGGACAATGACACGGGGGGGGGGGGGGGGGGGGCAGAGGTCACCACTCTATCCCAGAGGTCCTTACAGGCCACCTCCTTAAAGGCTGTTCCTCAGAAAATAATCAGGTGATTCTCTTTATGATCACTTAATATGTATTTGATCAGAGATATAGGTATAAGTGAATTATGGGGGGGGGTTCGGGTCAAAAGTCAAATGTTTTAGAACCCCAAGAATGCACACGTTAAGTCAATGGCCCTTGAAAGGGTGAATTATAAGCGTTCAATTTCACGACCAACAAAACGTGTTCCCCGAGGGTTTTCCCCACAGAACAATCAAGGGAGATTCTTATCAGCATGTTGAATATGAAACATGAGAACAAGAATACACAGAAAGACATTTTAGATTCAAATATCAAAAGCAATCCTTAATCATGAAGCATTTTCTTCCATTGTCTATGACCCTACATCTCCTGAAGGGAACTAAATAACCAGCAGCAAGAGTTTGAGATTTTCTTGGAACTGCACTGTGATCCCGGATATGAATGTGTTTGTGTATGTGTGTGTTCATACTGGGAAATGCAAAGTATGGTAACGTTACTTATTTTATCTAAATAATCATCATCTACAGTGCAGCATACCTCACTTTGATTTCACTGTGTATGGCGTATTAGTCGTCTTTGTTCTTGTGCCAGAAACCTCATCACTTAGTCATGAGGGTCACGATGCCCCCTGGTAAATTTGTTAGAATGTTCATTACAAGACTTTTTAAGAGGAAGCGAGAACAGGGGAAACTTCAAAGGAGCCCCAGAGATAACTGATTTTGAACACCGTCATTGAAGCCTGAGGTTCCTTCTAAGATATTTGCTCCTTGTGAAGGATTCCCACTGCCCCTGCTAAGATAAGGCAGGAGGCTTCGGCCACGAGACTCGGGTCCCCCCTGCCACAGAGATCCCAGTGACCCCCAGCTACACACAGGAGTTGAGAAGCTGCTGCTATCTAGCATATGCAGTCATGACTTCTGTCCGTGTGTTCTGCAACAAGACGGCCAGCCATCTTGCTGGGAGGCCAGTTTATACTCCCTTCGTACAACCTGGAAGGATTTCAGCTGGTTTGTTTTTTTTTTCCCTCGCCATGTGTGCTGTGCATAAAATCCGACCCCCGTGTAAACCCGCACAGACTCCTTCATCTTTGTAAATGCTCTCCCATTACGCTTAAATATCACCTTGGGGGTTAGTTAAAATGAAATAACTGATGTTCATCCAGCTCAACTCCTGGCTCATTACCGCAAACTTACAAGCGCTTTTTGGGAATTCCGGGGAACGACTGCAGGCATTAATAAAGCGCTAAGGAAAACATGTCGGCTAATTTCCTGACATGCTTCAACTTAATCAACAGAAGTGAAATTTAAACGCCACAGAGTGTATTCCCGTTATCTGTCATTTGGAATGTGCTGTTGGATGATGTTCTGGGTATGGACTTTTTCAGTAATACCGCACTTTAAGATTAAAAGAGTACATGCTAATTTCAATACCGTGCTTCAAATCAGACACATGCAAATGGTTATGTGCATAATTAAGAATTCATGAATATGCAGCTGTGCCACTTTCACAGCACAGAAGAGCTGAATGCCATCTGCCAGTAATGCAACAGGTGATTCTGTGGGTGAAGACGCACCGAAATCAGAGTATTTCAAAACGTCTGGAAAGATGAGCGACCTCCCCTCAGAGCATCCTTGTATACAGCAGCCTAAACTCTGTGTCCACTGCGCACTTGTGATATTACCTTTAGGGCAACGAGCAAGGAGCGGAGCACAAAGATTAACGTGGCTTTGAAGATTAATGAGGTTCGCCAAGTGCACTAGACGCGATGTGACCCTGCATTATGCATGAGGCCCGGACAGAACATCGTCAGAGCACGCCCCTCTCCAAGTCCACCCCCTCCACGGTGGATCCACGGTTCCTCTCCCTTCCTAAACCCAGCACCCCCCCCACCCCCCCAGCGAACAGGAGGAGGGGAAACAGGAAGGTTAAGCGCTCACCTCTGGGTGGCACCGCCCTCCTCTACGTGGGCCACGATGATGCCGTGCGGGGACCTCTTGGACCCCCGGCCTCCCGTGATTTGGATGCCCAGGCCGTCCTGCCCCTTCACCATGTGCATCTTCCAGATTCGGCTTCCCTCCCGGAGCTGCAGGGACAGACAGACAGACAGACAGACAGACAGACAGACAGTGAGCAATGGGGCTATCCTGAGCCTGCCTAACCCACCCCCAGTCAAATCCTGCCCAACACCACTTACACAGGGCCTCTTTGCAGTTACAGCAAAATATTGTGAGCTGGAATGGAACGGAATGTCCATTTGACACTGACATCAAAAAACACTTCTTCCTGCAGAGTTATATACACATGGAATTCCCTATGTACACATATATATGGAAACTCTTGCCAGGACCTAGGGTCAATCAAGACAAAACTGGGCACAGATATGATTTTTCTCTAGCTATGTTTTAATTTTCAATAATCATTTGTTTTTGATTTTCATTTTATAAATTTTTTTATTATTTTGGCTGTCTAAATGTTTGGCTTGAAATCTGTTTTATTATTATTTATGTTGTTGTTCCTGTTTAAATAGTTATTAATGCAAGATACTGTAAGCACCACAAATAAACTGTATGGTTACTTTAGATACAGGCATAATGACAAGATGAGCTGGAAGGCCTCTTCTTGCCAGTGCAATGTTCTTATGGTCTTATGTTCTAAGGCCTTTCAAACCCTCTGTGAGCCCAAACCCCAGACAGAAAAACACCATGAGTGGGGGCCCAACGCCGAGCCAAACACGTGATGTTTGAGTTTGAATAGCAACACTCAGTGGTGTGGTGGTTAAGGAACCAAAGTGTGTGGGCTCGATTTATGGGCAGGGCAGTGCTACAGTTCCCTTGAGCAATGGTGCTTAACCCGATTTGGTTGACATGTGAAAAAGGTAGGCTATGTAAGCAGCCCTGAGTAAGACTGTCGGCTAGACAAATTTATATAATATCGAATAAAATGTTGAAATACAATAAATTATTATTGTTGTTATTCCTACTGTTACTGTTATCATTATTTTTATTATTTATTATCCATATGTCCAACTTATCCAAAGTGTTATAAAGCATAGGCTGTGACAGTCTGTGACAACAAAGAGTTGGTTATGCCAAAATATCCACTTTTATCCACATTTCTGTTATGTGAGGACTCCATTCCCCAATGGTCCAGCTTTCCGGTTTCCAAAACAGGTTTTTTTTTACTATACTTATTTGACCCCCACCACCACACCTCACAATGGGGACATAAGGAGTTTAGGTGTACATTATGCAGATGTTACAGATTCAATAAACACACACAAACATATGCACATGCATACATCAGCTCATTCTCCTCCCCCGTGTTACTTAATCCCTGTCTGTACTGCAGGTGCTCACCAACCCCACCCATAAAGGAAGGCTCATCCCACCTTCTCAGGATTACCTACCCTGTGGCCCCACCCCATGTCTGTAACTAAGTGCATTTTAAAAAAATTCCCATATATGGATGAATGAAGAAAACAGAGAATCAGTAAGTGATGTCATAGTAAGACCACTCAAAACAATGGGATATGCTGCCAAGAGTGCCTCCCAAACAGAGTAACTCATCCCATAATTGTCTGCAATAGTATTTCCCCTGACCCCCAGCTGTCTGTACCTTTATCGAGGTGCTTATATGAAGTTTTGTATGAAGAAAGTAGATTTGTGTAAACATACTTTGTTCCCAATATTTTGCTGGTATTTTAAAAGTGGATAAAAAACCCCACATTTTTATTTGTGGTCAATTTTATACAGTGTGTCAAAAACCTTCAGACAGTTCAATCTATGTACCATCCATGGAGGTTTTCTGGATTCATAAAACCGGATTTGGTTGGAGCTTGCAGACTACCTCATACAGTATTTTAGAAAAGTGTACAATGCCCAATATCATCCCATTTTGGAAAAGAAATGGTCCTAAATTGCCTTGTGGCCTCAGAGGGAAGGAAATATGTGGCATAACAAGAGCGGGGAAACTAATATTAAAACTATTTTCTATCAAAACCCAGAGCAAGCAGCCACTGTTTGGAAATGATTAAAATTGCCAAATTTAAATAGTGTTTTCAACGTCCAGCTCGGTTCCAACTTCAGGAAGGAATGTTCAGCTAGAACCATTTGAAGCACGAGATCAGAAAAATATGCACCGATCCACATTTCACGTCTTATAAAAATAACTGTCCTGACAGAGAAAAAAAATAGTTTGGTTTCTATAAATAATTCCAGGAGAGCTCTTAGGGGCACCTGTCTCTGACAGGAACTGCAATCAAAGCTCCTCCAGCAGACTGCCATCGTCTGGGCAGCGGAGCGTTCATCTCGATGAGCCAAATGGGATTAGCAAACTGATGGCTGATTTAGAGATACACTCGGAGAGCAGGCTGCAGCTAGGTCTTGGATGGAAAATAATATAAATGGTTTCACACTTTTGTTTCCCCATGTCTAATGGAAGGCAAAGGTGAAAATTGTGTAAATAAGGAGTCATGGTAGTCGTCTGCCAT
This sequence comes from Megalops cyprinoides, assembly GCF_013368585.1. Taxonomy (NCBI): domain Eukaryota; kingdom Metazoa; phylum Chordata; class Actinopteri; order Elopiformes; family Megalopidae; genus Megalops; species Megalops cyprinoides. The sequence continues at coordinate 35,698,423 of NC_050586.1, forward strand.
GTAAATACCAAGAGTCACGGTAGTCATCTTAAATGGGGTGTTTTTGTAACAGCTCAATCAATGTAAATCTTCAAGTCAGCAGATTTTCCTAAAAAAAAAAAAATCACACTGGATATTTGTAGCTCAAAACCTTCAGATATGAAAAAGAGTTATGGGATCCTAATCCTGATATGAGAGTTACAGGCTCCTAATCCTGATATGAGGGTTACAGGATGATGATATTAAAGTTATGAGATCCTATCATGAGAGTTATTGGATCCTCCTGATACAGCGCCACCCAAACTAAAGTGTGAGTCATGTGAGATGCTAAACATGGTGGAGGTATCTAAATTGACTGGGGTGATTTTGATATTTCTGCACTTACATATGATATTGTGCCTTGTCACACTGTAAAATGAATCTACTGCATTTTGGTAGTAAGCAAGTCGCAAACACCCGGGTGAACTTTTCTTACAAAAAAAACCAAAAAAAAGCAAGACTCTTGCACAAGCTCTCTAACGGTTCAGTTGGTAAGGAATGACCCGGATACAGCTTTTTTTCCCTTATGTCCTCTTTAGCAGGACTTTGTTATACTGGCACAGTCAGTCAGTCAGTAATAATAAGAAGAAATGCACTGCTGATCAACAGTAACCACAGCTCTGATTACGAAACACACAACCACCGTGGCAATGTAATCAATTAGGGTATCCCACAAGCTCATAGCAGGACAGAAGCCATTAATGTCCAAAACAATAAAACAAATTTATTCAGGGTGAAAGAAGGGTCTGCTGTTCTTAGATCAGTCCCCAGCCTCACGTCCCACGAAGTGCTGGTATCACTGAGTACAGCCTACAGGTAGGTCCCTAAAGGTAACATGTGGGCCAAAATATTACTTCCTGTGCACCCGGGGACAAGGGTAATATACTGACAGAGCCAGAACTGCAGCCAAAGTGCAGTAAATTGCATGACTCACCGTGTTTATCTGCCTGTGGGTCGTTTCGCTCAGATCAACCATGCGAGTCATGCTCAGAGTGAAATTGAATTACGTGACACTTTTCAGGGAAAAAAACCTGACAATACGACTCTGACGCACATAGGCCACCGGAGAGGTAACACAGTCCTCCAGGGCGCTGGGAACTGTCCTTGGCCGCTCACTCTCCGGCCATGCTGGCACCGCCATTATTCTGCACTTAGGGCGTTGATTACTACCTGCTTTATTCTGGCGCAGGGCCACAATGGCGCTGTGGACACATGAAAAGGACGGCGAGTGGAACGGCCCCTTTTTAATGCTAATCATCTCACATCAAAAGTGTCCCATTATACCGTGGGGCGGGAGGCGCGAAACCCTCCTTCTTTAATTATATTGTGTCTCCTTGTGTTTAGTGCTGTCCACATGTCTCTTAAACAGCATGGGGGGGGGGGGGGGTGGGGGTAGGGGGCAGGGGAGGGGAAAAAGATTACAGCATATCTTCCCAACTACGGAAGGGGGCACAGACCACAAGCTTATGGAAAAACGTGGAAGACTGCAGCATACCCAGTAGATTTTTAGAACGTATAAGAAATTTTGATAGCACATCCTCAGAGACATTCACCTAACATAGCGCATATGATGGTGAGGCTCCCTGACAGTCTGAACATTTTTTTCTTCTTGTTTTGGGATTTCAAAGCAGACAAAAGTTTGATTTGTGCATGGGGAAAAAATACTGACGCTTTGATCTTCAGGCCCCATGCTTCCAAATCAACTGAGACACCGCAAATGAGATCTTTAGGATGAAACTAATTAAGAGGGAAAAAGTACAATGACTGTTTAAGCGAAATGATGTAATTTAGCGTAACAGCTCTTTAGTCAGTATCACGTTTGTCAACTATCTTCACAAAAGGAAGAAACAAAACAAGTCAAAATGTACAGTTACCATAATCACAACAGTGCTGATAGCAATAGTATGTCCAGAATGCAGAAAGGAGTGATCACAGATAACTGAAACCAGAGAATCTCAAAAGACATGAAAAACAAAGGATGAAATCTGAGCGTTTTTCGCAAAAATGAAGTCTTTATTGATCCCATTTCCTGTAAGCAAGACAGGTGTCATTTAACAAAAGAATAAAAACAACTGCTAAGTACGATCCTCGGGCACCTGTAATTGAAGCTCATTTTTTTTGCCTTGGGTAGTTAATGGGCTCAAATCAGCCAGCCACTTTCAACCACACAAGAATGCATACATTTAAACCTTGTTAATTCAGGAAATGGGTTTTAACTCTTTTTTTGTGCTTAAAACAGCTACTTGGCCACAGTATAGCAGCGGAAGTGAACACTGGGTAGTGGGTGCCGCGTGAATGATGGAAAGCAGGACGGCACCTCGGGGCACCGCTGCTTGCCTGGGCTGGCCCCCTCTTTGACAGGTGGGGCCCGAAGCGAGGAGATGGATCGCTGATCTGAGCCAGGCAGCAGGGCGGGGCAGGCTGCTGACATTCAACACCACGCACCCAAATCCAGCGCCCTAATCCCAAACTGCACGTTCCCACGACGCTCCGTGCGCCCGTACAGCGGGGCTCCGCTCCCGCTCCCGCTCCCTCGCACAAACAAAGCTAATAATGAGCTATGACACCTCCCAGCTTTTCTAAAGAGGCCTCTCTGCTAATGAGAGAATATAAGGTGGAGAGAGAGTACTTTCGCTATCAGCACAACACCATAATGTGCAGAAACTGCAGATGTGCACACCCACCCACACACACACGCGCACGCACACGTGCACGCACACGCACACGCGCATACACGCATGCACAAAAACACATACGTCCTCACACTCGTACACACACACACAAACCCAGACACATATATACATAAACACTTGCACATGTACAAGTACACAAACACACACACACACACACACACATATACATAGAATCAAGCAGATACAACATAAAAAGTGATATATTGTATGTTTTGACAATATATTAATTTAAGGCAGCTTCCTCTAAGTGGTTTGTACACATATGAATCATCAGCTGTGACTAAGCAGCAATGGAGGAGATAAGTAGCAAGATTAACACGCCTCAATAGATTTACTATGTCCTGGCTGGTGTAGGGAAAAAAAAACTAAAATAATATAAGGACACCCAAGCGCTGTGTGTAGGATCAAGCGTTCCCATGAAAAGAGTGACTCACACCTTTCATTCTCAGGTCTGATTTCACATTTTTCTACAAACTCTGCTCAGATGTGTAAACTCAGACGCGAAGGGGAGAATAATCATCTTCCCATGTGTGGTAAGACCACAAAAAAGCTGTGGTCATCCCTGACCTTTAGCATTTCCTCAATCATCCTGATGACCACTGCACTTACTGAAAACACCTCTTCCGAGTCCACTAATTTAGGCCTACATAATGCATTATGAACCTTGAAACCTTTCCTTGCAAACAAAAATTAGATACCTTATCTGCCACTGCACCTGGGTCATGCTTTCAACCAAAATGGCTCCTTTACAGATCACATTGTATGCTTGGGTTGCAGAATGTATTTATATTACTGTGTAAGATTTTTTTTTCTTACATTCAGCTAGGTTTGCCATTAATGGGCTGCAGCGCAGTTTAGCCTTAAGAAATAACTTCTGAAAATGCAGCACATAACATAACACGGGCAAGGCTGATCTCATGTAGATCTCATGTTTAACTAAAAACTTTGCAATTCTACAGTGGAGCCATGCTCAGATGCCAACTTCCTGTAGCAGTACAATGTGAAGGCCTCTACAGAAGTCATCAGCAGCTCTGTAGCAAATCCCAGGCCAACTCCAGGAAGGTTTGTGGGTGGGGGTTGGGGGACATTGACTAAATACCTCCGAAAAAGCACATTATGTAACCAAATATCCATCCGCTCATCTTATGAGATGATATAATGATTTCCTCAGTAATGTTAGCCTGACTGCACACCACATAATTAAGACATCCAAACAGCGTGGGAGAGAGACATCTCTCAACAGCAAAACCCTGCGGCATGGGGAACTATTTGGACAGAGGTGTATGGAATCTTAATCTAGACTGCACACGCATATGTATAGAGAATACATTATACATTCTGTGTTTATCTGGAGGAAAGGTAAACAGTTAGGAGGTTTAAGGAAGAGGAGCAGAGCCAGAAAAGCCAGAAGTCAGAGCAGAGATTGTTTCAAAAAGGGAAATCTGCCCAACAAGGCAACCAGAGATGGAAATGAGTGGAGAGTCCTGGGTATGGCGTCTGGACCCTTTCGCTCGCAGGCAGTGTTCTCAGACAAACTCACCCCCAAGCACCAGTCAGACCCAACCCCGCTCGGCCTCAGAGATCACACGAGATCGGGGAGGGTTAGGCTGCGCTGGAAATTAAGGCTATCCCTTTCCTGCTGGTGCACAAAAACCCACAGACACATGCTTGCATCTGCCCAGAAAGCCACGGCTGCTATTTTTGAGCGATGAGCACTCTGAGTCATTATAAAAATTAGGAACGCAGATACAGATCGGACACGCTGCCGTTGGCTGTAGAAGACCAGAAACATGTACAAACAGCCACATAATAGGAGCACAAACCCCTAATTAACATGAGGGATATCAAACCGTTTCAGTGAGACAGTGATACAGAACGTAATTTATAAGCTTGTACAGTGTCATTTTGTTGTGTGGCTTTTAGAAGTCTCTTTGAAAGCATAAAAGGAGATTCTAGGGAGAGCGTAACATGAAGATACATTTTGTCTTTCATTACCACTGATCCTGTCCCATATTTTGTAAATAAGTGTAGAAATGAGAATTACAGACTTAAAAAGAGGCACATGATGTACTATTCAATTTCAGGATGAACGGCTGAGCTGGTGACTGTGTGCAGGGGTTAGTATTTGTCTCTTACCTGGCTGGAGGGCTCGCTGCTCAAAGACTCGGTCTTGCAGCTTTCAGAGAGCCGTATTCGGGGGTGGGCCGGCAGGGTGGCGGCGTACCCCCCGTTGTGCATGTGGGCGGGCACCGTCGCAGCGGGCACGGCCGCCGGCCTCTCCTCCGTGGGCGTGCTCGTGGGAGTGCCGCCCTGCGGGGGCGTGGCCTCGGCGTCCATGGACGAGCCGTAGCCGTTCTCCTGCTCGAAGTCGCGGCCGTCCTTGCTGTCCTTGCTGTCGCGCGTGAAAGAGGAGCGGGAGATGACCCCGAACTTGCGCGTGCGCTTGCCGTTCTGCGCCGGGCTGCCCCCGGGCTCGGAGGAGACGCTGCTCCTGTGCTCGCCGGCGCCGCCCCCGCTGCCGACGCTGCCATTGCACGGAGGGAGGGGGGCCTTGCGTTTGATGCGCCGCAGCATGATCAGGTAGATGCATCCGCCATTCCAGCACTGATCAGCCAGGTAACTGCAAAGACAAGAGGTGCATACATGAGGTGGAATTCTCTTATCCACATGGGCATAGCAGTACAGGTTTCAAATTAGAGAAAAAAGTCCTGTGTGTGAGCAGCAATGTAGTATAGTGGTGGGGTACAGGGCTCGCAACCACAAGGTTGCTGGTTCAATTCCCCACTGGGGCACTGCTCGACCTTGGGCAAGGTACTTAACCCACAACTGCCTCAGTAAATACCGAGCTGTATAAATATATAAAATTCCAACATATGTAAGCCAATCTGGATACGATCGTCCTCTACATGACAACAATGTAACGTAATTTCATATTTTTACTTTTTGTAATAATTTTCACATTTGTGAGGTGTGACAGATCTGCCGAATAGTAAGCAAATCCCTGGTGAAATACTGCAGGCTGAAAGAAAGTAATTCCACTTCTACTTATTTTCATACTCATCCCAACATCTTTACTGGGAATGGGATTGTTGAAATGTCTGGAATCCGGACATCTGCTGGATCATTCCAATACTTTCACCTTCACTGAGGTTCACGGAGAGTTCAAGCCGTCTCAATTTGGCCTGACTGCATTACATAACACTGAAATCCCGATCTGATGAATCATACCATTTTGACATTAGGAAAAGGTTTTTCAATAAACCCAGTAATTAATATTACCTTTGTAAATATGGGAAAGTTATGCTTAAAGCTACAACTAATCCTACAAATATTTCAAGCATACTTACTTTGACAGTTCTGATGAGTCCAGGAAACCTCAGCTATTAAAGGCTGGTCAGAAAGATGACAGTAAAACAGGAATATAAACGGTATTCAATATTCTCCTGTTTATTCTGATAAGCACAGAAGTCCAGCCGGGCTAATTTAACCAAGAGCCATTTAAATGCTGTAATGTAGTTGCAGAACACTCCTCATTAACTAATAACTACAGAGTTCTGAACAAATCCACTAATGAGTTCCGAACAAATACACTAATGAGAATTATTCCCTTGAAAACAGGAAGGTCAGATGTAGTACGGTTGGCAGAGCACACTTTGCAAAACCCCATGTGAGGACAAGCCAAGCAAGAGAGTCACAACACAGAGGCTGAGAGCAACAGTGACAGCTATTAAATACAGAACGCTAATAACACTATTTGTTTGATGGAAGTTCCTGTAATCGTCATATTTTGCCACACTTTAATGCTTTTGACAATGGGAAATCAAACAATGTCAACAAACACCTGACGAAAAAGCTTCTGAACTGGTCATTGCCCAGCATGAATTTTTAGCGTTGTCGGTTTATTTCCACTGTTGAAGGCACCAAGATAAAACAAAACCCAGAGAAAGTGTTTGACTGGCCTGATAAGCCAAATGTGGGCCTGCGTGCTTGGTGCAGCAAAGACTCCCTGGGCTTCATTTTCCAAATACTTCTCGACCTTTTTCCAGGAACGTTCAAACAGCTTTGATGCTGTGAGTCAATTGGCATGTCACACGACAACTGCAAGGTAGACTACTGACCCTTTTTCATGGAACGGCCCAAGATGCCCTCTGAGTACACTTGGTTATTTGTGATCAGATGCAGCCAGTAAACACTAACAGCATCCTGCTGAGTCCTGGCAAGATTTTATTACCTCTTGCATGACTGCAAAACCTAGTTCGCTTTGAAGGGAACTTGAGTTCACATCTTCATGCCAGCTAAATATTAACCTTATAAGTCGTTTTTTATTGCTTAAGGAGCTTATCATTAACCAGTTCTGTGCCTTGTCATGTAAAGAGTAAAGAGCTAATTGTCAAGAAAAGAAAACACTCAAGGAAAAATGACCACATTTTAAAATGCGGTGTTTCCCATTCGGAGGGTGTGTAAATGCACCTTTGATTCTATTTAGAAAGTCCTGCAAATAAGCTTATTTGATACTGTACTAAATACTAAAAGTAACGGTGCACTGTATGTGATATTGGCAAACAAAACTATATGTATATTAGACTGCAGAAGGGTATACTTGAAACATTAAATGTTTCCTTTATCCATTTGAGTAAATAACACTGTTATAGGGATGAAGAATTGCTACTCAACAATGAGGTAAATTAAGCATATTTGAATATATGAAATATGAATATAAAGTACTGTGATAAATATAACACACAACCAAAGGCATATCACAGAAAGGGCGACGCTACACACCTTGATATCTGTGGAGGGAATGTCAACGCCGTTAAGCATCGTTAGATTTTGCTCCGAGCTTCGGTTTCATTTCATTTCAAAAACAGCATTGCTGTTACGCGTCCTACGCGTAGAGTGTCTATCAATATCCCACAGCGGCCGTGGTCTATTTTCTCCATAGTTGGAGAGGCTTTCTGTTCTCGAACAAAGGGACCTGGCTCCCTTTCTCTCGCATATGACAATGTCCTGACTTGCTACTCTGACAGAGCTGATGCAATGTGCTAACAAAGCTTTTGCTTACATCCCAGAATGGAGTGGCAGACAAAGCACCAAGCCAAACCTAATCAAAACAACCAACGACAAACACAAAAATAAAGACTTTTGCTGCAGAGGGGAGGGAAATCAGCTGGAAAACATCCTTGACATATAAACCCGAAATGTTTTGAGGAAAATTATTTGGCGCAAAAAAAAAAAAAAACTCAACAATGCTGTATTACTGGACATCATTGGTGGCATTTTGTCATGAACAGTATTTTTTAGGCATGGGGGAAAGACACTAAGCACTGACTATGTGCACAAATATCCCTTAACTAAATGCTTAAGGTAAATATTCATCCATAAATGTTTGCCCAGTCATTAAAGTAATGGAACAGTAAATTCATCACTGTCATAATTACTTTACCCATGATCAGAAACAACATCAGAACGTGGGTGACATTTATACACTCCATCAGAAGAGAAAATTACAGCAATAATGCTTAGCTCAGCATTGACTCGTTAGATGTGACTGCGTTATTCTCATTTCCAGAAATCCTGTCTTCTACCTGACATACTAATAATGCAAAAATATTGTCACATTTTCTACAGTGCATTTATGTTCCATGTTGAGAAAAACCAGCTACTCTGAAGGCTGTTCAATTCAATGCAATAGATCATTTGAGGCTTTTAAGTAACCGTAGAAAGAGTGTACAGCGGCCAGGCAGTAATGTTCCCAATACAATCAGCATGCGTGATATTACTGCACGCTGCACTAAGGATGGAAAGGGAGCTCAATTAACTTGCGAATTACTTTTCCAGAAATTTCATAAAATTCATAGATATGCTTTTCTCGTAACAGTAAAAATGACAGACATTTCTAGGCATGGGTCTGTAAGTTCCATTTGAAAGATTCTAAGCACTTCATTAAATGACGACATAGAAAAACCAAAGCAATCAAACAAAAAAAAATACAAAGCCTTAGCAATACAGTTTGATATAAACTGGTTCAGCACTGGTTTTGACTGAAATCCAAACCTGACCATTGTAGAAGGAGTGTTTTGAAGCACAAGACTAAATACAAGGCATTTAAAACACTCAGTCATCCTGACCTTTTTATCCACCAAATTAAAAGTTTCCATGGTGAGTTTACATTTTAATTGAAGAAATCCTATTTAGAAGTTGAATCATTCTACATTTTCAATTTTCAGTTCTGTCCTACTGACTAGGTCAACATGCACAGAGTCACACTATTTTCATGTGATGGAAAACAAAAATGAATTTGTTGCTATTTACGAGGTATTAAATATATGTAACTGTAAACATCACTGACACTATCCTCTCATACAGTAAATCCTACAGTCTGCTCCCTGTAAAAAACAGGCTTCGTTTAGACCTCTCTACCTTTGATCATTGTTATAATCTAGATCTAAGAAATCTAGAAGAAAGTTTTGCCTAAATACAACTAGCAGATTACCTGCCAATGGCCCTCCTCTCATTTCTTCTGCCATCTGGAATTCGTTCCCAGCAGCCCTACTGTTCGAGCGCCCTCTGCCAGAGCGCTGGGCCGCCTCTCGGGTCGGCCCGCGCCTTCTCGTTTTTATCGCTCGGCCAGGTTTGTCAGCACAGCCCCTATTTCCAGACCCACCGTTGCTCATCTCCGCAGCCAGACTTCCTCCCCATATGCCTGGCAGCTTTCAGAGAGCAGAGCAAAGCCCTTTACCGCGCAGAGATTGTCACTGGTTCTCCTTTCCCCCGGTTTCCCGGACCGTACACCTGCAAGAGCGGCCTCTGTGCGGCAGAGCGCTAAGCGCCCCTCTCTTGACCCTGCAGGGTGAGCAGTCCGTGAGGGCTTCTCAGGTTGAAGAATGCTGCTGTCACTTTCAGGGCCTTCAACCACAGGCACCGCGGCTTCTGATAAGCCCCCCGACTTTACAGGGCATTTACGGCGCATACCGAGAGCTGCCAGCAGAGGAAAAAGAGAGGTTGCACCCCCAAGTTGTAGCCAGTTACCAAGACAACAAGTGGTCTCATTAGGCCTGGCATGAAAAGCTGCACACAGCTAATGTGTGGTGCACAAACAGTGGGCAGAGTGCAGCCTAACAAAAACAATATGTCAATAAGGGGATTGAAAAAACAGCTTTTTCATGCGGTTTACTTCACAGCGCAATATGATGGAGACTATAAAAACCCATATTCATGTTGTGTATTCATTTTGCTTTTCAGTTTGTTTTCATGGATAATGATGCAGACTGTAAAACCCATATTAATTGTGTGTATTTGTTTCATTTTTTTAATTGTCCCACAGGGTAATGATGGGGACCATAAAAAAGCCATATTCATCTTGTGCACATTTTATTTTCCAGGATTTTATTGGAGAAGCAATTTTAAAATAATGATATGAGGAAGCCATGAAAAACTGTCATCAGCATTCATTCTTGGAAATAACCCTAAATAATCAAGTTTAAGCAATACTGCAGTATACTGCAGGATACAATACTGCTGCTGCTTCCATTGCCACAGGGGACCAAACCATTTGTAGAATGTACCCTGTCAACATAATGCACATCATTTGGCCTGACAGCAGATTTTTGGTTAGTGCCGCTAACAGATGGAGGGCCGTCTTAGTTGGAAAATTTATCAATCAGTTAGAGTAGTTGCTAGGTCTCCACGGTAATAACGTGGGAGGTCATGACCACAGCAGATGAAACCTTTACACTGAGCCATTTAATTCATATTTGTCAAATGAGATGAAGGCCTGGTACATAGTGGGCAGAAACCTGTACAGTCCAATAATCCAGAGCTCTGTCTGAATTTCTTGTCAGCACATGACCTATCAAGGCCTCTGATCTTGAGATGATATTTCAATTGCTAACCTATATTTCACTGCTTATGACTAATGTCACTGTCATCATACTGGTTGAGTGGGGGTACCAGCTGGGTGGGGGGATACCAGTGACCACATTTGGAATTTGCCAATAACAGGAAAATAATCCTGAACATGATTAGGGAACAGAATCTGGAAAATGGATATGGCCATTTAATATTCAGGATCTCATTTTATTTCTGAGCTTGTTCTATGACTCCTAAAGGGAGGTTATAGGAAATAATATCACATCAAACTCCCTGGGTGTCATCCAAACACATATAGGCATATGGCAAAAGCTCCAGCTTGTATCTTGACTAATGTGCTGAATATCGTATCATGTCCCATAGAGGTGCTTCTGGGAGGCAAAGCACACCTTTTGACATTTTAACAATTTCTTTTTATGGGGTATTTCACCCTCATGAGGCGGTCGATAGGAAGAAACTTGGCCCCAGGAGCTTCAGTGAGGGACACATCATTGTATCACATGTAAGGACACATCATCATATCATGTCCCACTGAGGTACTTCAGGAAAGCAAAGCACACCTTTTGACATTTTAACAACTTCATTCTACGGGGAATTTTCTACCTCCTGAGGCAGTTCAACGCACTGGTGAGTCACACATAAAAGATTCATTCTAGGAGATAACGTCCATAGACTAGACTCCCTCATTCTTTCTCTCATTTCTCAAAACCGATACTCAGGTACATAAAGTACCACTCCTCTGACATAAGTTTAATATAATGATTAGAGATGTAGAAACTAGCCACACTGGAACAGTGGGTAGAACTGTGGCTCAAACCAGCCTGTATCGGCTCACTACAACCCTCCTGACTTCCACAGTACACACTAATGTCGCGCCTGTTGATATTACTTTAGTTAAACCTGAGTAGACATAAACCTTACTCTTCAAATTTCACATATGAAAGCCCACCATTAGTGCAGTATATTACAACAGGCAGTAAAGAGGTTGAGATGAAAGCATCCAAAGAAGCCATACTGCGTATTTTCAAAGTGCTCCGAGTGGTAATTGAATCAGTCTACGGCGGCTACAGAGGGAGTGACAGAAACACAATACACGGGAGGTAAGAAAGGACAAACGGTGGGGCCAGACGGTTCCTTCATCTTATTAAAGGCCAACGTGCAGGCCTCTCTGGGATCTTTCAGAAATGTGCTCAGAGGCACAAAAGCCACCATGTGGGCCCTTCAAAGACAGAGTCTAACATGAATTACAGTGTTACCAGGACGACTTATGATGCAGACAGAATTTCACAATCTTGTTTGAGCCCAGGAGGTGGACACACGTGGGAAGGCAGTGGGGTGCAGACAATATTACCCTGCAGTTTGACCTTTCAGTAAACATGCCCCGTTACAAAAGATTACACCACTTTCAAACACCATTAAAACCTGAACTGAAGCAAGCATTACACTAATGTTACTTCCACAATGTTATGAGTCTGGCAGCAGCTGAAATACATGGAAATTTCCTTAAGTAACGGAAAGCCAAGTAACTGCTTAATTATTCAAAGGAAAAATCACTATGCTGTTGGACTGAATCCAGGGCTTATAACTTTAACACTGATTGAGTTCCTTTGATGGATCTAAATCTATTTAAAGCAGTAGACACTGTTATAATTTAGAAAAATTTGGGCCATATAGTCTACTTCTAAACAATTTAAATTTAATTCATTTAACAGAATGCAGATGAACAAATAGGTGCAAGCTAAATGAAAGGAGAATCATAAAATATGATTTAATTGCTCTAAAATGCAGAATACCCATTTGTCAAATGACAGCAGACAAATCTGGTAAAGGGGATGACCAATTTGCTCCTACGTATTCAGCCCAGGGTACCTAGTTCATCAACTCAGCTTTCATCTCCAGACATTTTGGAGCTCTACATTTGTGAGGACTTGAGAAGTTTTAATGAGTTATGGAAGTACCATTCCATTTTTAAACCAAGGGCTCCTAAACAAATCCTTCTCCACCATTAGGCTTATTTTTTTCTGACGATAAACAGCTTCTGATTTCTGCAGAGGGCCCATGCACACATTGCAGGCTACACACACAGCCCTAAAACTCAGACAGTGATTTGATCAGAGCTAATACACGTCGCTGCATCAGTAGAATTGATCTTATTATCTCCATTAATTCAGCGAATGTCACTGAGGTGTTTTGGACGCTTTTGGGGACTTAATGGGAATATGGAGCGTTGCACATTTCTACTTGTTATTGAACATGCAAAATTCACCCGCACGCATGTGAAACGTCTCTGCCCCGTTTCTGTCACATTTCTCTACAGTTGTTTTTCATATTCAGTTTCCCTCATGTGAACAAAGCTATTCTGGGCTGAAGAATTCACTTGATCACACTAGACCACTGATGACAAAAAAAAACCATGATTCACTCTGTTCTATCCCTTCAGACCATCTTTATCATCAGGATGTCATCAAGGGCAGCAATTGATATTAGGCAACTGAATTCTGAGTTGGAAACTATTAATATAAAGACATTTTGATGGATTCTTCTCAAACAAATAGTTCTTCATATAGAATAAATGTGTATTGCCCAGTAAATGCTTGCTTTAACTGGTGAACCTTTCACTGACTGCAAAGCAGACATATTCAACAACAGCCATAGATTTGTGGCACCAAAATCCCCCCCCCCCCCCCCCATTTTCTCTCAAATAAAACCCAAAAGAACACACTGCCATCTTCCATACACCCACACCCATCACACACATTGCATCAGAGTCATCACCACATTGGTGATAATGCAACAGATTATATTTAGAGATTACATGAGGAAACTCATGTGTTTACTGGAGACTGCGCTTGGGGGGGCGTGCTGGGATCGGCGTTTCTGCCAAACACTGACGGGTCGTGGTTTCCAAATGAACGACCACAACAGCATGCATCCCCACTCAAATAACAGTCAGAAATAGCATCTTTTTAAATAATCACACAAACCAGCAGAGTTTTTTTAAACGCAACATTACATATGCTGCTTAACATTTGGAAAGCTCCATCGAGAAGCTTGACTGTCTAGAATTTCAGAAGGAAACGTCTGAAAGGGAGACTGGGCCATAACAACCTCATTATCAGATGAGAAAAACAAACCTAGGTTTCGGACCTGAATACACTCCCCCATACTGTTGAAACAAATCATACGTGTATGAAAAAATAAAAATTAAATATTTAAAGAAAGTGCAAATAATGCAGACTTTGGTTATTATCCTAATGGAACATACACCTTTTAGCTTACTTTTGATATAATGACAGAGATTAAGGCAGATAACCAGTGGACTGAATTCTCGACACGCAAAAAGCTCAATGCTAGGGGGATGAAACACAGCTGAAGATTACACTGCAATTATGAGCTTGTGGGGCTTGCTTCTAATTATGGGATTTCCACTGTTGTGAGTGCAGAGCCCACCTTCCAGTAGGTTCTGTGCATCTCCACCAGTCAATGGAATGTTGGAGAAGCGCTGGAAAACAGCCATGCGGCTCTTCCTTGCAGCGGACTGCCCCTTTTTACAGCAGGCAGGGCATACACCCAAGAACAAACATCCAACACAGCGATTTTTCACTCACAATTACCCAGCATGCTTTCCGTTTCAACAGGGTGAGATAAGAGGCACCTTTCACAGCAGATTGACACTTATGCATCATGTGAAGTTCAACGGTCACCAAAATAACCAAAAATGTAGCTTAAAAATGAAAAATGTCATATTTGTCCTTGTTTCTCAAAGCTGAAGCCAAAAGTTAAGCCATAGTGCTTAGACTTAATGCCACCCTCTCCAGGCAAGACTGCCAATGTAAAAGTATCAATTGCATATTGCAGTATAAAATGAAGCCTGACATGCTTTTCTTTGCCATTGCTTCTCTTTAATAGAGAGAAGAAAACTACATAAAATCCAGTGTTCCAATATCTGTTCTCTACACAGACATCTTCAATGCCCTGACCTCACACAAAGACAAAGCAAACAGACATGTGTTGAACTCACCAGTCTAGCTTACTACCGAAAAGAAAAAGCTAATCTTTCTTGTCATCTTCTCCTAACATGACGCCTTCTTTAATATTATTACAAAATAAACCAAAAAAAAAAAAAACTAAACGTGTTCATTTACTGTGGTTGGCTTGCAAAATGGACATAATGCAATCATTTAATTATAAAATGCAATGAAATTACAAAGGGCCATCAATTACCATCAATCTTTTCCCATCTTTAGCTATCAATTACGCATTCAATGAAAAAAAGTTCTGTCTACATACTGCGCCTAGTTGAACAGATTGACATCCCTGACTGATTGTTACTCAGATCTTCCTTCTGTTTTATGAATCACAGAAGTTTGGGTCTGTGAAAAAGTATGGAGCCATTAAACAGGTCTTCATCTCAGGAGTGGATCAAACTGTGATGCAGACTAGGCCTTCCGCAGTCCACTTAGTGAAGGCTGCTAGACAGGAATAAGTACAGTAATTAGTACTGATTCTAGATAGCTGATGTTCCCTTTAGTTGTGTAACATAAAGACTGTTTCTCTCTCTCTTAGGAATGTCCTGTTCCTTTATCTCCTCAACCTTTTAAACTAGCCTGGTATTTAAAGATGGTTATTTCCTCCTGGTATTCTGGGATTGAGCAAGGAACCTTTGGGAAGGAATGCCTTTCAGAAGGCAGGCGTCAGGGCCGGTTTGGATCGTTCCCCTCTGTCACAGTTCCTCTGCAGAGGATGAAAGAGCCCCTGTGTCTCCATTGAACCAAACGGAGGCCTTTATCGTGCATGTCTCAGAGGAAACGCATCATCATCACTGAGGATTTTACACTATCTCCCCGTTCAAGACCCAGATTCCTGCTTCACTACCTGTTTGTTCCCTGAAAAAAAAACTATTCTGACTCGGTTCAGCAAGATTCAGAACTGTGCAGACTGTAGGACTGTAGTGCTAGCACAAATAATAACATACCAAGATGAAAACACGCAGTTTCTCTGAGGTCAATTGAAACTTTTAATCAAACACAACTCAGTCACAAGTACAGAGACATTTGCACAAAAGGACCACAACTGTCTCCCTCAATGTTCAAACAAACTACACATAATCCGCAGATGGCGACAGGCTATTTTAATTACAAACACCACAATAGCAACAATAAAAACCACAATGTCAACAGCAGCAATAACTGCACAATTAAAGTACTACAGTGACTTTCAGGAAAGAACCTCAAGGCTGAAGTACCAGTTTTTACAGTCCATGAAACTGTTCATTTTGGCTTTAGAGGCCTTCTGCTCCCCGTACAGGTAATAGTGCCTCCCTCAATAGGTGGGCATATCAAGAGCAGGTTGTATGGAAGTAGCAACTTCGATGGAGGTCCCAAATCCCACCTCCGCCTTCCCCTTCTCCTTCTACCCCTCACCTCTGCAGCAGACAAGTGTTCTCCATTACCTGGGAGTGGGGGGGGGGGGTTCAAACCCCCACCGCAAGATGCCCAGACCTGCCGCTCGAAAGAATTCACAACACATATCAGCATCTGATAAAGACCAAACAAAAGCAGAAACAAGCATGACCTCAGCGCTGGCACGCAGGCGAGGAATTCTGCCGCTGTAAAAAGTAATGGGCCGCAGTAAAAAGCGGAGCGGCTGACCGCGAGCCAAGATCCCTTAGCAAGACGCAACTTTATATCCACAACAGGATAAGGAGGGATCCAGGGTAAGGCTGCTTTGTCATCAAGTTTGCCATTACGCTGGTGTGAGCCCAATTGCGTCTTAAACTCCTCAGCCCACACAGTTTGCCTAGCAGAAGCTCTTATCTAGAACAATTTAGGTAGCTTACTTTCTCGATTATCCATTTATGCTGCTCAGTATTTCACGTAAACAACTCAGCTCAAGTGACTTGCTCAAGTACACAATGGTAGTGCCACACCTGGGAAATGAACCTGCAACCTCTGGGTTATAGACTCAGATCTTTAACCACAACACCACACTGGCACCCCATATATGGGTATGTCACAAGGAAGGCTTTGAAAATCTTGCAGGATAATGTGCATTTGCTACAAGGCCATCTTATAGAGGACGATGTAGCATTATCAAGGCTAATTAAGAGCATCCGCTTCAGATCCCAGAAAGCTTTGATTTGGTATGGTCTTCAAGGAGAGCCCTGCATCAAATAATGGAAGAATGCAGACACTGTGGAGCAGATAAATATTTCTGCCAGCTCTCCATGGTTCCCAGTGCATGTCTTTCCCACGCTTTTCAGTGGCAGGGGCATACACACTGCACATGTGCTGGACACACGCGGACACCTGGAGGTCCTGGAGCAGTACAGCTCTACAGCTGCACGTCTTCAACCAACCACAGCTAAATCAAATTCAGAAATAACCAAAAATGTGTTCCTCTCCTTTCCATACACGGAAACACGACCACACTTCAAGTCTTTAGCAACCCGACGCTGGAGTTCTTTTCTAAGACCACAGTTATTTAAAAGTGCCTTCGTGATCCACTCAACCGCCGCCGTCAGCCCTGTTCCCAAAAGCAGAGGCGATGGAAAAACAGTGGACCTGCGCCTGAAGAATTTTCTGGACCTGGAAAGAGGCATTCTTCTGCGCTCCTGCCAAGGGGTGAGAGCGCAGCATCTGTTGACCTGTCGGAAAGGAGAGTAAATTCTGCCTTTTTGGCGCTTGCACTGCAGACAAAATCCTCCTTCCACTGCTGGACCTCAGCCCCTGTGTATTTCATGGTGATCTCTACTGCCATATCTGCCCTTTGATTTACGGAAGGTACTTTATTGTGTACATAGTGAACAGAAGGATTATACTGCACATTGGAGGAACAAATGGAAGCCTCTCTAGCTAAAGTCTCCACCGTTATACAAGAGAAGGGCTATCATATAAACTCAATAGACAGTTGTCAAGTAATGAACTAACAGGGGTCCAGTCCCTATTTAGTTTTTTTTTTGTGACACATTTTTTGGCATGTTTTTTTTCCCTGACTTCTCAATTGCATCTGTAAAAGGAAGTTTCACCAAGACTCCACAGATATCACAGCTGATACTTTAAGCAAAGTCTCTGACAAACGGAAAGTCCTAGAAAAAACAGGATTTGGATATTGTTAAGTGCCTTAGGTTTCATCAACCACTGTACGTAGCAGAAATAACATGGAAATATGTTAATCCTTGTTAATATCTGCATGCTAATATATATCCGTGTTAATATACATTGGTATGTTAATACCTGGTTTAAGGACAGCACCTAATCTTAACCCACTGAAAGGTATGCACAAATCTGGCGACATTTACCTGCACCACCACTAGCTGGAACAGTCAGTTATTGATCACTGCATGTGTGTTTGTTTACATTTGTTTATGATCTGTGAAACTGAATGATTTATTGATGGATTTGGATGACGCCTGTTTAAATAATTGGCCGAGAGAAACAACGGTTTCGATTTTAGGGCTGGAACGACACTCATAAGATTTGGGGAAGCATACACTGTATCGAGTGCCACTTGATAGTTGAGCTTTTGACAAATGATATCTTCTATTATTTTTCACTTTGATGAACTGTATACCTAGAAAAATACACCTCGCAGTGTACACACATATTTGCACATTACCTTGGCATAAAGATCTGGTATTCAAGCTGAACAGTTAAAAAAAAAAACACCCATTAAGGTTAATTCTGTAGAACACACAAAAGCCTTAACTGCCACTTTCAAGTGTGGACATGTGAACGTTCCACAGACACGGATCTACATTTACACAATGAGCAGCTCAAAGGTGCATCGCCTGAACAGACCAACACTCTAAAAGAAAAACAAGCAAAGATCTGTCCAGAGCTGGACCTTCTGGCCTGCCTTTTGTCAAGGCCTCGGGAGGGCAAAAAACAATGCTATACTGACCTCAATCACTGCAAAAAAAAAAAAACGTAAATTAAACCTCTTTCCTCTCCATTGCATTCTGTTAGCCTGTCCCAGTTGGCATTTCTTGGGCTTTGCAATGCTGTGTTGAAACTCAGACCTTAGGGACAGGCTGTGGCTAGCGAAGTGAAGCTTTAGCACAAATCCGACAGGCACTGCTGGCATAAGGAACAATGGAATGTGGCAACCTGTGAGCTGATTGGCCGAGGGCGAGGAGCACAACAGGGATACAAAAATGAGAACAGCATCGCAGGCGTTCGCGAAAATGAGCAAAAATGAGCAAGCTAAAAGGCTGAACAGGCCTACATGTCCTTGAAAAACATCTCAGGCTGTAATGTGTACACAGTGCCCATCTGTCAGGATGATGCACAGCGTTGACATTGGAAATATTAATGTCATTATTCACTTTAGACACAGTCAGATTGTTGATCAATAAAGGTGTCTCTATAAATAGAAAGAACATTGTTTGCCAGTACATCATAGAAAATACCAGCCAATTCCTGTAATGCAACCATTCAGGATACAAAGTCAACAGCGCTGAAAGTCAGTCTCTGAACACTGGGGCAATGGTGGCAAATCACTGCGTGGCCAGAATTTAGTGTGCTGTGGATTTCCTGCGCCCGTTCTCACAGCAACAGAAACAGCCCAGTGGCCTAAATTCGGTGCTCTGCTAATAATCTTCCCCAAGTATGACCGCAAGGGAATCAGCTTGACAGACTGATCCCATTTCTGTCTTCTGGCGATTTTCTTCCCTCCAATCGTGACCAAAAGGGCCCTGAGTGAGCACACCTGCAGGTGGTGACCCGGGACCCCCATCTATCTTGCGTTTCCATCAGCCAAAAATGGGTGTGGCACCCCTTCTACTAGACCAGGAGTACAGACATTCCTGAGAGCAGTGGGGGACCAAATAAAGGAAGTCCTTCACTCAGCACTCCACGTTTAAGGAATCTAGAAATGGAAAGTTTTGCCAACCACAACCCCTCCCCCCCCAGGATCTCATTCAACAAAACACTTAGATGGAGAACCAGACAGTTTTCACTCTTTGACTTCTAGACAACATCGACTCCCATGCTTGTTTGAAGCCATATCCTTCCTTCTCTCCGGCCTTTACCATCCTCCAACTTTGTAAGAGTTTGGGGGGGGCAACAGAAAAAAATGTAGCCCACCAGATGGTTTGCTACGAGATGCCCGCTAGCATAAGGTTTGAGTTACCGTATCTGGATGCAAGCGCGACTAAACCCTCTCCCACTCCTGCGTCTCTGTATTCGCAAGCACAGGAGCAGGAGCGTGCCCGCACTCCCTGTCCCAGCAAACCACAGGCGAGGCCGCAGGGAGAGGCTCCGTCTGAACTCGCAGGCACCGAAGCCGCACAACAGCTCTGCACTTTTCCTTTCTCTTTTTTCATTCGGTTCACCCGGCAGTTCAATACACGTTTGCCGTTAGCGCCGACACTGAGGGATATCCTCACTTGTTTTTCATCTTACCGATTCTATTAAAAGCATGCCAACTAAGGAGCGAACAAAATGCATGATGACTGGGTGGACGATATGGGATACTGGTAACAGGAGCTATACTTTCCGCCTCAGATTATGGGGGATTTATTTCCAATAGCAGAGAGCAGACAGTAAAATCAGCGAGACTGTAGAAGGGAAGTACCTTTGTCTTCTCATGAAAAAGTGGGTGGGCAGACAAGTCAGGCTGGATTACAACCTACACTTTCCTATTGTTACTGCAGTTGGAGGAGGTGATAAGGAGGACATATCAGACAGGAATAAGAAGATATAAACAGGGTCCCAGGCCAAATTCTTGTCAGTGAGCTCACTAGGGTCAAAAGGACAGTTTATGCCCCACCCCTCAACCAGCTATCAGACTGCACAACCTTTGCACATTGCAGACAGATGCAGGCAGATGGGGGAATTGAGATGTTCCCATTAAAAGCTTTTAATAGTCAAGTATGTTTTTTTTGACACCTTGTACATTCAATGTGTAAAAAAAAAAAAATTGGAATGTGGCTCATTTTACCTGTAAAGATTACAGAAATATGATTAAAACTGCACATGACTATGGGAAACACTACCGTAAGGGGCCTAACAGTGTATGCTCATTCATGAAATCAATGCGTTTTCATTACCGTTGATAAAGACATTTTGCAAATGCAAAGCAAAAAGAGCAGCGCCATCCACAAGCTAACCGGTATCTGCCATGAAGGCTTTTTTTCCCAGAACCAGCACATTGCTGGATAAAGCCGTTTAAGTCGATTCCTGAAAGCGTGACTTCTTACACCGGATTGCCAGACTCCCATGTCAGCATTACAGAGACCCAGAGCATCCTCCTTTGTCTGGTACGGCAGCGAGCTCATGTGACCCAGTGATAAGTAGATTTACAATCAGTTTACACACTGTGTATTCCCTCAGAGACGGGGCCCTGGGCCTGAGTCCCTGACAGTGCTTGACATTTTTCTTAGCACTGTCTGCACAAAGCAGGATTCAGCAAAAGAAGACTGTTTAGACCTACAGAGCTGATGCTGAGAGTAAATAAACGTGGTGGGGTGTACAGGCTGCTAAATGTGTACCCTTAAAACATTTCAAAGGGCACTCTGAAACAATCATTGTGCATGTTTCATAATGTTCTTCCAGTACGTGCTTGCAGGTCTGAGCACTCCAAACTGGATCCTGTAAAGTTAGAACCCAATCCTCCACCTCCTCCTCCTCTGGTTGATGACAAAGGATGTTGTTGTGGCAAATGTGTGCGTTTTCTTTTAGAAGCATAAACTGAAATGCTTTCAGCACATAAAACGGTTTGCTCAAAGGAATGATTCCAACTGGAGTTGGGGAAAAAGCTAGGGGAGGAGGACAACTGCTGCACAGTTTTGGTCCTGGTATGGACCTCTTCATTCCATAAAGGAACGATAAGGTTTATTATTTTATTTTCAACTGTACTGCATTATAAATTCTCATTGTATTACCGAATGCCTATCCTGTATGCTTATTCCAGTATCTTATTGCAGAGGTCTTCAGTTTTAAAAACCTGGTTTAAAAAGTTTTTTTAAAAATTGAGAAGCTTAAAGCATTAACAAAGGTAGGCCTATTTGCAGAGTTTTTTTTTGTGCTTCAGCATTTAAACACTAACTGACATTCATGGAATGTACCATCCCCGGTATATCTGGGTAATGACCCCTGCAATGACCCTGGATCATGTGGTGAACCAGCTCAGGGAGGGCCCCAGCTCTAGCTCCAGCCCGGGGTTTAGTATACTGGAGTGCATACATCATGGTGGGATGAGCACACTAAAACATCTCAGCTGCTTTCATGGGACCATCCAAGTCAACCTTACCCATTACCTGCTTAAATTACATGCATCCTATTGCTGACCATTTCATCATTTCAATTGATTCAACCACTCACTTCACGAGTGTGCCGATTGAAAATAGGCATAGTTACTGTAAATATAAAAATAGTTTCTGCAGAATTGTGAATTGCTGTATTTAAGATTGAAAACACTGCATACATAAGTATCACATTTTGCTTCATGTATAGCAAAGTAACAAGATAATCAGGCCATGAAATGCCTAAAATACAGTAAGTGTTATGCACATAATTTCATTGATTTCAGTCAAAATAATGTCCACTTGGACACATATATATTGTAGCTAGCTAATCTGAACAATGTTGTTAATACCCGAAAGCAAGGTAGCAACCTATTGAATTGATAAGTCAATCATGACACCAGTGATATCAAGCCAAGAAAGACCAACCAATACATCTGAGGTTTGAATCAGAATCTTCCTCATACTTGATAACAGGAATTGCTACTGACCTGCCTGCAAATGCACCATTTTCAAGGGCTGCAACTACCTCATCCACAGAAAAATAGAAGTAAACTATTGACAATGTAGCAATTCTCTTAAACTCCATGTCTGGGATTCCTATGTAAACAGTATCAGATTATCAGCAAGCACTATTGAAGCAAGCATATAGCCTATTGCCAAGCAGACAGTCATGAGCATGCAGTGGAACGCACTACTGCCTTATGTATGGAGCCACATGGAGGAAGGATGAGCAGTGGAGGGATCCACAAGATGGGCACCTCTCCTGAGACTAATGCAGAGCTGAACATTGGAGGAGGAACACTGTCTGCATCAAGACGACTGTCAAAGCATCTGTATCATCTCCGCTTTAGGGTTGCCCATATACTCTTGGTGAAAAACGCACAGTCTTATTTATTTTTGACATGAGCAAGCTGACAGGTGGAAAAAAAATATCTCATTTTAATGTATTTATGTAAGAGTTGCCTGAGAAAACGTCGATCAGTCTTTGGCTTGACTCTACTGAGCGTGCATACACAGAATGTCTCCACTTCCACAACTGGAAGGATGACACTGACGTATAACCACAGAAAAACAAATGTGCAAATACAGAGGTCTGACTATCTCTCAAGATGCTAAGACTAGTTTTGTACACAGTTTTTTCCCCCTTTACACTAGTTTAGAACACTAGACTGCCTTGTGTCAATAGGTTATCCTACATTTTGTGTACTGATCTTTAGAATCAACAAAGTTTCTATAAACATCATTAACTTGCCTATTTCAGAAATTAGTTTAGCAGATTTCAGAAAAATGTTATAATGCAATTAATTATCTAAAACGACATTCTTGCCAGGTAGAGAACTCACAAAATCTAATTATACCCAACTCATTTACTACTGTGTCTCTTGAAAGTATGCAATTTCTTCAGATCACATTTTAAAGTCCCAAGGAGGATAGATGGCAAGGTTGGTTTAAAATGATTTTGTGGAACTTGTATAATGATCAAAATGATTAGATTACACATTTTGGCATCTTTACACAGTACTCCAACAGCGCTAAAAGCACAGCTCAGAATAACCAAGGCAACTGTAGCCCACAGGAATGTGGTGCGATATTCCAGAAATTTCTTACCCTAACCATAAAATTAATAGTAAATACATGTTGGTAAATCACCTTAAAATATTGCCTAATCTGGCTCTCCCACCTTAATTTCTATAAAATTAAGGTGGGAGAGCCATTTCAGATTTATACCCCTACTAATTTCAACCACATTAAGAAGTTCTTTCTTAGCAAACATACATTTACCCACAGTATGTGTTCACCAGCCAGATTAAATGGATAAGCACAAATGATATACGTCTATTCAGATCTACCATTACACTGATTGACTACATGCTAGGGAAGAGCAATGTATCATTGAAAACCATATGAAGGTTACTGTTCAACTGTCACTCATTACTTACTGTCAAACCTAAAACCACTGAAGGAGGAGGCAGTGAGATTTCATTACATGGGGAAAACTCCAAAGGAAAATTTGAGAATTTATTTTCAGGGCAAAACCATGAAGCACTGAACACAAATGAAGCATCGTTAAATCGAAAGTACTGTAAAGCTAACGTTTTACCCTATAGCTGTGACAGACAATTATGTAGGCTACTTTTCTTTTGGTCACCTGCTAATCAGGATCATGTGCAGCAAACAGTAAAGCTAAATTATAACAAGTCCCATTTCCACATTATGATGAACTGGTTCTTTATTACTTTTCAGAAGCACACATTATGTTGCTCGGTGTGACCCGGTACAGCAGAATCCAATCACTGCCTGCATCTCATATCTTAAGAGCACTACTTCGGGAACGTTTAAATCAGGTGTGAACTAATTAGACTAATACTATATGAAAACTATATAAACCTGCAACCATCTACTTTGCGTCGTCTGCATAAAGGCAAAACCGGTGAAATCATCAGTAACAAAATCAAAGACCCAGTCATCCACTATAGTTGATTTTAAACGGTGATATCGTTTTCTGTTATGTGCTGTAACTGCCTTGAAGACAACAATGAGTATGACTGCACGCATGTTTCTACAACTTAACAAAATAATGGAGTATACCTGCTTATCTTACTTGAACCTCATAACTGATTCGGTCTCTCAGGCTTTCCCAGTTTTCTTTGACCGCCGGCGGGCACCCGGGGTTAATCTGGGCTGAGAAGGTTTCAGCAACCCCGAGTTCGTTAATTGGTTTAATCACCTGCTGACATTAAGCGAGCAGAAGAATTCTGCAACTCGCCGCAACACAACCGATATTTACCACTGTAAGAACTTTTAATAAAACTCTTAAGAGGATGGGACCAACCGTACCAGCATCACGGCAATGCGTCTCAATCCAGTGGTGTGCGTAACTGCTGCGTCATCCTTTTATTGCTACTCTTCTCCTGCTTCATCCACAGATCGTGACAACGTACAGAAATGTCCTCTCCGAGTTCCCCGGTGTCACAGACTCAGAGCATCCTCTCTCTCCTCTTTCCCGTGAGAATCGAAGCCATTCGCACACTTCACCGCAGTCCCCTTATGTTCTGCAAGGTTTGTCGCATTTCAGATCATTCACAACAGCTTTCTCCACTTTTGACAACGCACTGCCGTGTTTGTTTACAATTTTTGCAATCCCACTGTAGCGAGCTCGCTTAGACTAACTGAGCTGCAGCAGCACGACTCACTGGTCTTTCCTGACAAAGCCCGCCCCCTTTCCCAACTTCAATCAGACGCTGCAAACTTGGGACCGTGGATGAGTGGGAGCGCTTCACCGCAAAGACCCGGTAATCCAGCTGCAAAACATTTAGGCAGCAGCTCGTTCAGCAAGACTGTTTGTGTCACACCCAAATATAGGTTAGTCATTAAAGATTTGAATGTGCAATGCGTGCTTAAACAGGTTTATAATAACCGCTGTAATGAGTAAAGTAGGTCAATTTCTTACGTTCCTTTTCACCCCCAAAAACATCAATCATGCAACGCATCAATATAACATCTGTCCATGAATCATGAAAAACCCATGATTCTATGTATTCCTCTTAGGCAGTGTCGAAAGCGTTGCAGTTACTTGTTATAACAACTCAAAGAATGCCAGCAAGCAGTTTATGAAAATAACCTACATTAAATTATCATCACTGATACTTAAAAAAAACTTTCGACTGTAAAGTCAAATGTTAACTTGGCCCCACGAGAGGACTTGTTTGTGTAAATCGCGGAAATGTGCTTAGTATACCTACTATCAAATGACTGTGCATGTCTAAACACGCATAACCTAGAGGAGAGTCCCTAAAGTCTGACATGCAAGAACAGGCTCAGTACATAAGAACTGTGCAAATGAAACTGAAAAAGAATCAGCAGACTGAAAATATTAACTGGAAGTTCGTCTTATTTTCTAAGCCATAAGCAATTATGCTCCAAATAGTTTGACGGAATCCTGAAAATTCTATATCGCTATATTTTGCTTTAGATCGGAAAGCATTCTTATAACGCAACTAATCGAGCCCGCTGTCTCAATGGAGCCCAATCTATTTATTTCGGCACCATAACTCCGTGTAAATGAAATACGTGTGTTCCAAAACATATATATTGTGATGTACTGATTTGCCAAGCCGCATAATAGCGGCGGGGCTTTGCTACAGATGGGCTATTGAGAGCGTGTTTGCTTCCCCACCATCCATTATCGTAACATCATTGCCCTCCAGAGGTCCAAACACTACACTGCAAGTTGACAGATCCTAAATTGACTGAACCCATTGCTTGACATTGACTGCTGAATTGCATAATACTCGGCCGAAAAAAATATTCCCGCTCAAAACCTACTACTGAATTTTAACTTGCTGGATATGTAACAGAAACCAATAAATTGTATTTGTTTGTACTCATGACAAAAGGCTAATTATTCACATGATATTGAGTCAAGTTTGAACGGGAAGAGTACCAACATATGTATTGATGTATCTGACGTTTCTATATAGAATTTCTATATAGAGCATTAATAAACTGTTTTAAACACACTCCACCTATGAGGTAATTACCTGTCAACCCAGGAATTAAGAGGTTTTTATTTTTATCCCTTGCCTGGCCAAAGCTCTGCTGGGTTATTGTTGTATGCAAATCGTTTACTGTCCCCATCTTAGAGATGCAACAGAGAGGAGGAGAATGCAGAATCATGGCTTCCATCTTTGTTCCACCAATGTATAGTGCACCATTTCATAGTTTTTACATAATGCAATACAAATGTGCTTGTGTGGAAACACCCCCCGAAACAGAGGGGCAGTTAGTTTGCAGGCTAGTTAGATTTTCTGTGGGTTAATTCAATTAAGTTCAAAACGTGAGTCTGAGCTAAATAGTGTGGTGTAGTGGTAAGGCACAAGGCTCATAACTGAAAGGTCACTGATTTGATTCCCCCCTGGGACACTGCTGTTGTACCCTTAGGCAAGGCACTTAACCTACAATTGCCACTGTAAATATCCAGCTGTATAGAGGGTTGCTCTGGATAAGAGGGTCTGCTAAAATGACAATAATGTAATGTTAAATGATAATAATGTAACGTGACCTTTGCAAAATTTTAGACACAATAACATACTGAAGGGTTTTTTTTTACATTTTCCCCTTATTTTTCTTATGGTCAATCAAGCAGATACAATGAAAGTAATGGAGCTGTGTTTGCTTTTTGAAGAGACAAGGCTGACGCAAGTCATGTCTCTTCTCAACTCAATCTTGGGTCAGAAACAAGTCCGGTAAATTTGCACTAATATATCTGATTCTTCTTGCATCCAAAATACCTACTACTTCAATAGATATTTCCACCTCAATAGATATTAAATGCTGATGGGAAATGAAGATACTTATGGCAAAGAAGTGAGGTATCTTTTCTCCTGTGGGCTAAGGACAACAAAAGTCTAGGCAAATTCTTGCTTTTCAGTTCACAATGATACTATTCTTTGGAAAAATCTAAAAAAGTTAAATAATTAGAATAACTTTAAAAATGTAAGCAACATTAAAACAAAAAATACAATTACAATTAAAAGGCATTTAGAAAGCTAAGCCTACAAGCAAGCACATTTTAAATAAATAACTGGAAATTTGTGAACCTGTATTTCATATTCACGATGTGTAAAACTGTCAAGACTATTTCGTGTAAAATATTCTAGGCAGAGCAATGCGATATCTGAGTTTTGCATTAAAAACTGCAAGAGCAGAGAGATCAGAAAATTCACGGCTTAATGGAATGTTTAAGCATACGTTGATTGAATCCCAAAGAGTATACTGACGTGATCATATTCTAATGAGACAGGTCATGACTTCTAACAGCTCCCTCCTCTAAATAGTGTCCAGCTACAGCAGCTCAACAGCAGATAGCTGCACACAAGGTAGATACAACCAAAAAGTATGTTCTGTAAAACAGTGACTTTTACTGACACCTACTGGACAATAACGCAAAATGAGAAAGGAGAAAGAAAAGGAGAAATGGTAAACAAATGCATTATGTAAGCCAACCAAGTGACTCTATCATTCACATAATTTTACACAATGAACTGTGGTGTCCAAAAACAACTCAGCTTCCCTCTGCTCAGGACTCAGGCTTACAGTTACAGATAAATGGGTTATGCTGTAGGATGGGGCTGACTGTGTTAGTCACGTCTAGTGTAATGATCAGCATTCATAAACGCCATTTCAGCCTCTGGTAGAATGTTCGGTTATCCAAACAGGCTACATACTCCAAATGTTATTAAGAAGCATGCTTGTCATGCACAATGACTTGACATGTGTTCTGGGCTATCTGAAGTTCAGGATGGCAGGAGAAGGGCTGGCCATGATATGACTGATGACCTCCCATCAGCTGTAAGGTCAGCTGTGTAATTCAATAGTGCCCTCACGCCACCACAGATGCCCGCTTTTAAAAACAACTGATTCAGTGTTCACAGAGTTACAGGGCTGTTTTTGTGGAAACCAGTTTTGCTGCCACTTGAGAATGAGAAACGTGTGACTTTTTAAAGTGTTAGCTTGCATCTTCAACTCAATTTTTGGGAATTCCATGAATTCCTTGTGGAATTATCACCGCTAACGAGCTTCAGGACTTTCTGCCGTGACCCGACGTGGCTAGGTGGAACTGTGCTTGAGATTGGAGCATCTTCCACCCTTGCCTGGGACATGCCCTGCTCTCACTTTCTGGCGCAGCGCTAAGGAAACTTTGTTTTTTGTTTTTAATCACCACAAAGCCACCCGTAAAAGGAATTTAATTTGGTGCTTGGAACAGGAGGTCCAGCAACCAGACGGTAATACCTGGCAATCCGGATTGTACCACTCTAATCTCTAGCTTCATCTGGGGGGGCAGGGACAGAGAGATTTGGGTGGGGACCTGGTGGTCTGTTGTTGTCGTCACCATGTTGCACAAGCATGTTATTGTGGGTGGGTGGGTCAGTGCGGATCTGAGGTAAAAACCTAAAGTAAAGGATCTATGATACTGGAGAACCTCAATTTACACAGCGTGACCCAAACACAATGCAGGATGCTCTGTAGCTAATTTTTATTGAAGACAGGAAGACTCTAAAGTTCCCTCAGCTGCAGCTTCCAACACAACAGGCTAGTCATGTGAACATTCCCAACTCAGCCAGGTAAAATCACGGTACAGTGGCATTTGCACTTTACTTCAGGGTTGATTTCTTCATCTAAATGGTCTAGTTTTAAAAGCCACAATTAATACCATTAAGAGGCTATTCTTTCAGAATCTCATGTTTTCAATACACATCTCTGGCCAAAAGTCACTTCACATGCCCACTGCCAACTAATAAACCACAATCAACTGGTAGATGGATTTCAAATGATGGGAAAGCAACCAAGCTCAAAGACACCACTGAACACTGGTGCTGACAGAGAAAACTGCTTTGATGTTTTATATTCATGAAACAGCAGAGCGACGAGTATTAGATGGCAAGACTGGAGGTACGCATACTGTGCTACCACATTCGTAAGAGCCAATTTGGACTCGTTCGTAAAGTAACTGAAAACCCCCTCAAATTTATTACAGTTTTCTGTTCTCTGATGAACCGTTCCAAGAAACTACTTATTAGACTTGCATAAAATCATTTTTCCCCAAGTCGCTGAGTAAGTACAATAATCTAATCAAATGAGGGCCTAGAACGCAGTACACGGAACATGGAACTTACGGAATAATATTTTAACTGCTGTTTCAATTTGTATTCCTTCAGTGAAATCCGACAGGAAAAAAATCAACTGCATTTCAGGGACAGTCTCGGAGAAACCTACCCATGAATGTTTGTCCGTATCCTATCTGTAGCAGTACAGCTCCTGACATCTGTCCCTTGTCAGCCACATGTATAACACTTTGCTCAGCCTGCTTGGACAGAAGCCACTGAACTATTTTCCATGCGGGGCTGACACAGATGTTGAGCCAAGCTGTAGAGGGAAGTACAGAGGAAACCGAATGACTAGAGGACACATTAAACTGAGGGGTCTTTTGTGGGGAGAGTCTGGGCCCAGGGTTTTCACTGAAACCACTAACATGAAAAGCCCTCAGTGGCAAAATAAGGTCTTCGTCACGTGTCTCTTCAAATTAGAAGACAGCCCCGGTGCTTGGGGGTCACTTTCATGTACATTTCATTTCCAAGTTATCCTAAATCCTCTTCACAAACGCCAAATCCTACATGAAAATAGCAGACTTGCAAAAAAGAAAAAAAACACAAAAAAAAACAGCAGGGTCTGAAGTTACTTCATTAGTGTATCTTCACCATCTAGTAGCAACACAGTGGCAGTGCCATTAATCTGGGCGATTCAGCCCGGCAGAGAGTCTGGATTGGAGTGCATTCTACCATTCAGTTTTAAATTGAGAACACAACCACAGGGCCCTGTCGGTCATCTCATCATCTCAAACACCCTTTCATATTTGACATATTTGACAAATGCAGCCCTTTATGCCATAGCACAAACCAGCCACGACTGTTTCAGATACTTCTTAGCAATGAGTGCACATTATTACTGACTCCATTCATTTTTTGCCATCTTTTGGTTTTATTCATATAACTTCAAGGTTTTAAATGTAAATCATATAAACTTCCTTGCATGTAAACAATGTAACTTTTTTGGATTTGGTTTATATTACACTGAACTGCCTTTTGAAAAGGGCTTTTAGCAATGATGCATGAGACAATCACCAGCTCAAGTTTATTTGTTTTATTACTTCCACCAGTCCCCCCAGCGTGCTGTGACTAAAGAGCTTGTAAAGTGAAATTCAACCACTCCCTTGTCACCAGAGAAGTGGGGGTTCACTCTGTGTATAATTTCGTGTATTACACGAGTCAGGCTTTTCCAGATGCAGGAGCAGACAAAGAGCATGCTGGGTAAAAAAAACAGTACTTCACTGCTGCTTAAGTTGTCTGGATCAGGGTCCAGCTGAGAAGAGTGATGACCGGAAAGTGATGGAATAATCCCCTCCTGCGCTTCAACCGTACGGCGACCATAACGGGTGCTTAACCCTGCCTCTCGGGGCGGCATTTCAAGGGAAGCTGACGGCAAGAGCTAGCCGAAAGCTAGCAGAGAAAGTCCCTTCAGAGGACAATCCCCCACTGTCAGCATGCAGGACAGCAGAGTACTGGGGGGAAAAAAAAAAAGAGTTACAAGTGACAGACGGCCTTTCGGGGCTCCCTCCCTACCCCCAAAAACAAGGGCTAAGCAGCTTACAGCCACAGCAGCCCAGCAGCACTCCCCTGGCAGGGGATCTGTGCCTCTTTAAGGCACACCACCACCCTTTTATTTGGCTCTCATGTTACTCCTCCCATCCCTCTTCTCTCCGACACAGGAGTGAGGACCCAGCCGCGCCATAGCTGCACAAGCAGCGCCTTCTCCCAACCCCCCAGAGTAAATCACAGGTCGGCAAAGACGTCTCCGGCTCGGGCGCGCCCCGCAAGCCTCTCCCAGGAGCCTCCTCCCTTCCGCGGCGTTTGAGTGGGAACAGCTGTTCGTGCGGAGTCCGTCACTCCTCACCAAAACATCCTCCTGTTTGCACAATTATACTAAACCTGCCCCGCTAAAGCGCTCTGTGTTAGAAACACTGTACACTTGCCACAATACACACGAGGTTAACACAGAACAACCGCATCCGCAGCCGGTCGGATTGCAGGTTGTAGATTTATTGGGAAAACAAAGGGATAAGTTTGGAATGCTATGCAGTTTCGCATGGTAAAACTTATTTGAACAGGTGTTCTTTGTAGATATTGTGATCATTCACTTCTGTATTTTTTTTACTTTCATACAAATATTTAGAACTCAAACTATTTATATCTGACAGGTTTTGTGAGAGGTCTCTGAGTGCTGTTCTGTTAATGTAAAGGATTTAGCTCCTTATTGAAGTAGTTCACATTTCTCTTTCTTCCCCTCCAAATGTTGATGTTAAATATGGCTGATGTAGAGGCCTTCATTTGGCTTGGGCTCAAAAGAAATCAGCACAATACCCCCCACCACCCAAAAAAAACAATAACACCGGGCGCACTCCAAAACTCACGCTGCTTTCCCAGAAGCGGGGAGAAAATACACGGGACGTCAAAGTGTGACAACCTTCAACAAACAGACAGCTCTCTGAGGGAGAGTGACATGAGAAGGTCTTAAAAAGCCTCCGTTGGCCGGGCCAGGCTGGGGGCTCTGTGGGATTCTGGGAGGGGAGAGGCTCTTGGACACATACGTGGAGCGGGGCCGCTGGGAGCCGGGGCGGGGGTGGACACGGTAGCAGCCACTGCGGGCGGAAGACAGGGAGGAAAAGGAAAGTTATCGGTTATCACAGCCCGCCTGCAGCACTGACACGACAAAGCCATTCCTCATGGCTGTCAGCTGTATCAGGCACTGTGGGATTCTGGGGCGGGAGTTACGATCTGGCCTGTGTCCAACCCTGACTGCATCAGCCTGCCAGGCACTGCCCACACACACACACACACACACACACACACACACACACAGAAAGAATACAGGGAGGACAGAGAGACAGAAGTGAAATATGAGACAGGCCGCAGCAGTTTTTGGGAAGCGTGCTGATTGCCCCCCGCGCTCCCTGCACACAGAGGACCCTGCTGTTTGGGGGGGTGGGGCAGGGGGGCAGCTGCGCCCAGACGCTCCCTCTCATGGAGCAGGTGCAGCCGGGATGCCACAGGGGACCGGGGCTCAGATGGGATGTGACACCAAATGTGAGTAGAGGGACAGGGCCCGCTGAAACAAGGATGCCGTTTATCTGCCACTGTCCAGACCAGCTAATTTACCCTTAACTGTCTGTTCACGCCCCGCTGGGCTCATGTGCCAGGACAAACAAAGCCTCTCAACCACGCTGCTTTGCAAACCATGATCCACCAACTACAACATGTCACACCGCAGCAATGTCACACCATCTTATGTCGTGTTGTTGGCTACAGAGAGGAATTGCTTTTGCTTGAAGTATGTAATTTCATGCTACTGCCATTAACCAAACTCCTAAAATGAATGGCCTGAAAAAAAATCAGTGTAACTCAGCTGAACCTGACTAACTTACAATGCAGTGTGCAGTATGGCCATACGATTCACTTGGAGGATGTGCGCGGGGATGGTGTAAAAGGCCCTACCTGGCTCCGGTGACGTCCACGCCCACCATCAGCTGGCCGTTGAGTGACAGCAGCTCGTCCCGCAGCTTGATCTCGCCGCAGCGGGCGGCGGGACTCATCTTCCTCACCTCCGTCACCCAGATGCAGCCCACGTCCAGCACGGGGCCCTTGTCCCCCTTCCTCCTGCGTCTCCGCCCTCCCTTCTTCCTGCCCTCCGGGTCCCCGAAGATGGGGATGTTCCCGAAGCTGAGGCCGAACTCGTCCCCGTCGCCCTCCGACTTGGAGAGGCACACGGCGCGCACCTCCACGTCCACGCCCTCCCGGAAGGAGGCGGGCGGCAGCGGGGTGCCGCCGTCCCCCTCGCTGAAGTTCAGCTGGATGTACTCCACCAGCTTGCGGATGGCGGCCCGGCAAAGGGGCCCGCCCTGCGCCCGCCGCTCCTCATCCTCGTCCTCGCCCTCCTCCGACTGAGCCCTCAGCCAGCACTCCAGCAGGGGGACGTGGCTCAGGGCATTCTCTTGGGTGATGGGCATCCTGGCTGGGCCTGCCCGGGACACCCCCGCATCATGGGCCGGGGGGGGGCGCGCGTACCCCTCACCGGCGCTGCGGCCGCAAGCGCTCGAACCCTGCTAAAACAACAGACGCACAGTGGAATCGGGCTGCCTCCATTGTATACAGCCTTAGAACACTCCACTCGAACCCAGTGTCAGATCCAGGGAGCTCCAATCTCCCGCCATTCCATTTGGCCCAAGTTGGAGCATGATGTCATTCCACAAGAAAAAAAAAAAAAAGTGCGACAGCCAGAAAGCTACAGCCCGGGGCCTCCTCTCAGAGCGCTAACTGAAGAACGCGTGCTGTTGACCGTTTGGACAGGGAGGATTCCGGTCAGAGCGGAGTGGAAAATCTCAGATCGCTGTAGACAGGAAGCGGAGCCACAGTTCCTCAGACGTTCACCTAAAGAGAAAAACATAAAGGCGACATTAGAGAAACGTGGGGGGCGGGGGTGGGTGGGGGGGGGGCGCGTCCCCCTTGCAAGGGCTGGAGTTGATTAAGACTGAAATCAAACTTTGTAGCTCACAGCACACTGAATCAATACTCGATGCATTGTCTCAGAGCTCACAGTCACGCCTCATCAACTCCAAAACCGCAAGACGGGGGGGGTGGGGGTGGGGGGGGGGCGATTGGGGGAGATGAAAATCAGAACCCCAGTAACCACTTTCTCACATCAAAATGAAAAAGGAATGACATCACGGAAATACAACACAACTAGCGCAGCAGAAGATTAGGTGGTAAACCACCAGACTGCAAACTTAAGTACCTGGTGACCAACCAGATGGCGTGGATTGTTATTCAGTTTCTGACCTACCATAAATCGTCTTGCTGCGAGTGCTTGCTGTCACAGACACAGGGACAAAGGAAGGCCACTGAGCCCAGGGCTCATGTGATAGAGCTGGACAGATCCTTTCCTTTCTAACCCCCCCTTTTTTCTTTTTTTTAAACCCTGCCGCCGAGACAGTCAGACGACATTTATGACATTTTTAGGCGAACGGGCGGGTGGGTGGAGAACGCAGCTGAATGGCCTTTTTTAAGTTTAGTTTCAAAATAAACCAGGGCTTTCTGCTGCAGTTGGATGAGTATGCCTTCACTCACATATAAATGAACTGTGCATGCACACCCAAGATTCCAGCCTACACAGGTGCTCTGCCATATGACTGAAATGGTGACAACCCTTTCTCTGCCATAAATCAGGGTGAGGAAAATACATTCCAAAATAAATGAAACAATAAATTACTGTCAGCATTCCATGAACATTCATTTACTTATGAAATATAAAAACTTCTAAAAGCTGAAGTCCCATGTCTATGCTGTATGCTACAGCTGTAGTTGCCATATTAACGTCAGTACTACAGACAGCATAATACATGCACAATACAATACTAGCAACAACAGTATTTGTACTTTTAAAATGGGAGCAATGAAGGAAAACTGTGAATGAAAAATAACCCGCGGGGGTTATGGGAAACGGGACCCCGTAATGGCTCTCGTATATCTTAATCTGCTTGAGTGAAGTGGCCGCAGGACAGCTCGGATGTAGCGATGGCCTCCCCGAGATGCCCCCAGTCCAAGCGCCTAACCCCAATCCATCACCATCAGGGCCGTCACTGTCAGTGGTGCCACACGCGGGAGAGAGGCGGAGAGACAGGCGGACAGAGAGCCGAAGAGCCTCCGCGAGCCAAGGCGGGGGGGTGGGGGAGGGGTCACAGTTCTCACTCCTTACACATCTTTGCAAGCTTGGAGTGACGAAGTGAATGGAAAGGTTGTATACTTTGGGGGAAAAAGTTCACTTGAATGTGTTACTTAAAAGTTAAACACAGAGCATACTGTGGTCACATTCAACCGAGGCTGTTTCTGCACAGCAAACATTACCCTCTCCTTTACCGATCGTCACCCCTACACCGCCCTCTAAACAATATGTAGCCACTTTACGGTAGCCTAAATAAACAATCAAATGCCGCTTCTCTAACTCATAGGTTAACTCCTGCACTCCTCATGAGAATTTCAATTTCTTAAAGTGTTACAGTTCGGTCACACTAGCTCACTATAAGAGGACCACTAAAATGTATTGATATTTACAGCAAAATCATCTTTAATTGAGGCATCTGAATACTCTAAAAGGTAGCGGTCGACACAGCCAGTGGCATTATAAATATGAGGAGAAAAGCGGGCAGCTGTGAGCTGGTTTTAGGATTCAATCTAATGCTCTTTACATGATGCATGCTGTTGACATAAATCCGCACACAAACAAAAACAATTCTTAACGGTGACTGCACGTATCAAAGACAGGCTTAAAGGAGCAAATCCAAAACAGAAACGGTTACCTTCAGTCCATTCCTCTCACAGAGTAAAAGTGGCCCCTGAGCTGCAGCATCCAGTGTGAAGAGTGTACCTCCCTCACGGTCCTGTAATATACGCTGTCACGCTCAGTCTACAGACCCCAGACTCACCCCTCAGAAAGCCTGACACGTAATAGGATTAAAATATCCCCCCTCCCCTCTTCCTACTGCCCCCGATAACCACATAGCAATGACCTCTTAATGTACCACTACACATCACGACAGTTCATCTTATGGCCAAGGCTACTCGCGCAGTCAAACACACACACACACACACACACACACACACACAGACAGACCCAGATGCACACATACACACAGACCCAGATGCACACGTATGCACGGACACACACACACACACACACACACACAGACAGACCCAGATTCACACGCACACACAGACCCAGATGCACACGTATGCACAGACACACACACACACACACACACACACACAGATGCAAACACAGAGCAGGAGATTGTACAGACAATCAGACACTAGGTCCCCAGACAGGATAATATCCTCCTCATTGACACAATGAGCTCCATTTGTCCCCCTTCCTACACTGCGTGCTAATGTGTCAAAATGAGACTATGGGACCTATTCCCCCAAGACTCCCATTGTTTGGGTTTGCAAACGCCCCAGGTGCTGGACTATGTGCTCTGCCTACAGGCAAACACTGGCTGGTTTTGGAACAGAACGCTTTGGTGTTTTTTTCTTTTCACCAAAACACTGAAACAACAACATGCATGGGGCAAAAAACAAACGCATCGCTCCAACAAGAGCAGAACAGGGCAGCAAAGTATTTTCCCATCTCTTAGAAATCCAAATACTGTCCACACGTTTTCTGAAGTTTGTCAGTGGTAGGAACGTTTGCTGTGTAACTGTGTCCATTTTTGTACTGCTATTTGACAAAATAACTAGTTGAGAGAAAAATGGTTCTTTCTGGTCTGCAACACTAACATTTTCACCCTATGATTTCCTTTGTGTCATTCAGTGGCTTACAAACAGCAGGCTTACCACATTCCACATTGTGTGTTCCCTAAATAGGAATCATTACATATTAGTCCATAGTTTACAACCCAGAGGCAACGCTTGGTTGCAATTTTTGTTTAACAAAGGTAAATATTTCTTTCTGGTACAACTGAAGTTGACAGCATTTCAGCATTCAGTATTTCTGTTCAGTTCATTACTGGGGAACAAAGTATATTTGCTATTCAGCTCTCTTCCCTGTGGGGAAAAAAATAAAAATACAATTCAAGCACCAAAAATCAAAGGTTAGACTGCTGTACTTAGCCAGAGTCTGAAAATCTGAAAGCTATACTTTGTAAAACATCTCAAAGAGGAACGTTGTGTGTGTACATCACAGACCTCTTGGGTTGGCTTGTTTCATCCTCTCAAAAAATAAAAACTGTACTATTCTGCCTGCTTCATGTTCTCCCTACTGGATCAAACAGTACTCCTGCCAGTTGGCATGCGAATGAACTATGATATCAGCACTGATCACTTATTCAGTTTCCAAGGTTTGGACAGCAAGTCAGACAGCTGCACTGAGCGCCCATCCATTGCCAATGTAGCATGCTGGACCAGCAGAAATAGCCACAGGCAAAAAGGGACAACACCGAAAAGCCAGCAACTTCAACCCAGTGACGCCGGTGTTTGCTGTGGTTTGCTGGGGGACATCGTATCAGTGCACGAGCGACTTACCACCAGTGGGACCGCTGCCAACGACAACATCCCTGACACAGCTACAGTGGAGCCAACAGCTTTCGTTGCATTGACCCATATAGAAAAGCCAAGAGTGGGGATTAAAAAGCTTAGTAGGACAATTTGCTCTGGGTCATTCATTGATATTCACTACAAACACCGTATCTGCTCAAAATGATCAGGCACAGAGACACAATAGCCTGGGCAAGGCGAGTGGCTGTTGCATTTTCCACCGGGGTGCCTTAAATCACATCAGTACAACTGCACATATAATAAGGGTGTGGAAATAATGCACATTTTAGACAGATGGCAAAGGGGAGAAACATAAATGCTTGGATATTCCTTACACTTACACTGTACTCACATGAACAACTGAGCAGATATGTTTAACTCACCTTTGTTAAATGATTGCAGGGACGGAATGCTTAGAATAAAGAAAGTATAAAAAAGAATACATATATTTTCCACAGAGGGGCTTGACCCTCTTATTTGAGTGATGCCAAGTGCAGATCCTCTTGGGTGACAAAAAGGAAAATACTTTCCCTTGGCTGCAGTTTATATCAGTCAAGAATAGCCATATGGTAGAATAATCAAACAGCCTTTTCCTTCACAGCCACAATTTAGCCTTGAAAGTGTAACTATGTCTCCACAGAGCTTCCACAAAGACTAAGTCAAATAATATAAACCATAATCAAGGAACATTGTACTTTGCCTAGTTTGTCAGACATTTGTAAAAAAAAAAAAATTCTCCAATATTCATATTTTGTGGGAACATATGAGTAATCTATGATTAGCCCCTGAAATAAATAAATAAATAACTATTCCCAGCGATATTCATAACTGCAAATCTCAGACCTGGCACACAACACTCGGCTACAAAGCCAGCGCGCTGGGGCGAAAGATAAGACCTTTGTTTTCAAAATAACTTGAATATCTTCCAGGGGTTGAAACAATTGCTTTATAGTTTACGTCTACACCCAGGGCACAAAAAGGATATTAGCATATTGTGTTGCTCCAGGTCAACACTGGATGTGGTTCTCCAACGCCTCAGGGTAAAGCTCTGCAAGGCGGCTCGAGTGACCCCCAGTTTACCCCACCGTGTATTCACCCTGGCTTTACTCTTCAATCAGTGTCGTTGCATTCCACACTGGGACAAACATTTCCCACGGGCATTACACTCCTGATACCCCTTTCTGGAGCGGTGTGCCTCTGAGTCCAAGTTTAGACTGGCAACAGGGGAGCACTGAAGCGTTGTAAAATACAGGAGTTGATTTAAGGAAACTATTTCAAACAACTGCTGTTTTCATATTTTGTCAAAATCCAAGCAAAGTATTTGCCCTCATAAAGGGAGCAGTGACTGAAGAGAGAGAGGTGAAGCATTCAGCTGGTTTATAAAAGTACATCTTCAATTCAATCTCATGTGTTAGTGCAACTATAGAATGGGGCACCTAGGGACAGCTTTAACCCTTAGACTTTCCTAAGAGCTCTGATTTTACTGTAGATGCTATTTTCTATGGTTAATGGCAGTTTTTCTTTTTTTTTTCCACCAACTCTAGAATACTCTCATTCAATGCTGGCCTTCGCTCATGAACTCCGTCTTTTAGTACAACTCCAAAGAAACAAGCACACATCTTAACAGAGAAGGTTCTCATCTATTTTACCTTGGTGAAACAATTGTGCCAACTGTTCTTGCTGCCAGAAAAAGACTCGATGGCATAAATGGAGACCTCCCCCCTCCGTAGCAGCTCCTCGAGTTTCTCTGCTGAAACGCCTCATTCTCGTGCAGCTTCCCTGAGTGCTGGCCCCCTAAACTGTGGTAATTAAGACAAAAATAAAACTGAGCTCCACTGAGGCGAATTTCTAGACCGCAAGCAGCAGTCTGTTTCAAAGGGGACACAAATCCACTACGAAATGCTTCCAGAATGTCCGTAATGCATTAGCAATTCTTGATGGGTGGCCATTTCCCCAAGAAGTTATTTCATAACAGCAGACCGAAGAACTCCAATGCGTCTAATGAACTCATTCATCATCCCCACTGTTCAGTGCACAGTTACAGACAGGCTGACACAGGACCCAGCCTTTGTATTCTTTACATGAACAGCAGTGTTATCCTCTCTCTAACACTTTATTCTGTTAAACATTTTCTTCATTTTTTCCAATTCTAGAGGCAAGTCACCCATGCGGTGTTGTCATTTAAGGTGTCACTCGTTAAAATGCAGCAAGGATATTTTTCTAAAAACAAAAAACTAAAACTGTTTTACCCTGCATTTCATTCAAATTTACATATCTGTAGGGGCATGAAATCACTCAAAGTTCCTTGGCAATTTTAACAAGCATCAGACAATGAAAGCTTGGGAAAATGTTTAGTTGGATGTACAAAGCGGAAGCCATGGCAGACTGCTTTTATCAGGTGATCTGAAACATGGCGTGTCCAACCGAAACGCCTCCCTGAGTTCATTTTTGTCAGAGGGGAACCCCAGGTGGGTTTAAGTGGAGGGAACACTAATGGTAGAGGGGGGATGTGGTCACAGATGGTGTTGACTGACAAATTACAAACCTGGATGTTGACTGTAGTAATGCTGGCAATGCTTTGGCCGCGACTAAAGCAAAACCCGACCACTAATCATAGATGACAACCATGGCAGAGTACTGATGGGCTTCTCTCGTTCCACATAGGGTCCTTCAATTTCAGGCAAGTTTCCACCACCACTAAATTGACAAAACTTCTATTATAGGGTTCATCATATCCTTGATGCATTTGTTTTATCCATGACCAAACGGCGCGGAACTGAATCACAATTTTAATTTGTTAATGGAATGTTCTTCCCCCCACACGTCTGATGAAACAGATGACTGCGATCACCACGTTATTCCGAAAATAACGCCAGGCCTGGACTCAATCAGCCTTTGTCTTTGGCTCACGATTAAACGCAAGTGTTACTTTTTTATGCAAACTTTTTTCAATCATTTTTACCAATCTGGTGATTTCTGAAGTCACTGAACTTTGAACGTAATAATGGCATTTCACTGTGAGTCATAAATTATGAATTAATGATGAGGCAAAACAGACCTCAGTGTTGCAATGCAGCAGATAGCTATGTAGGTGTCTGTTGTACAACCTGGGATGGCCATCCTATTATTTCCTAATAATGCTTAAATAGCCTCTTTATTTATCAGAAACAAAAGAAAATTTCTACAACAAACAGTTGAATAACGACGACCCCGTTCACGCTGTCGGCCAAATGAAGGGACCCCGAACAAAACCGGGTTAATGGAGCAACAAATTGGTGCTTCACTGCAACCGAAAAGGAGGTCAGTAGCTACCCGACCGTGTCACTCTGAATACAGTCGGATAATTACAGCTCAGTTGAAAGGACCTGATCGTGCCACATGAACCCACACCCAGGCAGTGAACGCAAGCCACGTGATGACCGTGGTGTTTTTTTTTTTTTTTTGGTGAACAAAACAACATGTTTGCATCAGTATCAATGGGCTCCTGTACAAGTTGTGTCTGGGGAAAGCCCCTGTCTTTGCGCTTAATGCTGCGAATGCAGATGGTCTCAGCACAGTCCTCAATCTGTTCAGAAACAGAGCCTTAATCCTGTTCCGTGTGTCATCCGTGAAGGAGAGACCCGCAGGGAGAGGCTGCCCAAAAAACAGCCAGACAAGGCCAACGCCGAGGCCTTGGGTCTCCGGGCTGCTCTGGGCCTTGTTTGTTTGAATAAGGGGAACAGTTTCACTTCTGTAAATGCCAGCGGTAAAAGGCACTGAGGCCTTCTAGTTCATGAAGGGCTCCAAACATAGCCTGCGGACCACAAAAGAAAAAGAGCAGCACGAGAATGCAGACATTTAAATCTTACGGGGGCTTGTCCAGCTGCTCAAATCTCCAAAAACTGGTCCGGTCTCAAACAAGGAGGCTTGAGGAATGAAAAGAAGGTTTGTGCTCTAGCATGAAGGCTGATTATAAATCTGTCAGGTATGCAATTTATCTGCCGGCGTGAATCAAAAGTCCTATCTTCTTTCCAATATGAAAAGTATAACAATACATCATTGATACATAAAAGAATTCCTCTGTGATAATTCCTAGCAGACAGAAACGTGCTTCATATGTTGCTATCAGTGAGAAGTTTCAGCACAATCTTCCAGGGCTCGGTTTAGAGGAACTTGAGTTCGGTATGCACTGGTGATAGCAGCAATATTCAAGCCTGAAATGTTTGCAATAATTCCCCTTAATCAACTCCACAAAGGCATTTTCCACTTGTTTAGCAGTGCATAAATTATGCGGTCTCATTTCCTATGATGTGGAAACGTATGCATCATACTGTAATTGTCCTGACTGTGATGGTGAATGCTGGACCTACAGTTTTGTTATGGATGGTGATGATGGAATTGCTAGACCACTGCAATCTTCCAAAATTAATCGCAATCTGAAAACTGCCCGATAAGAAAATAAAACGTGATCCATTTATGAAGGCTGCTCAGACACGCTTACTCTGCCATCTGAAAGCTATTCCGAGCCCACAACCCCAATAACGTAAGCTGGGAACAATTTTCATTCAAAAGCTATTACGCAGTTTGGTGTAATAGACACATCTGACTCCTTAATTAAGAAATCATGCTCTGATCCCGCGCTGAAAACAGTGTGTCATAAAAAGAAAGCGTACGGTCAGACAGAGTGGCTCTACCTGGTATGCAGCTCAGTTATGCAAGGGGTACCTTGAGTGTTGTAACTTTTCAGTGTACAGCACATGCCTTCGTGCTGCTGATAACTCAGCGATACATTAGGAATGTGAACCATTTAGCCCCGATAAGAGAGCTCATGTGACAAGCTCCAATCAAAATTTTTCTGGGTCCCTTGGCAGTGCCTGGCATACATTACCAATTTCAGTCTGTGACCTTTTTTTTTTAACAATGCGCGTTGGGATGACAGAATTTGAAGTCAACAGGATACACAAGGGCTTAATAGGGTGAACTTGTATTTCAAGCAATCAAGTGATTCTGCCAGGATTTAAGAAACATGAAGAAATTTACTGCCGGTCTTTCAGTCACACTGAGTGATCAGTCCTGTGTGTCTGTCTGTACTTCTGTCCCTCTGCAAGCAATGTAATAGAAAAAAATATAGACATATCTGGATAAACCTTGCCAAAAAAGATTCTCTGTGGCAGGAGGAAGGAATTCCAAGATTACAGGACTGCTAAATTGCTGAAGTATGCGCTGTAACTGGTGTATTTGTTTAATGCGTGGTAACCATGATAAATGTTTGCACAGACCGCTGCGTTATCTAGCGCTGCACCTGGTGCAGTAAAATGCGTCCCTCTGCCAGCGGTGCATTCTCTCAGATCGTTTGCTTCCATGGGTAAACAGTGAGGTAGATTTCCATCACAAAGGAGGTGGTGGCCACCCACTATCCCCCTCATGTATGTGTGCCTCTGAA
The DNA here is from genome assembly GCF_013368585.1 of Megalops cyprinoides. Lineage (NCBI taxonomy): Eukaryota > Metazoa > Chordata > Actinopteri > Elopiformes > Megalopidae > Megalops > Megalops cyprinoides. Next base: position 35,741,371 of record NC_050586.1, read on the forward strand.
GACCAGCATTCACGTCAGTGTGTGAGCAAGTCCCCGTTAGATTAGGAGAGGAACTTCCTCTGTGCTACCAAAATAAAAGCTGGTGGGACACAGCACGCTCCAGACAGTGACAGGTTTCTCAAAGGAACTCAAACCAACGTGATACTGCAACAGTGCTGTCGAAGAGCTCGTCAAGGGTGAAATTGGATCTCACACTGTTTTCCTTCAAAGCAGCGGAACTGTTTGCTGACAACGAAAGCCTCTGCCATTACATCTGACACTTGAGACAAAATTGCCAGCAGTTCTGTGCAGGATTGCAAGACAAGAGATTGTTCAAAAAGATAAATTTGAGATGTTTATTTTTTGGCTATATCTACCTTATTTTTCAAATATGTTTTGTTTGAAATAGTAAGGGTCTGTCCACAAAGGCACAGGATCTTCTGTTGAAATGATGACTTCCAGGTTTAAACTCACCCAAGATTACACGGCATCTGGAAACATAAAACTGAAGCAGACCTTAGAGCGCCCAAAATGGAGTGAGAGTAAGTTTATTGGGTATCATAGGTCAGGTGACCTCTAGATAATGCAGTTCAGAACAGCAGCAGATGGACGACCTCAAAGAATGAGGGCACAGTTGCAGGACAACATGTTGGTAAAATGGCAGAATCCTTGCTGACGAACCAATACGTGTTTTGTAGGTAACCGTCACTGTCGGAAATTCAGGCCAAATGAAATGGTCCAACCTGTACCAATGTAGAGGGGACACTTTTCATCCTAACTGTCAACGTGAAAATACTCTCAAAGGTTTTCAGATCACAACCTTGTTCAACAGTATTTGCCTGGCCCATGTCATGACATTGCTTTTGCAGTACCAAACTATAATTACACATTTATTCTTCATCACATATTTTATTACAAACACAATGTGAACTGAATGAAGCACCATATAGCATTTCAAGATGCTCTCAGAATACACCAATGTTACTGCATCTCAATATGTACTGAATAAATGCAGCTCATTTTAATGCAAATTAAATGTACTGTCACTTTTAGAAACATGCAATGCTTGCTGCAAAGAATAACATCAGATGACAGAGTCCATTCAACTCCAAACCAAATGACAAATTTACTTAGCCTTGCTTTCCAAAAGTGACCTCAAAATACTTTGTGCATCATGCAAAAAATCCCAATACAATGGTTCCTATGATTTTAATATGGGCTGAGGGCTCATTCACAAACTCTTGCCAATGACGTTCAGCACTGACGGCCACAAGAGACGAATGGTCTGTCTTCAATGGAGTTTGTGTGTGAGATATAACAATGGGTTACTTAGTGCAGCAGTTTATTCACTTAGAGCATTCTGTATGTGAATGGCATCCTGATTCAAAAAGGAAAGGGTTCAGCAGCAGCAACTGCATCCAATTCATTCATGGACCTTAAATACTGCCTTGCACACATCCACCGCGAAGCCTCTGATGACTGAGAGGTTACTCCAGTTGATTAAATTGATTTATTAAATGCACAAAGTGGGTTGTCCTGGAGATTGATGCAGACCAGAATGACACATCACATAAAGTGGAGAAAGGAGCCAACATGCACACAATAAGGTTTCAATATATTTTCTGAATTTAACTCGTACAGTAGACTCCATCAGCACCGAGGTATTTTCTGCTTTTATCATACCCAAATTTGATGAAAACATGCATATTTCATTGCCTTATTAAAAGTTAGCTCTATTTTAGCCTGCAGTAATGAGAGGTAGAAACAAAGCACAATGGGACTTTGCATTCAACCCCAGCAGAGTACAGTTCTAACCTGGGCCCAAGGACACTGGCAGAGTGTTGACACAGGAGAAAGCAGGTCTCAGGGGCGCGGGCGGTATAATGGAGGTTTCTCTCCACTGGCGTCAGCTCTTCAGGCCGGCGTTTGAGAGATTATTCGACGTTCTTTGTTCCCATTTCAGCGCGCCCTTCATGTGCTCGCCCCTCCCCTCCCGGGGTCCATATGGCCAAAGATTATTAAACTCCTGTTCTGCTCGTCCTCAACTGTGCACGGCCCCAAAAGCAGGAAAAAGCACCATTATCGTGCTGGATGGAATTGTCCTTTTCAATCGCCCCGCAATCACGGCCATGCAAATCCAACAAATGACACGCGCTACATTATGTGGAATTAGGTCCAAGATAAGATTAAAAAGCCTTGTTCTTCTTCCCCCACACAAGATCTCCTTGTAAAACAAGATTACAGCACCACTTAAAAAGAGAGTAAAAGCTTAAGAACCATCCAGTGCACAAACATCTAACGGTTTCCAGAAAGCCCTGTATCTAGGTCAGAAATAAAGAGTGTTGACAGGTCGTATCATAGCCATTCTTGGTGACATCAATGATAACATCAGGGACAATCACCTCAGTTATTGATCAAGTGATTTTCTAACCACCTAATGATACTGAATTCAAAAGGTTGGATGGTTAAATGGTTATATTTCATAAGAAACATTACAACCAGCAACCAAGAATCATCCCATCAGTATAGCTCCAACAAAGGCCTGAACTTCAAGCACCATCCAACAGAGGGCACTTCATTAAAACGGTCCATGGGAACCATGGGCGTCAGTTTGTTTTGAAAAGTGCTGGCGACAACGATGGGTTCGACATGTTCACACGAAATGGGCCACGCCAAAAAGTGGTGGGGACATGTCCCAAGCATCCCCAGCGTAAATGACGCCTATGATGGGAACACTACATTTTCACAGAAATGGAATCTAGACCAACACGTCCTCACAGAGCACCCCAAGAACAGATTCTTCAGAAACAGCCACACATATAAATATGGAGATAAATATCTGCAGTACATACCGCCAGATGCTTGTTTTTAGTCTTTGGTTAATTAATATGGAGTAGCTTTCCAGGATCTTCCAAATCTCTGGAGTCTGAGAAAAAAATGCAGATAATGGTCCCTGTATCTACTACTGCTCTCTTTTTCCCTCACCAGGGACTGCAGCATGCAGATGCAAGTCTGCTCCCCTCTCAGAGAATTGATTTTATTTCTCTGGGTCAATGCACCACACAACAGCTAGAGGAGACGAGTTCTTAAACTTTCAATACCTCTAACACAAAGACACCAAACTCCAAAATGGCCACTTGTCTTTTTTCCCCCCACAACTGCCGTGTCTGAACCGGTCTCACAGCCCCAGTACAGCCCCATGTGGTTTTCCACTGTATCTGTAATCCACCGTTCTAATGTTACCTACATAACCAAGTAGCCACAACAATGTTTGAGAAAGGAAAGGCCTTTATGGGTTCCAACGTTGCTTGGCTCGGAACATTTTACCACACTGGTTTAAAATGACAAGAATGAACGTTTCACGTTTCATACCTTTCAATATTCTTCCATGTGCCATTTTCATGTGTTTTAAGGGCAGGCAGGTATCTGCTTATGTTTGGAGATCGATTGTTTGAGATGGGGTCAAGAGAGGTCACATTCTTCTGAATACAGTGTATGAAGTAATGGGCAGCCTGCTGAAACATGTGAAATGACAAACATTGATGTCCAGGAAGAAGCACTGCAGCAAGACCTCTTGTTTCATAACTTCGTATTCATGCTGGGGACAGAGCATTACACTTTCAGATGAATTCTCTGTCAGTCACTGGTCTCAGCAGGAAGGCAGCACACTTTTACTGCCACAAAGCCCAGAGCTGTTAAACAGCATTTCTCAACAGTCTCTGAAGTTCACTTTTGTCTGGTTTAATATTTCATTTCAAATTCATGAAGAACATCCACCCACACACCCATTTCTAAGACAAGTTCACAATAGGTGCACAGTGATATAATGGGGACAGGGGGCCATATTAACTCTTTCCACTACAGGCATCTAATCCTGCTCTGAACACTTTTTGTTGATATGGGCACATGTCAACAGTATTGCTTTACGCAGTACTGTTTTGGTTTGTAACAGCACTTGAAAGTGTATTTTAGTCTATTTAAAGTCTATGCTTCCTAATGCTAAAATGTGATATACAGGACAGTCTGGAGAAGGATTCTGAAATAACATGATATGTGTCATTATAAAACGTCAGTCAAGCATCATTGCGGGTAGGGCACTGCTTTACCACGGGAAACTTAAGAAACCATTTCACCAAAACATGTCCATTTTTAACATCCCTTTTGCTCTCTATGAAAAAAATAATAATTTTCTCAGTGATTTTAAATGAGACATTGAGCTCTGAGGCAGAGGCCAGCCATTACTTCATGTTTCTCTGCACCCTGCTGGTTTATCTATACCCTGCTGAAGCATACTGTCATACGACTAGGAACTGTGTGATTACAAGTAATTAGGCCTGACATGTGTATTATGTGGCAATGGAATTCCCAGCATTCATTAGAAAGCACTCCCTTTGCAAGGCTGCAAGGGTCAAACTGGGGTGGGCAAAGTTCTCTCTCATTTCCTCAACCACAAACACAGAATTCGTTTTACAATGCCTTTACTAAACGCAACGAGGAAAAAACATACAGCCAATCTTTGTCAAAAATACCAGATTAAAAGATTAAAAGAGGAAAACGGGTATCGTGCCAATGGAACTACAAATGTATGTTTGCATTTTGTTACTTTGCAGATGCTCCAGTCCAGTGCAGCGTACAAAGTGTGAGAATATTTAATGTTATAGTTAAGTACAAACATATTGTTAAATACAAATACAGCATTGTAATAGTGCTGTCATACTACATGAAGAAGGCAGTTTGCCCCCACCCCCTCTGCCCCTCACCCACCTCCACACAGTTCTCCATTATACTGAAAAGCAGCTGTGCTTTCTGTATCAGACCAGGCTTTTACCGCATCACTCCTCATAAGTAACAATCAAGATCAAAGACCGTTTCATCGTGCATCGCTGCACGTGGCTCCCACTTCTCAAAGGCTCAACGTTACCATGGATTTAGGTGCTCCTTTCATGTTCCCTAAAGCACCGAACATGTATGTAAAAGATGCAGGCTAGCCTTATAAATCTTCCATGGCTTTCCAATATGCAGCCAACTTTAAAACTCTTGCACCGATTCACTGAAGTTCTCTAAAACACGTGCCTCACCTGTTTCTGGCAGTGAAACGTTCTGGCCCCTGTTCTCACTCACAGTACAGTCGGCCATTGAGAGATCAGGCACTCCACAGCGTGGAAAAGTCTCGGCCCAACAGGCACGGCCTAAGGACAGCAGAACCTATTTGCCTTGGCCTCCTTTAATAAAACATGCTTGCCTTCCTCTTGACACAAAAAACTGCAAAGCTGGCAAATTCTTTAGATCTTCTGTTGTGCTCCATCCTGTTTGAAGCGGGGGTGAACGTGTTGCTCTGCCGTATATTTCACGTTTTTAAACAAAATGGGATCCCTTGGCATAAACTGAGAGCACAGATCCTATCGACATAAACAAATCAGCAGTGCACAGAAGAGAAACCTGTACACCTGTACGCTATTTCTTTACAGACTATCACATGAATGTTTGTATGAGTGCATGATAGACATGCACATTTTAAAACTCAGATTTATTCCAGCCATACCTTGTAAAAGAGTTGAGATACAGAGGTCCCCATTTAGCTGTTTTTTTTTTATTGGTATTAGGACATGCAAATAGAACTGGTATGTAAGGAATCTCTTGTTGTCGAAGATCTAATTCTGGAGTATTATGGGCTGTTCTAGCTGTAATTCTGATGCATGAGTCACGCATCCCATACGGTAGATGCAGTTCTGTTGCTGCAGAGAGCAAGGTATGACTGATCAATTCAGCACCATGCCTCGGAAGCTGGCCCGGCCGGCCCACGGCTGACTCAGCTCCGATTTCAGCCAACAAGTGTGTTTTGGACAAGAGATCCAAAAACTGTGCACTCTGGCACTTCCCCCCCCCCCTTTTGGCAGGCTGCACGAAGGATTCAAATTAAAGAGCAGGAGAATCACTTTCTGAATCAATTCCAGCCAGTTATCCCTAAATGAAAATCACAAAAAAGAGGAGCGCTTTCCTGTGGCTTTGATCCATGAGAAAACTTTCACAGTGCTTCCCTCAGATAAACTTTGTTTACATCACTCCCACCAAAAAAAAAATGAATTATCGAACATTTGAAAATCAACAAGAACATCCTTTTCGTTCCATTTCACTTAGAGCAGCGTTTCCCAACCCTGCTCCTGAAGGCACACCGTCCTGCATATCTTCTATCTATCCCTGCTCTACCTACCTGACTGAACTCATCAGTGGCACTTTTGATTAGCTGAGCACACCTGATTTAGTCAAGCAGGAAGGATACATAGAAGATATGCAGGACAGTGTGCCTCCAGGAGCAGGGTTGGGAAACACGGACTTAGAGAACTACTATGCTTGCAAACACAATACAGCTAAAAAGCAATTACAGCAAACAATGGTTAATAATAAATGGGAAGGAAAAAAAGACCAAAGTGGAATGAACTGTAAAACTAAGCAGAATGCAACTGGCAGCGAGCATATGAAAGTGGAGCCACAGCAGTGAGGTCCCATACCACGGTTTACTGATCAGGCAGACAGCGGCAAAGTGCAGGCTAGATTACTTCTTGCTCTATTAGTCATATGTTCCTGGTACGTCTGATCCCGCTGTCACTTTGGCTGCTTGGCAGGCTGAAACAATACAGTCTCTATTCAGTCCTTTGAGTAAAGACTTAAAGCAAGAGTCACATTTCTTTTTCTTATGCAACATTTTCATTTATTTCATCAAACTCCCAAACCCCTAATGCTGGTAAGAAGTGAATAATGAACCACAGTTCTGTTGATGTGATGTCCCCGCTTCCTGCTAAGAATACAGTAGAGTTGGACATGATGTGTAGATATGACTTTGTACCGTTTAAGAAACTGAAAAACAATGTTCTGTCAAAACACCTTAGCCATGTACAGCTGTTGCACACATGGTCAGCAATGCCTAAAGTGTGAAAGTAAACACACTGCTCCATCATGCAGAGATAATATGATCTGATCATGGGACTGAGGCCTTAATGATAATCTAATGTGGAATCTCTGGCAGGAGGCCAACGACCACTATGGAAAAAAATAAACAGAAACATTACCCATGGCGAGGGCCTAAGCATTGACTGCCGACCACAGAGAAAGTGACGCTCTCTGCTAATGACTGCCCCGAAGGACTTTTACGTGAAGCTAAGATGCATTGACACTGCTGTGGTGACTGAAGTCTTTGAGCTCTGTTCACTGAGCCCTGACGAAAACAGACACAGGTTAGTTTTTCCATTGTTGTTCCCATTTCACTATAGACACTAAAAATTACAGCGTTTAAATGGTTGTTAAGGACAAAGAGACAGACTCGGGGAAGACCGGTGTAGCTCCATCAGCATCACACAAACCGGCCCTCCTCACAGGAATTCTGTATTCTAAAGGCCATGCATTCTCAATGTTTCAATCAACAACAAGAGTCTGCAAAGCAAGTTTCATCATGCAATCCTACACCTACCATAAGGTGAACACTAGGGCTGTGTCCCAAATCGCACACTACAGTTATGTAAAATGATCAATGTTAGTGTAATAACCATAACAAATATGATATTTATTAAATACTAATGATTGTTCACTATGTAGCTGCATGCATACTGATTATGTACAACTATTCAAATTATCCACCACTTTTTTCCATTTTGATCTCTGCCATAAATTTCACTCCTTTTGTTTTGAAACAAATTCTGGGATAGAAAACGTGAGAATGCGAGTATAGTATGACATCCGGGTACTTTTAAGCATACTGCACTATCCATACTATTAGGTGTGAGTGTACTAAAGCCAAGCATACTTGATAAGCATGCTAGTATGCAATCTAGGACATAGTCTTGGGGCAAATAAGAGAGTGAACTGTGGTGATGTAGTTGATGTAGTATTCCACTGTCTTTCCTGTCAGGCCAACAGACATCCACGTGACATGGAATTGGGGGCAAACCCTACATTGTCACCAAGTCCTACTTCAAACACAGCTGGCCTATGGAGAATAAGAAGGGTCAATTTCTTTCACATGATGGCATGTTACTCATCTGCAGAAATCAGATCTTAAAAAAAATTTGAGAAACTTCTGCTATAAGGTAGACTTAAATGTTGAGCATTTTCCCTTTAATGATCATCTAATGCACATATGTGAATATCAAGGCCCACGGGCCTGACACGGCCCTCCACGACTTTTAATTAGGCCCGGCAATAAATTGTGACAATCAATTTAATGTGGCCCGTGCTCTGGTGTTTAAATTTACGTCCGCGACATTACAACATTGAAACGCAGGAGGCGCTGCCGCGCTCCACTCTCACGCTCTTATCAGAGAATTAGCCTACAAAGGTAGCTAGCATAAACAATGGCCAAAAAAAAGAAAAGTGGACGATGAATATCGACAATTTCAAGAAAGACGGGAAACAGAATATTTATTTCGTGAATTCAAACAAAAGCCAATGTGTCTCGTATGTCAGGAGTCACTGGCAGTTTTCAAAGAGTATAACCTTCGGAGGCATTTCAAAACGAAGCATTAGCATTATGGAAACACGGACGTGGAACAGCGGCTGCAAAAAGTCAAAGGATTAAAGCGCAAGCACCAACAACAGCAAAACATGTTTACTCGCATCAACAGTCAGAGTGAGGGAGCTGTGAAGGCAAGCTTTATAATTAGCGGAGGGAATAGCAAGAGCACGCAAGCCGTCCACAGAGGGAGAGTTTATTAAAAATTTCATTGAAAAGGTATGTGATGTTGTATGCCCCGATATGAAGCAGGCATTTGCGAATATCAGCCTCCCCCAAAATACTGTGGCTAATCGGGTGGATGAGCTGGCCTCCAACTTACACATCCAGCTAAAAACTAAAGCCAAGGAATTTGTTGCGTATTCGTTGGCTGCAGATGAGAGTACAGACAGGTTTTGCTTTATTAATCAGTTTTGCTGGTAACAAAGACCTTATTTGTTGTTTTGTTAAAGACAAAAGTACTGTGATGCAAATGTGTTTTGTTTAATTGTGAAGTTATTTTACACAAAAAATTGTTCAGCATTTGATAAATACTATTTTCTTTATTAATGCTGGTAACAAAGACTTTATTTGTTATTTTGTTACAGACAAAAGTAGGCTACTGTGATGCAAAGGTGGTTTGTTTAACTGTGCAGTTATTTTATACAAAAACATTGTTCAGAACTTCATAGTATACTGCTTTATTAATCAATTTTGCTGGTAAGAATTACCTACAAACATGGAAAAACCATAATAAAAACTGTGCATGCATGCAATATTTTTTATTTAATACAGTCACTAGCCTACTTCTATTTCTTCAATAAAAAAATGATCATTGTAATAAATGTCTGGCCCCTGATTTTATTCACAACCCTCACCCCTCAGTAAGTTTGACTTTGACACCCCTGATCTAATGGGATACAGCAAATATGTCTCCATAGTCTGCTAGTCTTAATTTGCCAAAATTAGTATTTTCCCAAAAGTTTGCTACTGACTGATATGATCATTTCTGCTGTCTTGTCCCCATTGCCAGGCTTAAGTGATCTCCACTTACCCTAGCGGTGAGTGAGCATGACTGCAGTTTCTGGCAAAAAACATTAAATGCCAGCTTACCAGAAAAAAAAATTCAACTTATCAGGCATTCAGTTCAGACAGAAAGGCATAACCGCTAATCTCACCATATGGGCAAGCAGAGAGTTTAAAGCTGCTGTTTTGGGCAAGACCTACAGACCATACGGTAGTCTTCTGCAAGTAACTGCCATGGACACATATGTAGTCAGGCATTTTATGATTACTGTAGCATGACAATCTTAAAACAGATCAAGGATAAATTGTTATTTTTGGCAATAATTTTTTAACCTAATATCTTGTTAGTGAAAATGGATCTCAATTATCCCCGATCAGCTGGCTCTGGAAGATGGAATGTGGTTCTGTGAGAGGAAATCCAACAGATAAATGAACAGGAACCCTATTACATTTTGGCATGGGCTTCATCCTCCTAGTTTCTGGCACTAAGCCGGCTACGTTCACCTGTGAATATACTGCACTAAAAAAGGAGAGATCATCCTGTCAACACTTCCACAGAGATATCCACAGTGGGGGGAGCCATTTTTAAAAAGAGGAATTAACCCTGGCATTTGACTGGGTGCTGAATTTCTGTCTTTGCTTTATATAGAACCCGAGAAGAGCACCGGAGCTTCAGGCCCTGAAGCTGCTCTGTGTCCACATCAGGCCGAGGGTTATTTTATCACTCCAAACTGATGATCCGTGTAGTTTAAGAAACCAAAGATCTTTCGAGGACTGGACAGCGAAGAAAACAACAGCTGGTCCTTAAAAGGCCTGGATCCAAAAATAAGAGCCAAGCCCTCAAAGCCACATTTCTGCAATCCTCCACAGCAGAAGGAAGAAGTTCTTAGGCAGGGCTGGCCACAAGGCACAGTGCAGGCTGGGATTTTCTGTAAAATAAAGGTTTCCACCTTGCCATTTTGGCCTTTTGGATGTGGAGCCATACTGACATTTGACTCCTGTTAGGACAGGCACTCAGAAAAGCACAGTTGTGTTTTATTAATTCTTAAAGGCAATGAAAGGCCTAAGTAAAGGCCTCATTCAAGCCTTCGACAATTTCCACAGTTAGACTGGATCCCAGATATAGAGGAATATTCCCTAACAGAAGCAATCACAGTGTCATGGCTCTGACAGACCTCTTGTAATCCATAAAAACTTACCCAAATAAGTCAGCTTTAGCTAAGGAACCACACACCAGTACAGGGCAAACACACCAACAATGAAACAGCATGTGTTTAGCTTTGAACCCATTGTTTAGCAGTGTTTAAAATAATCCTGCGTACAAATCACGTGTACCAAGACGTTCTTATACAACAAAGTATCTAGAAAAGGAGAAGGAATTCTGCTGGAATGATACTTGCTATTCTATTCATAGCTTCAAAACGTCAATTCCATTTACAGCTGTGGCATTAGTGGAGTCCGCATAGTATTGCTGTTGAGAACAGGAGTGAAGAGGGTAAAGCCCATTCTTCTCAATTACTTGTCACTTAGCTACTAAAGATGCATGTTTAACAGTGATTATGCAATGTTAAGAGATTAACCTTCTGCACCAAGCTGCCAAGCCAGACTTAAGACCCCATCTTCTAATGAAGAATTAAAGTGTATGCTTATCCTATTACAAAAGCCTTTTTGCTGAGTGGACAATCAACAGGCCGTTCCTCTTTATGCAGTTGGAAGTGAACCACAATACCACCACCAAGCTAAACAATTATGACATGGTAAAATGCATTTAATGATTTGATCTGGACTCTTTTAGTGATGTTTCCTCACCATGTATGCAAATCGACATCAAGTTACACTCACAAAATAGTACATTTTGGAAAGCAGTAAGACGATGTGCTGTATGCGCTGTAATTTTATTTACATGGCATATCTGCAGTCTTGTCTGGGCAAAATCATGGTGAAAAAATATAATTTGCATGCAACGTAATCTAAAATTTAGCCAAATCAGAATCCTTTAAAAACCTGAGGAAGTCTTGTCTGAAGGTTGTTGTTTCACAGGGGAGACGGTTTTCATTGTTTCGACAGCCTTTGTCGTGATCCAAAAAGAAACGCAAAGGAAACGTACTGTAAATGTATACTGTAAACATCTGACCCATCCGCAGCAGGGGAACACAAACAAATCATTCCCTTCTGCAAATCACCAGTGTTTGCATCACCATTCAACGCTAAACAGGTTGATGGTACAAACATCACAAGACAGAGCAGCAGCTTTTGCTAAACAGGGATTAAAGATTTGTTTAAACTCTAACTTGTGATCAGAATCAAATGCACTGTATCATTCATTTACATCAGAGGCTGAAATAAATGCTTCAGTAACGTAACATGGTGGAATAAAACATCTAATGTGCAGCATAAAACAACCTTGGTGTTATGCCTTTTAATTCAGTGAGGTCAAATGATATCAACATTCATTACTGAAGGCTAATTACCACAATAATACTTCTAAATACATTAACAACATGGCACAATATAAATTTACAAAATTATTGTGAGAAAATGGCATCCTAAGAACTGTTCTTGCTGCAACAGCAGTGTAGCATAGCAGTAAGGAGCAGGGCTTATAACTGAAAGGTTGCTGGTTTGATTCCCCACTAGGACACTGCTGTTGTACCCTTGGGGAAGGTACTTAACCCACAATTGCCTCAGTAATTATCCAGTTGTGTAAATGGATAACATGTAAAAACTGTAGCCTATGTAAGTCACTCTGGATAAGAGCGTCTGCTAAATGACAACAATGTAATGTAACAAAGGCTCAAGTTTGCAAAACGGAAGTGACTGCAAAATGACTGAATAAAATGAGATAAGATATAAGTAAACATTTTACCAAAATGGACACAAATGCTTATGACGACACAGAAGGCATAATTATATGGTGAAAGGAAGTCATAAAATAATGCCATTAAATTAATGAAAGAGCCATTAAATTAAGTTCCAATTCAAAAGAAATGGTCTCATGATACCATCTATGATAACAAAATTATACCATCAGTTTCTTTTGTTCCTCAGTTGCAGCTTGGAGTCAGGGATAAACCAGGCGTGGATGCAAACAGGCGAAATTGAGAGCCAACACTCATTCATTAAAATACTTTGATGCGCTGATCATAGCGATGACCCAACAAATGAAAGAGGCAAGAACACTGGGCAGTATTCATGCTTAATTTGCTTGGCCTTGGACATCTGTTTCCTCTTGAAAGGGCATCAGTTTCCACCAAACCATGTTTAGAATTATGCATTTATATCATTATTCCTGTCTCAGATCAATGAAGTCAGAAACCCAAGCCTATTTATACAAACATTATAAACCTTTGACAATTCCTACAGTCTTTGTACATTTCCAAATGTCTGTTGGTTACTGTTGGAGGTCACCGTGTTGCAATTTTCTAACCTGTAACACTATAATTAGCTTTTGTTTCCATTTCCATAACTGTACACTGAGTAAATTAACAGACAGGTCCACACCTGAAGTCCATGCTTTTTATAAAGCAGGCAAAACACAGCAGCAACACACACTGGAACTTTATTTGCTCCAGACTGGACTGGAGTAAGTTTTCCAAACTATCCCATGGTCAAGTAGGTCTGCTATTTACATTCATACACTGCACAAGCAACACTAAGACCTGGGCTCATGAATCCATTAGATTGAACTGAACCTTTTTCCAACTTTAACCATTCCAATTTGTCTCCAGAAACACAGTAAGCTACATGTGCCATCTGGGTTGGTTAGTTAAACTGCATTTCAGTACTGTACACTGATCAAAGATCAAGCTGTCATATCACCCAGTGAATTTTGTTTACTTCCATCCAACGATGCATCTCAGTATTTTTCCATATGGAATTATAAATACGGAGCACATGTGCATATTTACATTTGAGGGGGTAAATGGCAAAACCAGAAGAGAATAATCCTTTGGCCTGTGGTTTCCCTCTGGAGGAGGTGGAACGCATGCAGGAACCATGCCAGGCTCAAAAAGCCTGAAAAAAGACTACCATGACCCGTTCATGCCAATGGGGAATTCACTCGCACTTCCACTTAAGAATCTCTTTGGAGTGGGAGGTCCACTATTCTTCCCCCCTGTGGCTGCTAACATCTGCTTTCTTAGGCCTTGTTTAAGTGTTTTTGTCTCTTTTTATTCATTTCTTCCAACACACAATGTTTCCATTAATGCCGGCAGCAAGGTATTTCAATTCAGAGGCCACTTCACTTTGCCCTAAGTTGCACTATATGCAAACACTAGGCATTCCAAGCCAATGTATAGTGGATTCAGCACTGACTGAAGTCAATGTACTGCTTCTAAGTTTGTCCTCAGTGGGGATCAATAGCCATTGGCAACTGCAGAGACAACACACAAAGGACTTAGATTGCTGTGGTGGCATTACTGAAGTTAACATATCCTAGTCTGCATAAAATGAAATCCGTCCAAACTGAAACCTGAAAGTGTCTTGGAGAAAATTCCAGTTTGACTTTTCCTCTAACTATAGGCACTATTAACATTTTCATGTGAATACATTTTGTACAGGCTATGGCTACCACATATTTAAGCATGGAGCTTCAAACAAAAATGCACAAATATATACCTTCCAACCTCAGTATTTTGTGACTTAGCAATCTGCTTGGTGAGAAAAGCATACATGGTACAGAATCAAGACACATTTAACATAAACTTATCATTTTAAGATAACCCACAATCTATTTTCAGCACTAGTACACTACTACGAATGAATGTTAACACTAGGAGGCTATCATATAATAAGGAATGATAAACCTTTAGTAAGCACAACAGTACAATGACAGTGATGTAAGATATTTGATAAAAATGAATGATAATCATCTCAGCTTATACACTCAAGTTACATAGCCATAAATAAGTGAATTTTAACAAACCATTACTTCCTAATTTCCTAACAAGAAGGAACATGCTAAAATGTCACCATTTAGCTGTGTGTATCTTATTATAATTTCAATGTCATATGTATCCTGGATTTTAGTTTCTTTTTAAACAATAAGTGGAAGAGGTGCAACACTGTACCAGAACTACCAACAGATGCTGCTCTAAAATTCTCTGCTAGCTTCCCAGACTGCAGGGTTTTTATTGTTCAGACAAAAAAAAAAAAACAGGCAGCTACAAAGTTAAAACATATACAATCTTTAGGTTATTGCATATTTTGACATATTTAGTGCAAATAAGGCACCTATTGGTGAAACAACTTGTAGAAATATTTTCGCCATAAACACAAACTGACCCCTCCCTACACAACTCTCGCCCCCCCCCCAGCAGTGAGATTTTTTAAGTACCCTACGACTTAAGTAACATGAAAAGCAGATAATGAAGGCGGAATATGAAACATATAGAGTAAAACATTAATTCTTGTCACACCTCACACCGTCCAATATCCAGGACACAGTACAGAGAGGAAGGATTTTGATGGGGGGAAAAAACAAGTGATGCCCTCCATAGTCCGTTTTAGAGGATGTCTCAAAAGCACATAAGGACACAGGATAAAGGTTATTCACCAGTCAACCATCTATCGAAACTTGATTAATTTTCCACCCAATTAAAGATTCACCTTTTCGGCTTTGAACCGAAAAAGGTATCCTGCTCCGATCTTTTACAACAGTAAACGGGTTTCTCTCTTTTCTCTCTAATACTCACAGCGAGCGGAATTTTGTTAATGGGTAATATTGAGATTTGGATTAAGTTGCGTTGGTCAAAAATGGAAGTGTCCTCCAACACTCGGGCGCACAGGACAAAGCGTTGCAACAAAAGCACGAGTAGTTGTTGCTACATTATGTACATCTGTCAACAATTACTCAAACAGTAGCAACTAGCCTCCTGCCACGAATACTTGGAAATCTCGCTTGGCGTTTTTCTTGAAAGCCTCAAACAAAAAACAAAAAACAAAAAACAATACCACCGTCCTTTACAGAGCGGTGTAAAAAAAAAACTTACCTCTCGGTTTGTGCCGCAGATGTTTGAATAAAAAGACCAGTTATATCGCCGATATACTCGTGTTGGTAGCGTTTTCACCGCTTTTGTTCAGTAAACCCTTCGGATACAGTAATCCATTCGACTTTGTTACTCATTTCATTCAGTCATTCCGTGCCGTCCACGCAACCTACAGCAGGCGACAGACCAAACAAAACTGACTCACTTCTTGACTCCTCTTGCAGGCTTGCAGTCAGTAGTCTCCTTGCAGTTTCACAAGGTGATTCTCCTCTGTTCATTCGCATTGCAGGTTGCGCGGCTTTCTCTTGTTTGCCACAGAATTCACCATCAAAGCATAGCCTTCTGAAAGAATATAGGGTGAGACGAACATACACGTTAGGATTAACACTGAATAACTCTCGGCACAAAATAATCTAATTTTCAATATATTGCACATGTTTTACGTGTCTTCAGTTGTAGCAAACACTGGACTAAGACCCTCCTAAGCTATTTCAGCAAGATTTCAAGTGAAAATGGATGAGTTCTTCCAATCGTCCACTTTGACAATCTCGCATGCAACTATATGGAAGAAGATCTTACTTTTACTTCGGAGGCAAGCAGCAAACATCACGTGTGTGGGAAAGTTAAGAAAAATCCAGAAATGAAGGCCTTGCAATTAAATTTGGTTTGGCTGCACAACACACGCAGCAATTAACGGAAAAGGTCCCAGCTATCACCCATATCAGGACTGCCTCTGGCAATATTTACACGCTCCTTCCCCAAGTAGCAAAGTAGATGCCAGATCACACTGGGAGGAGTCATCGCCTTTGATGAAAGGGTATCGTGTCCAATGAGGCATTGACATTAAAAGGACTCCCTGAATATATCACTTACGAAAGCCAATCATATTTCAACTGGGAAAGTTATTAAAATAAAACCGCTCATTCAATACAGGGGTGGAAGGAAGACCTTAGTCGTGTAAATGCCAGGTTGTTTGTCCGCAATCTTTGCCAAGGAAAGAGTTCTGCGAGTGCTTTAGCTCAACAAAGAAAGGTTGTAGTTTCTGAAGAGGCTTCTTTTTTGCAGTTCTGCCATAAACACCGGATTTACGCAGCAGTTGGGAGTGGGAGTTTTTGGATGCTGTATCCCGGTGATCCCAAGCACGCCGGACCGAATGATTTTTTATGATACGTAGATGTTACTCGTGGATTTCAGTTTGCAGACCACTTTTATCACACCTTGTTTTTAAACATATCTTGCAGTCTCTCTTGCCACAGAGGAAGCCTTGAAGTATGTATTGTTAATACATATTTTTTGGCATCACCCAGCTTTTAGAGGCCAATGACCCTTTGTCCAACAGCTTTCTCACGTTAAACATGGCAATGAATGCTATCATAAATTGACTGTTACAGTCTATAACCTCCCTGGATGTTTTAGAGGTTTCCATTAACAAAACACTTGATTCAGGCATTACATTTAAAGGTCTTTTTTAAGTAATTACAGGGTGTTAATAGATTTAATAATTATATGCTATCGCCCTGGGCAGTTTTGATGGTATTAAAAGCTTACAGAAATCTATTTCCTTCACATTTATTTCCTCTGTTAAATCTCTCTTTTGTTACAAACACTTTTTGGAGGCCACTGTACTGTGTGCAGTGTGTACTGTGTATCAATAGTTGTGAATTCCACGAATACAATACTATCCCTGACCTTTGATTTCTCAATCTGTTTGGGTTTCACCAAAAGGATTCTCTAAATATCCTCTGTATAAAGGAAAATGTGACCATACTTGTCCATGTTTATGAATTTCTTTCTGGTGAGGTTAGAGGAAACGGCTGCTCGGGTAGATCGTAGTGTTTAATGTTCCCATAGTTTAATAGCACTAGAAGTGTGAGTAGGAACTGTTTATTGGAAACCCAGGGGCAGGAAAGCCATTCTGTTCTGACGTGAGAAACTTTTTTTGGAGCTACATTCCAAGTCTTCTTTACCTGTTCATCAATTAAATTATCGTATAGTATTTCAAACATACTCCTCATAAATAACATAACACAAACGACACAAATAGCATAGCAGAAATTTGATGGCCCTAAAAGTACCTAATCTACCAGTGTTTTGTTGTGAATAATATTTCAAGACAGTTGTAGAATGCCCTTGTAGAATGGTTATGATCTCAGTATTTTTGAAGCACAGCTTTGGTTGATTTCAAGGTCCTACTCTTGTGATCATGACTCCCCGGGCTCTTTACCATTTAAGGGTGAGAACTGCATTTAATGCACTATACTGCATAACACTCTCCACTCATAGTGTCGTTGACTGTCTTGTTCATATCACTCTTATCTGAGCTGAAACCCTGAATTTTTTACAAAAGTTGGGTATTCTCCTAACAGAACTATTATTCACCATTATTCAGAAAGGATATATCCATTCTCAGGTTCTATGTCTCTGTGTAAGAGTTAAAAGCCGTTGGAGTACATGTCCCTGACCATTGCATATATGTATGGTTCAAGGCTTGCAGATGTATTTTTCAGGGTGATGTCTAATAACATTTCTAATAATTGCATTTTCTACAGCATGGGTTGGAAAAACAGCACTGTATTAGTAACTTCTGTGTGATTATACTTCCCTTACTCCTGACTTCACTGACCGCAGTTATTTAGATAATTGATTATTGGGTAATGCAGAATATGGAAATTAAGTCAAAGAAAAATGCCATGTGCTGAATAATCATGCAGTCTCCATTTCTTTTACCCTGAGAAACATGATTGGCCCATGAATCTGAGCTGTTAAGACCGCGAGGGCCTTCTGTCATTTCGACTGGTTTCCATTTACCCTGATTGGACTCGACTGGGACTCGTTTATCTTGGCCCTGTTTTCTGCATCTTCTGAAACAGACAGGACTGTATTGTAAATGCAGGCCTCAAACAAAGCCTACCCAGTCCGACTGCTAATTCCATCAAATATATGGCAACTTTTTTTGAGACCGCACTTTGATTCCCCTCGTGTCCATGGCTGTGCCTCTCGACTCAGGCAGGACAAATGAGACTCACGGCCTAAACCAAGTCCAGGTGGCTTTGATTACAAGAGCTTCTACACATTTATGTCATTTATTATTTCAGAGGAAGTGTAATTAACTTGGTAGACAACGTTGTTTTCGCAGATTGGTGGACACCCACAGGTTATAACAGAGGCCATGGTTTCCATGACTGGGGGCAATTCTGGACCTTAAAATGTAAACGGATTTATACAAACCTGTTTCCAAAGAGTTAAACTAAGGTGTTGTCACTTGGTTCATGCAATTACCCTTCTGTTGTACTAGCTCTGAAATGAGAAGTGAATTGAATTCAGTACCTGAATACGATGTGATGACTTCTTTAATAGTGTAGTCCATGTAACTAATGAAAACAATGCAATCAGTTTGTAATGGCTTTACCATTGTAGACTATTTAGTGTAAATAGGATCATTCAGACTGCAAGTGTTAAGTCTAGACAATGATATTGAGAGGGTTAAACTACTCTCTTATTCATTCCCCTATGAATTACATACAATTATTTTTTACTTTGTAAGATCTCCCTTCATATACTTTGTTAGTTCTTTGTGACTTAGAGCCTGCTCATGGAATCAGATGTGATGAGAATTAGTATGGAAACTACATAGTCCTTTTACTGAGATTTTAATGTTTTCTCAGAGTTTGTCAAAGTTACGCTGCCAACAAATTCCAAAACACAAATATTTCATCATACTTTGTTGTCAAGGCTGCCTTTGATCCCTCGAAAACGCAAGAACTATCAAACAAATACCAGCTTTTTCCCTGTAAATACATAGTGTTCGATTGCCTTTACGCAGGCCTCCAAAAATAACTTCCTGACAATATAATGTACAATAACAGCTCTGATTCCTGGTGGGCCTCTGAGCTGGGCGCTTAAACTGCATGTCTAACACAGGGCTACTGTCCAGCTCTCAGCAGTAGGCTCCAGGAAGGCTCATAATGAGCGTGGGGCCAGCTCTTGCTCACCTCATTGTTAAAGATATGTCCTCTTAGGGAGCCAGAGCGAAGCCCTGATCCGCGTTACCGAGTATCACTGAGAACATGTTCTCGCTGTTGCCGCTGCAGATTCGACCTGTGCAGGACAAGTTCTGACTTGCAGTTTTGCAGCATATTCCTCAGAGTCTGAGAAAGCGTCAGCGCTATCTGCTCTTAGCCCCGCGGTTCCGCGCTAATTTAATAAGTGCGAATAAAGCCCCCAACTGTGCACAGTGAGACCGTCATGTCCTGTTCCAGATTGACAGCCCATGCTGCAACATCGCTCCTCGACACCGACTCCTCAATGGTACATTATTTTCAGGGCCCATCTGTGGGACAGATGTGGAGGATCAGATTAGGCTTGTCAGAACAGTCCTGACACTTACTGAGGAGAATTTCTTCTCATCTCTGGGAAGGCTGGAAACCGTTGCAGTGTAACACTGTTCTGCGCTTGCTGCGTATGGTACAACAGCTTTGGAATGAGAGCGGTGTTCCAAATTAAGGGGCGAAAGGTTAAAACAATCAACGACCGAGGCTCCCACGATCACAGGCCCAACCAATGTTTCTGTCCAACAAAGGCAGCTATTCAGTCCTGCCGATTTACAGTTCGGCAGTCCTTTTGCCTAATAACCTTAAACAACTTAAGCCTTTCTCACTTATTTCTGTATTTACAACCACTGTATTGACAACGTTATGCAAGTGCTGAAAAGTGTAACGCTTGCTTAAATTCATTTGACAAAGTTAAAGGCAAACTGCAAAAGAAAAGCAGCAGGTTTCAGTTTTAAATTTGTGTCAATGTATATCTTAAACTAATACACACAAGAAGTGAAAGTGGGTTTCAGTAAGTCAATAAATACAAATTAAATAATACTTATTGAACTGGAACCAAGTGTTACAATATAGTCTGATGTCATGCATTTTCTTAATGTGTGTGAGAGACACCATGCAATCTCTTACTTTAAATAAAATGCATGCGAAAATATTTGAATGCCGATTGTACGCTGTAGGAACTGTAATGTATAGGAACTGTAATGAGACGTGGTTCTTTAGGTCATTAAAAAACATACGATTAAAAGGATTGAGGACATAAATCCAAGTAAAGAAGGCCTTCAAAATGAGAGGCAGGTGGACACAAGCCAACTGTATTTCAATCAGCAATAGTGTACGGAGGCCAACCGGGAGGGAGGGAGCTGCCTAGCTCCATTAAATCACACAAAGTGTCTCCACCTTAGAGACCAACATACCAGTTAACAGCAATTACTGCTGGCACTGTAAATGTGTGGACCTCAGTTTCAGCCTGCCTGTGCATGGAACATACTAATCGTGTAAATTGAGTGCAGAATCTAAGAGAGGAGTTTGTTCCAGTGGTCACTTGAGACTCATTTCACATCTAAAAGTCATACAGAAAGGGTCTGTCAGTGCCTGTATAATGGGCAATGTTCTGGCTACGTGTTGATGTGGATCTGTTCCGTCACTGCACACATTTTTGCTGCAGATGTGAAAAATTGCGATGACCTGGTGTGTTTAAACCATTTGCGCCTAATGGTACGATTACCAGATGAACAAGCATGATGTGAAAGCAAGCCAGGCCGCAATGAGGTCACGGATGTGCTGGCTCCGTTTCAAGAGCACCTCTTTGGTCTCTTTGTTCACATCTGAACAATAATTGCTAGCTCACTGTCAGTGCACTCAGGCTATAGTGAGATTACACCTCACCCAGCAGATGAGATCAGATAACTTTCCAGTGTTAGTGCCTCAAAAAGCAGGGCTCTGTGCCAGGCAATCCATATCTCAAACACCCTAAACCACATTATGTGGACCACTCAGAGTGCAGTGAATATGGAGAGAAAAATGGATCAACGCATCGTTACAGGTAATAGAAATGATACAACAGAGACCTGCTGTTTCACCTGTGGGTAAAGTGTAAGGGGATGCATACTTCCACTGGTGCAGATGGGAGAGTGGACAGTGGTGTAACTCATAACATACGCGGACACCAAGGCCACAGAAATAACTTTTTTATATTGGAAATGTGGCATGATGTCATTGTGTTTCACATCCCATAAATTTCCATTTTCCTGTTTTGTTTGTTTTGGAACTTTCCAGAAGGCCTGCCCTCCTTCCCTTTGGATGCATGCCGCAGAGCATGGCTTCTGCTTCCCTCTCTGTCGCACGCCTTGCTGCGACATGAAGGTATAAAATGTGCCCAGACCATAATTACGAAGTAATGGCAAACCATAAGGGCATGGTAAGTATGAATCTTATCAATAGAGACACACGAAGCCACTATTTGTTTATTCCAGCCATTTTCCTCAGAAGTGTACGCACATGGATGCCATTATCACACACATTACTGTCATATTTCATTCCATCTCTGCAGAAAAATAAGTCACATATTTATACCAATAAAATCCTGTATAAATGACAAACACTACATGCCCACAGCAAGAGGCACGTTGTGTCCTCCCTTGAAAATAAACAGATTTATCTTAGCTCCCTGTACATCTCGCTTTTATCAACTCACTGGCCCAAGTTAGGTCTGTAAAATATAAAAGTGTCAAGAAAGGGACCCACAATGACACAAACATGCAGATTTTTTCAAGTACATGACGAAACAACTGTTCATCACAGACTACATTTCCAAGCTCTGTGTTACCTGAGGTCCAGTGAAATGCTGTGGAGCTGCTCTGCCACTGGTGGACCTCCGTATCCCAGGATGCCTTAGCGGTAATGGACACGGACAGGCCAGACGCTCAATGTCATCAACACTGCCTGAGCAAATACACCCGAACCTCCAGGAAGAGGCGGCACGCCAGCCCCCAAAAGCGGGGACATCCTGAGCAGATGCAACACTTCTGGGATAGACGCAACACTGCCTGCCAACATGTACGCATCCTCTGCCTACCAGATAATAATTCTGTCATCGAACAAAGGCTTCTTTGTTTGCAGAGGGCAGACAAGAGGAAACAAGTGCAGTAGTACACTCCTAAATAAGCCAGTATGAGTTACACTGAACACAGAAACACAGCACTGAAACATGATTTCACGTCGTTCCCATAACCACATTTATTGTCAGAACTCTACAGTAATTTTTGCCATGTCTATACATGACCAGGAATTCAGACGTTTTTGGGGCTGCACTATTACTATGTCCCACTTATATGCAAGTATGTTTAATAACATTCTCTTCCATTGCTGCCTAGGAATAATAGTTTAATAATTTTGCCTTGGCAATAGTTTTTCACATTTCCAGCAGCAGCTGTCATGATAGTCAGCATCCAGTGTCTGCTGGCTGATCTTTGATTCAGTGGTCTCTTCTAATCTGTCGAAATGTGCCAGTTTTCACTGGGCTCAACAGATCGTTTCAACCTTTGTTTATTTTGCACGTTCTGCGAGAAAGCCTGCAAAAACAGCAATAACCGTGACGGCGTCGCTCGATTTCAGAGGAGCCTGTGGCAGGACAGGGCACTTTATCGACCCCGCTCCCCATTAATCCATGTTTAACAAAGACTCTCCCGTGGTGAACCTTTCACGCTGCAGCCCTGCCCGTGGCCGGTGCAGTAAGTCCGCGCTGCGGAACTTTTCGGCTCAGACGCCCCTAGAAGCTGCAGCCCGTGACCTTGAAAGGCATCTGTGCCATTTCCGCGCGCCCGGCTCACGTCTCCTTCCCCCCCCCCCCCGCTAATTGACAACAAACGGAGCGCTAAGGCCACTCTCCAGCCAGTCTGCGGCGCAGCGAGACAGCCGACAGCTCAAAGTGTCACGTCGGCCCTTCAGAGCGCCGTAACAGCTCCCAGGTGCGCGCCACGGCCCGACGCTTACCAGACTCATCTGACAGCCTGTTTCCAGAGCTGGGCAGAGGCCCTCTGAAACCAGCTGCCGCACACTACCCGACTGGTGATTCACCTTGACTCAACCATTAGGCTACACGAGTCTTCCTTCGAAACCGAACACCTCATGAGTTCATCCTGAAGAGCTGATGCTTGCCAGCGGCAGGTCTATTACCTCAATTTTTCCCTACAGCTATTCTAATAATGTTGTTAAAAATTATCTTTGATAGTGTAACTCTAAACGTAAATTTTTATGGGCAATACAACAAGGGCCCGCTGGTTTACAAAGTCTGTGGTTTACAGTGTAAATGCTGCTCCCCTGAACGGGGCTTGACAGTAAAAGTAATTAGGAAAATCTTGAATCCCTTCGATCATTAACAATCCAACTTTGGAACAGTCAGAACATCAAACTGGGCTTTTGGGAGTGCACCATCTACCCACAAAGGAATGAAAGGCACCTAGCTCCTGTTGAGGGTGGACAAGCTGGGCACCGTCAGTGAAAGGGTACAGTCAGACAAATGAATTGATGCGGGGGGGGGGGGGGGGACTGCCACACCTTACTGTTCCCAAAGCAACTACGTTACCTTTGAGACATATTGAAATGAGAGATGAAGGGGTCCATTTCAGGCACTTTCAAGATCTTAGTTTATTGTATGGTAAAAAGCAAGTATACAGATTAGGGATCCCTTTATTTTCAAGCCTACAGTTACACATGTCATCTAGAATTTGTTTTCACTCTGACTGCCTGAAGGTTTATTAACGAAAAAAAAAAAAAAGTCAGACAGCTGTAAACCCCACTGTCAGGAGAAAACTATGCCCCAAATCAGCATTGATTTATCATTCCAATGTATTACATACATTAACTGAAGGGTAGCAAAAAAAAGCCATAATTACAAAGGTAGCACGTTTTGAAATGAGAGGCAAAATAAAATCAAAGAAAAAAGCAGTAACAAAAGCTAATGAATGTTTTTAAAAAATGAGTAAAAATCAAAAAAAAATCATGCAACACAAAATAATGCGCAAGATATGAACTGTTTAAATGAACACTTGCGGTGGGAAACATTTTTGCGTGTCATAATCCGTAATAATTCCTCTAGAAACCGGAGAAAAATAATTGGTCAAAGGCTTTCTTTGCACTGTAATTTCAACACAACATCACACATTGCTTTTACACAAGACTCTGGGGGCAAATAAAACTGGAGATAAAAATGCCTTCTGGAGTACCTGACTTGACCGTTACCATGACACCAAGGGATGGCAGTTGCCAATTGGTGGTTAAAATCCAAATACAGGCCAGGTGACGTGGGTCTGACTACACTAGAAACTATTTACAGAATACACTGGAATGTGTCCCACCCCTGCTTGCTCCATTTAAACTGTGGCGCGTGGGCAACAAGCAGCTGTGTTGGCTAGAATTAGGTTTCTTTTGTCTTGATCATTTCAAAATTGTGAAAATAAACGGACTACAGATTTCAACACTAAAACAGACGCACACAAACAGAAACCGTCCTCGCATACAAAATCAAAACCACATTGAAATGGGTCATTTTCATTCTTTTTAGCTGTTGTTAATGAGTCACGTTTTCAGGTGGGAACACATGTGAAATGGGAAATTATGAGGGAGAAATAAGAGGAATTAGTGTTTTCTATTCTTCCAATGAAGAAATATCATTAAGAGGAGTTATCCATGTAAGAAATGAAAGGAGATTTCTACTGCACGTCTATCATCTGATGGGTTTTTATGCCTGGTTCGCCTCCATTCAGACCTTGTACTCCGCTCATACCGCATCCTGCATTTGCCAACACTGTACATTAACCTGGTTTTAATACGTCAAAACTGGTTATGCTAACTAGTATGCATCTTCTATCAAAAGGAGATTCTCAGTGTAATGGCATACCATAATATCCACGAGCTGGCACTAGGAACCAAACACACTGCTTCCGAAAAAACAAAAAAAGAAGAAAATATTTGACACATAAGAGACAAAACAAACCATAGATTGTCTGTGTTCTTCAAATAATGGATTTTTTGTGCTATAAATGTAATTTTGCACATACACCGCAAAAAGGGCGGAGCTCTTTATCCATACAAGTGGGGCATGTTTTGAGCATAATGTGAAAGTGAGTTATCTTCTGTGTAGGACACACATCCGTTAAGGGAAGATAAACCGATTTGTTCAGGGATAATACAAGATAACTAAATGAGCATGAATTTCAATCAGTCCATGTTTTTGAACAGACACCCCCCCCCCCCCACACACACACACACACAGAGTGGATTTGGCAGAAACCAGAGTGTGCCGTTTCCTTCTGTGTTTGCCGGTGTAGCAGCGCGAGTGATTAAAAGGACACATCTCGCAGTGAATATGGAGGGCAGGAGGTATCTACAGGGAAAGAAAATATGACAGGGGGACATGTCTGCAGAGTTGACAACCCATTACAACGCCGTAGGGGGGGAGCCCTGCCACCACTGTGGCCAACGTCTGAACTGTCGGAGTTTGCCGGTCCATGCTTTTCTGTGTCTCACGCCCCCGCCCCCCGCACCCTTTCCTGGCCGGCTCATTTGGTGAAGGCTGCCACGACGGCCCAGAGGAGCTCGTTCGTGTTGTTCTTCATGCTCTCGCCCTCGGGCTCCAAGTCCAGCAGCTGCCGCACTCTTTTCATGGCCAGGTCGTACTGGTCGTCCAAGAGCGGGGCGAAAGCGTTCTCCAGGACGTCGGACGAGTGGGCGAGGAAGATGAGGGCCAGCAGCCGCTTGTCCATGCGGTGCGGGTCGTTCACCCACTTCTCCAGCAC
Source organism: Megalops cyprinoides (assembly GCF_013368585.1). Taxonomy (NCBI): domain Eukaryota; kingdom Metazoa; phylum Chordata; class Actinopteri; order Elopiformes; family Megalopidae; genus Megalops; species Megalops cyprinoides. Next base: position 35,767,472 of record NC_050586.1, read on the forward strand.
CGCCTCCTGTACCTTCTTGATGAGCCGCTGCTTGATGTTGCTATTGGTGAGCGGGTGCGTCGTCATGTCGAAAAGCAGGAAGTTCTGTTTCTCGGTGGTGAGCACGCCCTTCTCCACCAGGTTTTTGGCCAAGCGTTCCCGCACGTTCCTCAGCTGGTAGTGCAGTTTTAAAGGGTTCCACGTCTCGCCTGTGGAACACAAGACACACACACTGTGAGCAGAAAGGGTGGAGCATCCAAGCCTAAGTGCTACTGTTTACATAGAACTCAAAAGTGTTAACTTTCTAAGAACCATTTTTGACACATCAAATGATTAGGCAATTATGAAAATAAATAGCTAATAAACATAAAATAATAAAGATTCAACATATGATCTGGACTAACGCTACTTGTATATACCATACAAAAATTTTGAAATGGATGGTTTGGCACAGAGAGCTGATGTTCAATTTTTTTACGTACCAATTGCTAAATTTGTGGAATTTTATTAAGTTTTATACAAAAGGCTTATGATTTAGCTTAACAAACCTACAGAATGTACTTAAGTTGATAACATGTTACTGATTTCAGAATCTTGAAAGTGTGATGTTCACACAACATTTCATGTTTCTGCTGATGAATCTCATACATAATTGAACAGTGCTAGTTCAGGTCTTCAAAAGCAAATGAAATAAGAAGCAACATGAACCACAATACAGCACCAGATTGGAAGCACTCAAATGAGGCAGGTTTTGTGGGTGGGCGAATACCCGCTTGTATGAAAAGAACAGGAAAGGAATGAGTTTGAATTTAAATTGAAAAAATAAATGAATTTAAAAATTATATTACATAAATATCCAGTTAATATGAAAGGGCGGAAGATGAAAGAAACAGATGTTGTAAAAAGGGTACTTGTATGTCTACTAAAAATGAGGCAGTGGACATCTTGTGTGGTTATCTACAGCATAATAAAGTTACAAGAATACAGAAAATGGACAGGCACAGATAGAATTACTGATTATGTGTGCCATTTCAACAGACTGATTAGCTGTAGATTATCATAGTGCTACAGCAGATGGCAATATACTTATCCGGAATGAAGATAATGGGGCAAGCTAGAATTAAGAGAATGGCTCCTCACACCAAAGAACCTCAGCCTTACTGTTACTAAACACTGATTACAAACATTACTACAGCACTAACTGCTAAAACACTCAAACACGAAAAGGTTTAGGTAGACAATGCTAAACTGATGAGTCTCCCAAGGATTCAAAACAAATAAAAGGCCAAGATGCTGCCAGTGAAAAATAAAGACCCAAATTCTGGAGCAGCTGTTGGCTGTCAAAAGAGTGTGCCATCCTTTTCCAGGTTTGAGGACTTCAGAATATGAAATAGGCCTGTTTTTAATGAATCACATTAATCAAGGAGGAGACAGCCTGCACCTTCTGACAAATACACACACAGAAACAGACAGACACACACACAGATACACAGAGGCAGACATACAGAGAGAGAGAGAGACACACAAACAGACACATACACACAGAGACAGACAGACACACACACACTCATTTTCTCTTCGTCTCTCCTGGATATACCAGGCACTGTCTTACAGAAATGCTCTAAAAAGCTGTGTTGGCAGGGATCCCTAAAAAAATAAAGAAAGCAATTATCTCTGTGGGACCACATGCCTCCAATCTATTGCAGAGCAAGTGAGGAGGAAAGCCCGTAATGAAGTTCCTACAGCACTCTTCCCTGGTGCAGCGCATTCCTCATTCCTACCTCCAGGGTCTGATCAGACGTGCTTTCACAGCATGCTGATGCTTCCTGCGGCTCCTTCTCCCTACAGCTTCAGCGTCACCTCTGACCCCACAGCACCCCGCAGGGAGAAACTTCGAATTGAGCTTATGCCAAAAGGACCCGAGTTAGTCTCCTATCCCCTATTCTCAATTCTCCCAAAAATAAACAAAAAAAAAATGTACCAAGCAAATATCTAGCAACCTTCCCCCACAAAAAATCAATGTGTCTCTCCATCTGGTATAGAGCGAGGAACTTCATGTTTTTGACAGAATAGTGCAAAAAAAAATCTGAAATAAGCATCTTGGAAATAAAACTGAGGAGCAGGTTTCTTATGCTGAGATTTAAATAGCGAAAATATATCAAAATGAAACAGAACATGAAACCCTTGTCTGAACCACAGTGAAAAAATCCACTCAACGAGATCAACGAGGATAATATAGCATGACAAATGGAAAGAAAATTTTAAGTACCTAAAACACTAGCAAGCTAGTTATCCAGTTAGAACCTAGTACTCAAACCTAGCACTGCTGGATAAAGGGATTCTACCTAGCTAGATAGTAAGTTAGCCATACAGGCAGATAGCTAACCTGACAGCATGATGGTTATCACAGGTTGATGTTTTAAAATGCAGTAAGATAAGTATACAATCTACAGTTTGTAAACTTGATGAAGTAGCAAGCAAATGATGTATAACAGGATGCTGACATTTTTGGCCATTTACAAAATCTGAGTGGCCCCAATAGTATTTTCTAATTTTGTTAAAATCTTATAATGTGGCACTGATGTATACATGCGTTTTTCTCCCCTTCATCTCCCATTGCTAGGACTGTCACATGACTACTGACATCACAAACTTCTTTCCATTTCTTTCTCTCTGGTGTATAAAGATTACAACCTGTAGCGAAGGGCGAGAGCAGTCACCCCGCCCGGCCTCGAACCCGGGTCTACGGGGTACCAACCATGCGACTTTGATCGCGACGCCAAAGAGCCAGGCTCGTTGGTATGGCAGTCAGAGCACATACTCAACCGTAGTGACGGCACTCCTTCACACTGCCCTCCCCTTTGGGAAGCGCGCCCGTGCGCTTCACGCACCATGGCGTCCCTCACGCATTCCCTTGCCGTACTTCTCCCATCCCAGGGTGCCCCACTCACCAGTGCTTCACCCATCTCTGGGGTCCCTCACACACCGGGGTCAAGGCCGGGTGGGGTGACTGCTCTCTCCCTTCGCTACACAGCCGTAGAGTTATTTATATAAATTACCCTATCCACCTTGCTGCCTCAGCTTTTGGTGACACAGTGAAAAAAATGAACACCACCTGACAGCAACAGCAACAATTTTGTTGTTGGTGGGTAAAACTCTATACAGCATCTATCTAATTGGCATTAAAAGGTAGTAATACCTGCTACTCAAAGCATGTGAATGTCACATTCAGAATCCAAAGCTTTGACAAGTGCCTCAAACCTCATACCTGCTCAAAATGCCAGCCACCTTGCTTTTTAATGCCGTTGTATTTCATGCCAAAGCTATGATCTGAGGACAGTGCAGCAGAGAAACTCAGAAACAGGGCCAGTCACTGGAGGAAATGTCTGCATTCCTCTGGTCGGGAGGAGTTTGTGTTTGCGCTATGACCTTGTGACACCATGTGAAAAGTGTGCATGCACGGAAAGAGGTCCACCAAAGCCCCCCACCCCCCCCCCCCCACCGACTCACCGCTGAGCAGCTCGATCCAGCTCTGCACCGTCTCTGGCGGCTGGGTCTCTTTAATGTGTTTCAAAGCCTCATCCAGCAAAACGTCCCCCGTAGGAGCATCCGACTTACATATCACCTGGCAACATCAAAGACCAACCTCAGAGCGCAGAAAAGAGAACAGTTTGGATTTCACAGGCAGTCATGTTTAATGCATGCGGTCTGACCGTATTATGACTCGCAGAACATTCAGAAACCAAATGGGGCGTGGGCACGAAGGCGCAAGAAAAAAAAAAAAAAAAACACAAAAAGGAAAGAAAAGGAAAAAGACTCCTACTTGTGCTTTGAGGTGCTGCAGATGGCAGATGAATGATACAACATTGAGACAGATTGGACTCGGTGTAATTGATCTCGACCTGCTGTTAGCCATTTAGCGTCAAACTTTATTGGCCTGGTTTCCTCTGGCTGCTGGGGTGCTTCTGCTCCACAGAGAAAGAGGTCACAGCCTCCAGTCTGTTGCCACCAGACAGCAGACGCTCCTCTGACAGTAACAGCCCAATAACTGCAAACCTGGCCAGCGCTGTGAAAGCGGGCCAGTGTAAGAGAGATGACACCACGGCATGGGCTAATGAAATCAGGGCTACAACAGATTCGTTTTCACCGTCTATTCCAAAGCTAACTTACAAATGATGTGCTTGAAAAGGATCAAACCACCTAATTATCAAGCTGAAAAATAGTCTCCATTTATCTGACTGCATTAGAATCACACTTACCATATATTTTTTTTAAAACTTTGGCTTGGGAGCCAGTGTGACATAGTGATTTATGGTGCTGGTTTAAGTGCCAGGGTGTAGTGGGTTTGAATCTTGGATCAAATGCCACATAAATTAATTACAGGATGTGCTGCTGGAGTTCTGAAGTACTACATGAACAAATTGGGGTAGCAGAAATCTAACTGGAACAGTCTGCGTGAGATGGTGCTTAGCCAGTGCAATATCATTGAATATATTTGATTTAATGATACACAAACATTTAACAATTTTAACATGCAAACTGCAACTTATGATGCTTCACAGAAATGCATTTGTTCCAGTGGCTTGATTAGTCATCAAAGGAATGAACAGCAATCTCTGCACCCCGTCCTGAGATTTTGAATGTCAAATTACGCCCCCTTGTGGCATTAACAAATACTGGCCGTCTTAACGTGCAAGAAAATGCAGAACCTAAACATTTTCTGGGTTAGAGCAGAATGAGATCATTGTTTATTAGCTCAGTTAGGTTTTTCCTGCTCTGTTTGACCAAGGATTCCACTGATTCAGGATGAACTGCGCACTGTAACACACAAAAGCTATTCCGAAGCAAATTCGGATAAATACAGAAAGTGTTACAGTGTCACAGATCAGCGGGGTGGCAAATTTAAAGATCACCATTAGGCGTGGGATGTATTCCAGACTGTGAGTTTGAATATAATCTGGGCTTCAAACCACAAAATTTGACTAAATGAGTGTTGCAAATCTTCATTTTACAGAATTACCAGAGTATATGGAGCCTTTCAGCAGATCAAAGCGTATGTTTGGCCCTTTTCTGAAGAGCAACGTACTGAGGAAATGAGGAGAGAGTGCTCAAGGGTGAAGTAAAACAAGTTTGAAAGCTTGGCAATCTGTTAAAAAGAACTAAGGTTTTCCGAAATACCATTAGAGTTACGCTGAATTTGGAGAAATCATTTTAACTATAAAAGGCAAAGCATAATGAAAATGACACTTGTTAAAGTAAGGGAAAGTCCTAACCACAAGCTTTGACGCATATACTGTCCCATTAAAGAATCACTAGTAAGTTGAAATATATTTTAACTGGTACATACTTATTGTTTTCTTTCTTTGCAACCTCAGACAGACAGCATATAGCGGATTAAGGCTGGCTGAACTCCTGACTCTTTCACTGCTTAGTACCTTCATAATGACACACACACAAAACCCAAACACAGACAAGTAAACAGCTCACCTACGCAAATGGAAATCTGACACAGACACAAGCGTACACAGGACAACCATAAACACACATGTATTGACACAAACATTACACACAGACAGACAATTACACTGCACACAAACACAGTCTAGCCACAGTCGTATGCGTGCATACTAGGGGTCGACCGATTATCTGGTCGTTAGATAACCGGAGCCGATATTTGCAAATTTTTGATTATCTGTCATCAGTATATATTTATCTAAATTACAGAAATAAAAAAACAACTTTTAAAAGCAATGCGTGTACTATCCCAATGCATCTCCTCCGCCAGAAAAAAAATAGCTATTGGTATGGGTAACATTCTTTCCACAAAATTCCCTCATTGGCCAAGAAAGTCAATGTTGTCTGACCTTCAAAATCAAATGTTTTCTCAGACCTGCTGCTGGAAACAAGGATGGAAGGCAAGTATCCAGTAAGAGGGTTGTTGTGCTCAAACCATGCTGTTAACCAAATTGCACTAGGCTAACTGGACCTTTCTGCATCAGTATAAGTAAGCTTAAGCTAAAAAAGAGGCTTGGAATATAAAAGAAATAAGGATTTGTAATACGGACTAATTGGTGCACTTATGCAATAAGTTGCAACAGTTTGACACTGCACACTTAAAAAATAGTAATGTATATTTATTCTTTCAAATGAAACATTCAAAGAAATCTACCCTAAAGCAACGCTTGCGGTTGCAATGTGTGTCAGAACCTCGAGGCAAAGCTGAAAACATCAGTTTTCCGCTTTGATGTTTCTTCATTTGGCCTCATCATCATCATGGAGGTCGAGTTATTAAAATGAAAATTTGCAGCACAGTTTGCACTTCACAGTATTTTCGCTAACTTTATCACAGTCATTCCACACGGTACCCTCTTCTGTATGCGCTGTCCATTTTTCACAAAAATGACTTATGAGCAAATGGGCTCCTAGAATCTCCCCACAAAATAAGATAACCATAGAGAAATTTACCCACAACGTCAATATTAGCCCTCTTAATAGGCCCTGTCTCTCTCGTACACTGTCTCATTCGAACGCGCATACCCTCGCACACACGCTGCAGCTCAAATGTGACCCTCACAGTTCATCTGTAATGCCAAATGTGGCCATTTTCGTTACTGCAATTTTTAGTTTATCTTTGAGAAAGAATTTTCATTTAATTTTTTTGCTCTTTATTCAACTTTATGCCTGAAAGCATATGACTAAGTAAAGAGGGTTTGGAATTCAGTCAATGTTGTCACAGCCTATTTCTTTTCACACCGAAAAAAAAAAAATATTAAAAGCATTCAAATATCGGCCTGAAATATCAGTTATTGTCTTCTTTTCGTCATAATCATTATCATATCGGCCTTGAAAAAACCATATTGGTCGACCCCTAGTGCATACCCACGCATACACTATCTTACTCATTCACTCACTGCAGACAGGCAGCCATATGCGCACAATCGCACACTTATTATGGACAGGCAGGCAGGCACATGCACACACATATAAACACACATACCCACACTCACTCCAGATAGGCAGGCATACACATGGCAGACAGGCAGACGCAGACAGGGCACACAGGCATGCATTCACACGGATATGCATGCACACGTGCACATGTTCCAGAAGAGCTCCCCAGTGGCTCGGTGGGCTAAAGCGCGGCACATCAATGGTTCCATCCCTCCAGGGCGGGTCGATTACATTGGCCAGGATCTCCACACTGATCAAAAGCACCCTCTATTAACTCATCAGCTGCCAATTAATTCTGCAGATGATGTTAGTGTACGTTGCACCTTCACTCCATTTGCTGTTTGCCTTAGTGTAGAGCACTGTGGGACTTGTAGTGTGAATAACTAGTAGCTGCTGCCAAGTGGATCAGAGGATTGCATTAGCTGATTTTCAGTACTCCTGCAAACAAAGTTTGTTGATGGTTGTGACATGTATGCACTGAAGATCTAAACAGTTGTGTTAGTAATGGAGGAAAAATGCTCCACCCACACACACATACATACACACACACACACACACACACACACACACACACACACACACACACACACACACACACACACACACACACACCCGAGTAGACAAAACCACACTTCAGATGCACAAATAATTTACACAGATACAAACACTCTACACTGAAGCAGGCACAAACATTCCCCACGCAGACAAAACACGAAGACCACAAACATGTTCACAACGACGCGTCACGCAAAAATGCAAACACACACATACTCCGAGGGGGACACAGACAGAGGAGGCACAATGACAGAGGTCCCGGACGGACACGAGCGGCTCCCGCTGTGACGGACGCGGCGAGGCCCACCTTCCTGGCCAGTAGGCTTTTCCTCCTCATGCCGCAGGCCTCCAGCTGCAGCCTCCCTCTTAAGGCCAGCTCGATGAGCATGCAGCCGCGCAGCCCCGACGAGATGCAGTCGTTCCAGAAGGACGTGTAGCCCTGCCGACACAGAGGGCGACAGTCTCAATCACAACCGTCAGACGGAGAGAGAGAGAGAGAGAGAGAGAGAGAGAGCGTTTAAACTCAGGTACCGTGAAGTGATGCGGCTTGAGAATATATTTGAACCAAAGGATTGCAAAAGCGTTTCAGACTACTAGTCTTTTGCCAGAGTGCTCTCTGACAATGCTCTGACAAATGACCAGTTGTCCAAAATATGTCACATCTGTTGGTTCAATAAACATCATATCGGGGGGGGGGGGGGGGGGCACAGTTCAAAACCACTTTCTTTTGAAATATTTACACGCATTATGGATTAGGAACCACTTCTACGAAACCATGAACTGAATTGATTAATTGCTATTGATTTGCTGGCAGTAAAATATCATTAGCATGAAGTGATGTTGCAGAGAGCTCTCCTGCCTTAGCTTACAATCATCCTGGGACTGCCGAGGAGGAATGGAGCCAGTTAATCCGATCTCCACCCAGTCCAGCAGGGCTCCCCATCAATCAGGAAACTGTCTGACAGCACTGTATCAGAGCCACCTGAGCCCGCATCCATTTCTCCATCCATACAAAGCCATGCTGAAGCAACAGCAAACATTTACTGTGAACACGGCTCACAGAAACAGGATGTGGACCATCGGCCTGTCTCATTAGATGTCCTGAATGCTGTGGGGAACCAACACAGGCTGAAACGGTGTAAACGACCGCCCTGACCAACAGCATCATTCATCTCAACGCAGACCCTAATTCAAGTCAAGATATGACCAAAGGAATCTCACTGTCTTACAGCTGGGTCAGTTTTGCCCACACTGAGCAGTGTTGACTGTTATCACTGCGTGAGCGCGTGTGTGTTAGTATCAGATTGTCAGGGCTTGTTGTATACCAGCCACCATGCATGTTGGGTGGCAACAACACCTTAATTCATGTACTGTTAAGAAGTACCCAATGATGTCAGGGCTACCATCACTGAGAGTGCACAAAGACATGACATTCAGTAGAAGCATTGCTACATAACTGACTTGCCAGACAAAGCAGTTATTCACTGGTCTGAGAAAGTAATGTCAAACTTCATTGGCAACAGTACGTCTAATATTTTTTAATCATAACACAGCTCCTCAGCTTACCCATCTCATGCTAATGAGAGAAATATTTGATATGTATTATTCGTGTGAGATGTGAAGAGGTGTAGACATGTCTGACTACAGTCTTACGACAACTGATCAGCTAGGTAAAAACGAAAAATAAAAGCACACTTGCACAGAAATAAAACAGGAACAACCAACACCACTCTCTAAGTAGGAATCAATGTTGAATTTTTAATAGCGGCTGCTCCTGTCTTGAGCTGTATCATGCTGCTAGGGGATCCTGGCCTCCCTCTCCAACAGAGCTAGCTTTGTGAGCAGGGAGGGACCAAATGCAGACAGTGTTACTGTGTAACACCAGCTCCTTCTACGATCCCGATGACACAATGGCCCGCTTCACCTCTCAGGAGAACACTACAAAGGGTGACATTCTCGATGTCCAGAAATATTCTCACATTTCAACAAAGCCAGTAGCCCAAACGCACGGCATGCAATGCAACTATTATGTCGCACTCTGTCCTTTCCCTGACTGCATACAGCACCAGATTTAACCGGAGAACTGCACGCACAGTTCGCCCACTGGGACAAGGAAACCTGTCACGCTCGGTTCAGCCGAAGGTCAAAATCAGTCCGCCAGAGCTGTCTACGCTTGTTTCCTACCCTTCCTGACCTTTTGTGTTTGACAATGTGCGTTCTGTTTACCGCGGTATCAGATGCTGTAAGGCAGCCGCCTGTACTGTAGCTCTGCAAGCCGCAGATAACTGGAGAGGAAGTTCAAAGAATAGTAACCATTACGGCGTTCGCGGCGACACATCCTCCAGGTGATGACGCGGTTTTAATTAACCGTCTCCGGGAACTGCGCGGGATGCAGGCTGACCCATCTTGCAGAAAAGACGGCCCGTGTCCGAGTGCACAGCGCTGCTCTTTCTGTGGGCTGCGCACCCACTCAGTGCTGGAGTTTAGCATGAGCTAGACGGGCTCCACTCCCCCCCCCCCCCCCCCCCCCCCCCCCCAGGCTTTCCTACACCTCTCCCACCTATTCCTGTGAAATATTTATAGCGCTGCCAGCACCTGCAGCTCTTCCTGATGTCTCTCTTCAGTTCGTGGCACCGTGTGTAGCGGCAGACATCAGATCAAACGAGAAACCGCCAAACGTAGCCGATCCCAGTGCATTGTGGGAATGTCCCTGAGGTAACGTCTGCCGTTAGGGGTGAGGGACGAGGGGGAAAAAAGGGCTCTCTGTCTGATTTCTGCCATGAAGCGTTACTTAACTGCTTACAGATTTAGAAAAAAAGACACGTTGAAAAGATCTTACAGGACATAGGCAATCCTTCATGCTTCTCCCTAGCCCTGTAATGAGTGACAAGTCCATTACACCAAGTAACGAGCGAAAACTCCATTATGCCATTGGATGCTGTGTTGGAGGAATGAGGTGCTGGAACATGCTTTGGAAAACAGAATCAGGCATGGCGGCCCAGGATCTCTTTTAAGTTTATCTGACAAGATCAGGAAGATGAGAAGATCTATAAAATACTTAATGTCTGACAACTCATACACACACAACTACTACATGCTTCATTACACCGTAATTCAGCAGTGCATTTATTTTCGCTGCTAAGCGTGTGCATCTTCAGCCTACAAATCTGAGTGAATATACCAAACCCCATACATGGAGAAACCACTCAGCAAATTGATGATGATTAGGGCCCAGCTGACATCTGTTTTCAAACATTACATCCTGATGAACCACAAATATTTCTGTTGATTGCCAAATGCAAACTAGTTATAAAATAACAAGTTAAAAGTACCACAGGTTGTTACTGTTCTCACTTTCCACTGCTTTCTGTCTGGTATTAACAACTGAATCTATTTAATCCTGATATGTTCAGTGAGATGCGTATAAATACACTATGTGCAAGATACCCCAAATCATCTACGTTTAATTGGTCACTTTATAATTATTTTATATACTTTTATATTTCTCTCCTTCAAAATGGTAATGTTAATACCATGTCCTATTTGTTACCTGTCTAATAACTTTTGTAAGTCGCTTTGGATAAAAGCGTCTGCTAAATAAATAAATGTAAATGTAAATGTAATAAATATCACCATGAGACCCAAAACACTAGTATGATGACATTATACTGATAACCGATGATTAATTATTATTAATAATAACAGCCCTGAAGGGTGGGTCCTTGTCTCTCCCTCTCTCCACTGGGCAACAGGAGCACAGTGGAGCTCCTCTTCATGTTTCACAGTTTCATGGCTGCCTGCCGTTCCAGGGCAGGGGAAGGCAGAGTAATAAAGGCATTCATTTAGAGCCGGGCTGGCTGCGCGCGACTGGCTCGGCCTTCACAATGTCGCATCTGTACCTATCCGCTTACGGAGACAGCCCTCAGAGCTCAGGGAGCGAAAACTCTGGAGGTGCGGAGAGCAGCAGACTCTGAGAAACTCCAGTCCTGCCGCGCTGTCACTGTGTGGGAAGCGTGAGTGCAGACGCTTCTACAGCTGCTCGCTGAAAGCGCACCTAACATCCACCTTAATGACGGCTAAGGAAAGCACAGCGAGATTCCCGCAGTGCTGAGAAACGAGCCAAGTTCACTTCGCGGCTCATTATAAAAACAAGGCGCGCATATTTTTCTGTTACCTTCGGGTTAGCTTTTGCTTCTAACAGCGAGCCTAGATCTGATCTGCTGTATCAAAAGGGCTTCAAGGGCGCTGACTGGATCGCAATCTGCGAGTCTGAAGTGCTTCTTATTACTTCCAATCATGCCCTGTAGCCCAGACAGGAAGACAGATTCAAAGAGAGAAGACAGATCGGCCAAACTTCTGTATGAGAGACATGTCAATCAAACAAGATGACAATGATTGCTTCAGACATACATATATATAGGAGCTATATACCTCTGTGTCATGTATGGAAGCATCTACTAATTCAGTACCACACCACAATAAACTTCTAGAAGTAATTCAAAGTAAATCAGCCAATATTACTGACAATATCAAGCATGCTCAACACTGCAGTTTTAAGGTGTTACTGTCAAGACATATATATATTCTGCCTGGTGGTACAGTAAACCATGTTACAGGCAAAGATGCAACCCAGTAGTGATAAATCTCATCAACTCATCAATCCCCTTCCTGTAGCATTTTTCTGATATTTGTGTTGTCAAAGATGTGCTGTATCGTGTAGACATTTTGTTCTGTTCATGAATAGCTGCGATCCACACACACTTTTCTGCTGGTCCTGATATAGGCAACATTCTGGCGAGGGCAGAACAGTAAATGCTTATTTATAGGTCAGCATCACAGGGCAGGAAGCTCCTAGTCCGCTTCATGCTGCTTCAAAGCAGCAAGCGGAAAAAAAGATGACCTCCAGTAATGCAGACTGGAGATGTGCCAGGGACCGAGGAACGAGAAGCTGACTGAATCAGAGCTGTGAACAGATGAGAGTCTGGCTCCCTGAACCATCATCACCGGGCTGCTCTTCTCCTGACAGGCACAGCGCTGCATCCATTAACCCCACTGCTGCTGGGAAGAAGTCTACCACAGAAACTCTTAAGCAAATACCAATTTGGCTACACTTTGGACCAAAGGTTATGTCACAGAATTGGGGAATGGCTAGCTCAGAAACCCAGAATCTCTGGGTTTCCAAATTAAATTTGGGCAACACTTTTATATAATTGGATGTTACACTGCATTTCTCCCTTCTCAGCTTACTAACTGAGAGAATTCCTGTTCTCCTCCATTCTAAAGCATCTAACGCATCATCGACATTAACAGCTTTCTCTATGGCAAAACGAATTTACAGGCTTTATAGTGCGATTTCAGAAGCTATGTAATAAGATAGAGGGGATAAAGATTTCCTTTGCATTAATACTGGAAACCTTTATGGTAACACTTGAGGGAAAGCATAATCACACATTAGCTACACCACTGCATAAAGATTATTATCAGCTTCTGATATGGATCCTATAGAGCAAGCATAATTAGGTGGCCACTCCAAGATTACAGCTCTGCACAAACCAGATAAAAGTGGCTGAATGCATTTATTAACAAGGGTTACGTTTTTAGCTCCTTAAACAAGAATGCACGCCCTTTTATGTCCTAAGGAAGTGTTAATAAAAGGAGTCAAGATGCAACATAACACACCTCTAACATCAACCATAATCAGGATAAACAACCTCAACTGCAGAAACAAAGAGGCCTGTTATTCCAAAAACAAAATTACATTTCACTGTGGAAAAAGTATCAAAAAAATATATATACAGTTCCTATTACTGTGTATTAGGGCTGGGCGATATAGCGGTCGCGATATATCGAATAGCTATTTTTAGCGCAATAACGGTTATCCCCATTATGTGGCGTTGGGTTTCTTCCCGTAGCTGGAAATAGGGGAAGCCTGAGCACTACCTTAAAATCTATCATTACTTTCAACCTGTTCCCCTTTATCCTCCTTGATTAGCAATAAAACAAATAATTCACAGAATAATCGACACCAATCGCGTAGTCAGAATAAATGATTATGCTCACGAGACATGGCAGATTGTCTGAAATTTGTGTGCTATTGCGAAACCTACAGCGTGAGATTGTTTAATTAACAAGGATGGCAATTTGAATACTTAAGTGGCAGGTAATCCCAAGGCTTTCTCTTAAATGTTTCACGTTACAGCTTTCTTGTGTTACAAAATTCAAATTACAAAACTGAGCTAAATTTAGTTAAATCAATTTAAATTACTGAGAATAAACTTTTAGGTTAGGTTGAGTGCAATGACCAATAATGTTTAGAACACAGACCTCACAAAAGCTGTGATGTGTCAAGAGCATTTAACGTAATTTAAATCGATAAATGCCATCCTTGTTAAACAATCTTACGTTGTAGCTTTCGCAATAGCACACAAACTACAGACAATCTGTGACATTTCACGAGCATAATCATTTATTCTAATTACGCGATTGATGTCGATTATTCTGTGAATTATTTGTTCAAGGAGGATAAAGGGGGACAGGCTGAGAGAAATGATAGATTTTAAGGTAACGTTCAGGCTTCCCCTGTTTCCAGCTCACCTGCCGCCACTGTTCCGGGGCAGAAAAATATCACTTGTATCTATATGTTGGTTAACTTACCTATTAGCTTTGAAAAACACATATATGTTTTCACACAAGCATATGTTTTCACTTTTTATCTTTGTAGCCACGTGTTTCTGTCTACCACATGGAAGCAGCATAGTGCTGTTGCTGTGATATCAACACTGAATAGATACGAGTGGCGTTTTTTTCCCCCGGAAGCATTTCACATGGCCTCAGAAAACTGGAGGTGTGCTCCCGCATCAGGTATGACTAAAGGGAAAACAATATGGGAAGAAACCTAACGCCACATACCAGGGATAGTTGTTTATTGCGCTAAAAACAGCTAATTGATATGTCGCCACAGCTATATTGCCCAGCCCTACTGTGTATTACTACTTTTACGTACTTTCCATAGAGACATTCATCCCCAGTAAAAGGAAAAAGCAAATTAAAACAGCAACGTTTACAAAAAGCAGAGTGTTATGGGTGCTTCTGGAGCACTAAAGTCAGTCATGTAGGGCAATAATTTCTTTGCTTTCAGGCCCAAATAATATTTCTCTTCCTGTTGTATATTCTCTTGTATCCTCAGTTTAATTTGTTTTACAGGAACTGGACTCATTTCCATGGTATCACTGCCGTTCCAGACAAAGGGCAATTCAGTCGTGATTCTGTCTTTCACGGCAGCGAGCACTTATTACTTCAAAGCATGCTGACGGAGACGAACGTCAGATGAAGAACAGCTTCTGGCTCAACTTTTACACTTGTAGCCAGAAGTAAGAAACACATTTGAATTTTTTTTTTTTCATTTCACAGAAGCACCTGGCTCTCCTTGACATTATTCTCATTACAGAGTCATTGAACAGTTGAAGATATCTAACTTTGCCTTTTCTACAGGAGAAAAATAACATCACATTCCTGGAGAAAAAACATAAACTAAGGAATGATGAAATACTTCTGTCTAGAATTTCATATGTCAAAATGTGCTGCATTTTTTAAGTTGATCTTTTTTCCAATACACAATAAATTGTTGATAAATTGGCAAAGCTAATCGTGCATACCTACACATCTTGAACAGCCACATGTGTCTAGCAGTAACAGACTGTATTTTTTGCTGATAAATAAAGGCGGTGGTGAGTACTTGAGGTTGCAAATAACAAAAGAGTATCTTTTTAACGTTGGTCCTTATTCCAACTATAATGCCACAACAAAGGATTTCAATCATAAGCCACAGAAGCAGAGGTAAGCGTGAGCTGGCCATGTTGAATTAGGGTTGGCGCAAATTTGAAAAGATCAGATAATCCCTCGACTCGTAATAAGTAACAAGATTCCAAAGAGAGGCTCAGACCGCGGGAGCTGTACTGCCAACCCAGAAAGACAAAGGATTAAATGGTTTAAACTCGGGCTTCAAGGCTGACATTACGGTCTAATCTGGCTTGCACCTTCCCATGGACACAAGAGTTACTACTGCAACAACTGCCATCATACGCCAGAGATGGACTTTTCAGCTTACATTTGAGTAATTTTCACCAACACCATGTGTCCTGTCTCCAGATTGCAGTCTCCTGCAGTTAGCATTAATGCCATTATTTTATGACACTATAAATTTCATTTTAATTTATTTTGGTGGGTGAAAAATTTTAACGTCTTTACATTTTTCTTCTTAATTGATACTGACTTGTGTAAATGAAAAGTTTACCAATAAACACTCTCAATAAACTGAGACACTGCAAAGGAAAATGTAAGAACAATTAAGCAGTTATCAGACTACAACATAGACTTCAAAATATATACTGGCCTTAGTGCCGTGCCCAGTCCTGAAAGTACTAATTTGAATCACAGTTTGCAAAGAAACATTCACATTAAATGCAAATTCAGACACAGACAATCAAAAAAAAACACCGCAGCTGGCTTTAAAGACATTATACAGATCAAATAATGTGCTGTACTGTTCGTACAGTAACATTAAAAGTCACGTGCGCATATTGTTTCAAACAATGAAAGCTTCATGCTGCATCAGCCAAAATACAGTGGCTCCATTGCTGGGTTGACTTTAGTTTAGAAAAAAAAAGTTTAGAATCCCGCTCTTTCAAATGCAGCGACCCAAAAGGGTTAAGCTGCAAATAAGTATGTTTCATGAATTACTGAATGCGTGTAGCTATGACTGATACACATTAGCGTGAGCGGCAGTGGTAGACTAAGGACCCGTAAATCCTCACACCTGCAAGCAGCTTAGTATGTGGAAGCCATGTGTTGGCTTCTTGTGAGGAAAGGACACTAGTGCCTTCAGTCAAAATTTACAGCATTCAAAACACTTTACCAATAAACCATAGCTGCAGAACACTCCAGAGAATAGGTCTTGATGCACTTTAAGGGTGAATAATCTGCAAAATCACCCCCTCTCACTGGAAGAGCTGGTAAATCACATGTAAAAGGCGCAACGCAATGATGATCAGCAGACACTTTTCCCCAGAGGAAATACCACTACCGCCATCTTTAATGGCTAAGGCATTCAGGGGACATAATAGCACAGCCAACTGTAGATACAAGAAACAACAAATCCTGCTTCACCACTAATCTTCACCACCTGAACCAAACACACCAATCAATGGATTGTTTATAAAACAATCCTTCAGACATCAGGAGAACTTTAAGCTACTAATGCGTTGAATATATCTGAAACCACTGCACTCCCAAAAACTTTAAAATCGTATTCAAAAGGTTGCATCTTCTCTTAGGAACTACAACACAGAAATTGTGTGACTGCAGAAAGAGGTTTGACAAATATTTGCAGAGGGGATATCAACTGAAGCTACAGCGCGACGGAATGTTCCAGGGTCAGCAAAAACAACAATCTAGCTTCACACAAGCCTGTGCAAAAAACGAAGAGGTGGAAAAAAATTAACTGGCCATTTGTGAACACAGCAGCCAACGGCTACATCTCGCTGGAAAACTTCACAGATACGCTGTATGATTCCTTATAAACCCAGCATCAAACACACATAGCTAAAGTCTGCTGAATCCTCATCCCTTTCGTACATCAGTCACGTGTGAGACATCAGCGTACCTCAAGCTGTCGGGAAAACACTTGTTCCAAATAAGAAAGCGGACTGCTCCCCAGCCAAGATGTTCTCCTCCGTGCTGCATATAAAAAGCAGGTCACTTGAACATCAGATTTTTGTCGCTCTTTGAAGATAAAGGCCAATTCACACTGCTGAGTAAGCAGCAAGATTTCCACTCCACAGTTCAGCAGAAGTGACTCAGTCCTGAGCCAAAGTGGAGCGGCTTCAGAAGTTCTGCTTCCCCCTCTCCGTGGAGGCTTCCTTAACAGATGGCTCTCATGTGACCCGTACACATGGCTGCGTGTGCAGAAACTCTGCTCTCCCCAAAGAAACTGTCAGCTTTCACAGCTAACATAACTTTTACTGATAGCCTATCGCAGAGACCATTGCCTCTTGTATGACAAAGTTACTTTTTGTACTCTCTTTAGCATGACACAAAGCGTTCAGTATTTAAGCATCGCGTTTCACTTTGTTTACCCAGTGTACTAGCCTTTAACAGGGAAAGAATTATGGGACTGACCGAGTTAACTATTCAGAAGACTAGAAAAACCTAGTGAACGTATGAGTCTGTAGTGCTCATTTTACCTTTTGTGCGTTGAATTTGGTCTAGCTGAGCAGCTCATCTTTGACACTACCTGCTGAGATGCTATCCTGTCAGCCTCAAGCACAGTAACCTAGCCTACAATGGTCACATAATAGTTTTTGTGGTCCTTTTTAACTTAAGCTTACTAAAAATGTAACTATGTGGATCAGGCTGTTAACTCTAATTCATTCAGGAAAACAGGTTTAATAAAAAGGTGAAAATTCTTCAAGAAAAGTGTGCTGTGAGACAGTCTGTATGAGTTTATACTACCTTTACAATGACTGTACTATGTGTACCGGCACACACTAGAGATGTGGCAGTCTGAAAATTTTGCAAGGGGTCTACAGCCATAGAATCTTTTTCTTTTACTCATGTCTTCAATATCTTCAGAAGTATCAGGGATTTAGTTACAGCTGTCAACCACACAGGCAAACAAAGAAGGATAAACAGCAAGACACAGTTAAGAGCAAAAAAGCCACTATCTACGACTAACAATCAGAGTACACTGCAATCATTATATCAATAAACCTTTCAAGTGGCCAATAAAACCCTGAACACAGGATATTACAGACCACTCCTTGCAGACAAACCACTGTCAACTATGCCTAAATACCTCTATTTTGGTTTTAATGCAACCACCTGCCGGCATCACCAGTACCAAGTGTCATGTAATCACAAAATCCAGCACATTAACGTACAGCTGCTCATTTTACAAAAATAATTTCATATTTATGTTGTCTTGGTCCATTTTTCCAACAAATGATTTGTTTAGCCTGACTTCAACTGCCTCATCTGCTGGTTATGGCCTACGGGGGTTAAGAAAACAACATCAATTAACTTTAAAGACATTTGCTCCGATTGGTTTCTGTTAACATCCACCTCAAAAGTTATTTCATTAATATCCACGGTCACACCATCCAAGACCAGCCTCTGTGCAGTTCCACCTCATGCCATCACTATATGGAAGAAAAAAAAAACACTGAACAGAGTAAACAGATTCTGCTTACAAAGCATGGACAAAATCAACCTTTGTACCAGACCTATCTCTCACCAGCTGACAAACACATCCATGGACATGTGTCTCACATAACATTACGGGGTGTAAATTAAATGCGCTAAATAGTGAACCACTTGGTTGTTTGAGATACCGGCTTGTAACAGTTCTAACTCAATGTGAGACTACATCCAACCAATCCCATCAAACCTTAACATTAACACAGCAATGTATTCTTTGGCCTTCTGATCATAGGGAAAATGGCAGGTCTTATTTTTTTGACAGCAGCACACAGCCAGGACTCTAATTCCCAGGGTAAAGTAAACAATGCCTAGTTGTGTTCCGCCATCCTGTCGGATCACGACTCAAGAGACCACTTAGCACGTATACCCTGCACTGACATATTGGTGTTCTCTCATCGAGAGAGACAGTTGTTCACCAGAGAGAAGTTCAAAACCATGACGCTGATGGGCAGATCATTTTCCGGATGCCTCAAAAAAGGTAGTCACTGCCAACGCTAAGTATCATGAAGGAAGTTCACGGGCTGCCAGTAAAATAACAAAACAAAACTACGGATTTCTTGTAACATGACCCTGAGCATTGCCAAATCCTTTACAACAAATATGTAAAACAGATACATGCCGAGGGACTTATTTTGTTCACGTACAGGTTCCACACCGTTTCTATTCATCTGGTTTCGACTAGATGATCACAGCTAACGTTGACGTTAGCATTACTAATCTGGGCATGTACATAAAAACAAGCAAGTAATAAATGCTAGCGTGTCTGCTTTTGTTTCTTTGTTTCCACTGAGACATGGGTGTTACCGAACCTATAATATGTATAACAGGCATAATATAATATGTATAAAATTGTATGACGATTCTCTTGTACCTTAGTAACTAATCTTCGTCAACAAGATAGCCAACGTCAGCTAAGTTACGATAAAGAAGCTAGTCTAACGTTATCTACTCTCTAGTTTTGTTAGCAAACTATCCGTTAACATATGTAATGTAAGATCGTTGGCTAGCTAGCTAGATGGCTAACCGGTTAGCTCTTTAGCTACTGCAGATACCCACTCTAAGTAGGTAGCTACTTTAACTAGCTAGCCTACCTTGCTGACGCGGTAACTAGTTGGCTTTTAGGGGGTAACGATAGCTAGCTTGTCAGCTAGCTAGCTCGATGGCCGGCTACTTTCGCGAACTATCGAGCAAGCTAGCTCGGTAGCAATCTGTTTGTGCAGACCGTTTAACTAGCGTACCTGACAAGCGAACCAAACGCTAACAAGTTATCTCTACACATAGCTAGCTCGATGTAACAAAAAATATGACACCTCTCGATCCTTCAGTCCCAGGAGCAACACCTCCTCCATCAGGGTGAGCCGAGTTTCTTTGGAGTCCCCCTTGTCGTCGTCGTCCTGCTCCTCCCCGCGGCGGGCCTCGTAGTCTTCGTCCCCGGATCCTCTCTCCTTGTCGGCGGCGGCGCTGCGTGAGGCCTCGGTCCGCCTCTGCACCAGGCCCGAGCTCCGCTGGGTCAGGGAAGTCATGGTCTGCAGACAAGTCCTAACAACAGCGAGCGCACGAAAACCACCTTATCTCTTCTTGCCTGCGATAAAGGCTCTTTAAAATTTTCGATACATAAATAGGCCCGAGTGGGAGTTTTAATCCCCGTTTCTGAATTCGCTGCTCGAAACCGTTAGAGGCAGCCAACTATCCTAGCTATCAGCTACCTTTCCTCCTTTCTCCTCTGCCTCCACTCCTTCCTCCGTCTCCGAGTAGTTTTTCCCAATATGGCGGAGAGCGGTGACGACAGCAGTGGATGTGGCACTTTAGCAGCCCTCAGGTAACATGAACCACATGGGGGAGACAAGCAAACCAGCGGGACGCTCAACTCGCTGGAGACAGGGTAACTCGCTGGTAAATGTTCAATATTGTTTTATGAGTATTCAGGCTTTCGGGAATCATTTTCATTTGTTTACATCATGAAAACGTCACATTGTAGTCTATACTGTTTGCACATCTGCCAACAGTAAGTATGAGGGCCAAAACTTGCTCTCATGTCAATGAGAAAGTTTTACTGTTGCTAAATCACGATACCCATTTTGACAGAACAGAATAAAGTGTTTCCGAATTTAATTTCAACATAGAACATCTTGCTTCCGAAAATCAGTGGATTACACATAGGAATAAACGTATTGTTAACATTACCCCAGAGAAGGACATAGTTATGTTATTATTATAACAATTGAGTCATTTTTCCGCAATCTATGGTTAATAAGTTTTTGCACTTAGACATGCTGTTATATTTATGAGTGTTATTTCCATCTTCCATAGCAGACCAGGTTCGTGTGATGAAAGGATAAGTTCTAGACCTTCCTTTAAATTCTTATTCAAAATCAGGCCACGCTCCCAGTGGGCATTTTGTGACTCACTATGAGAGCACCGCGCATCACAAAGTTAATTTCCCTGTCCCAAAGGCGAGAAAATGATAAATGCCAGAGTGTTAGGGTACAGCATATTCCTATATGTCTGGTCACTGCACAGTTGGGGTATTTTCTGATCTGACTGACAGGACTCTTTACTACTTATGGTTAAATACACAGATATTAGCTATGTTATACATCACAAGTATCAAAACAGTATATATACATATTAACTACTCACTATTTAAATAACAGAACCTCAGCTAGACTTGAGGACTGTGCTTTAAAAAGGTGTAGTTAAACATCAGTAATTCTCACAGTACTTCAGCCTTATCTGATTATCCTCTTAAATATCTAATGTTGATTGTTGGTTGAGTAATATTATCCAGCTGTGGGTCAAAAAATACAAGGGGTTTAGAATTTTTTTTTTTTTTGTCAGTCATGCAGATCCACAGTGCAATTTCACTGAGGTTGGATGAATATACTCACATCCTACAAAAATCCTGCTCATCTCCCTTCAGAGTAATTCCTACAGTCTATGCAATCCAGCTAAAGTCCTATCAGATAAGACTGATTCCAGGCAATTTCCCCCTCTGGCTGTAGCTGTAGATTAGTGGGGAATAATATGCATATGTTTTGGTATTTGCAGTCTGTTTGTGGGAAAATTGTGGACATTTGTATGCACAGCTCAATAAGATTTTTCAGAATTAGATGCTCACATTGCATGGCAAACTCTTTTAAAATAATGAGTCCTCCCTCTCTTTATACCTCCCCCTGGCAGTTTTAACAATCAAATAATATGGCCTTGGATTTATCCTTTGGCCTCCCCCTCTACATACATGGTTAAGAATGTGTAAGGGTATTATTAGATTAAAGTATTTCACAGCTAGAATCGATAATGCTTGCGTCCCCACACTCCAAGCCTGTGTTAAACCTTTGCCTTTAAGCCTTCCAGAATAACTGCAGTTTATATCAATTTATACTATATAAAACATTTATAGTTTCCCTTTTTACATACTCCATTCAGTTATACTTATTTCTGTTTTATTTATTGCAAGTCTGTACTATATATAATTCATGCCAATCAATTTAGTAATATGATCCCACATTTGTTTTCTTAATAAATGACCTATGATAGAGTGCATTAATGCTGGTTCCATTGATCCAGGAGTGTGAAATTTGCCACATAACCATGTAGTCCAAAAGTTGTGCTTTCTGTTTTCAGTTATTAATACTTAAGTTGTTGTAAGGTATGTGTTACCTAAACTCAGTGCTTAGATGAGTGCATCACTTTGATAAATGCCCCACAACACAAATAAATGAAAGCATGCTGGAGAATATGAAACGCAATTGCTGTTGCCTTTCCTGCTTTCGAAAGGGGGCTCCAGTTTCCTGCATTGGTGCAGTTCTTATTGTGATGTAACATGGGATTTAAGAAATTCTTAATTGTTTGTGAGGGGGTTTTTATAGGCAGTGATTGTGACAGCTTGTGGATTCACTCCCTTCCTGGATTGCAGTTCCAAGAATCTTGATACACACCTAATCCTGACAGATGGCCTCCTTTCCTGCTCCAAGAGTCAGAGTTTAACTGGACTGCTGACTTCATGTAAAGAAGGAGGTTAGGTTTTCTGAAACATATCTCCAGATTACATATTTGCTTCCAGTATAATTAACATGCCATTTTCATTCACAACAGGGAACAATGCTTAAAAATACTGTACATAGTATGTCATCCTCAGGCTTGATTCAGGCTCCACATTGAAACACTGGTTGTAAAATGTCCAGAAAATAAAAGGGATGTTTTCAGTTAATTGATGACCATTGATCCAATGTTATCAATAGCTGTGGGCATGGGCTTGTTGTGCGCAAACATCATATTATGAAGCATGAGGCATTGACGCATTGTGGCATTGTTATTATATTTTTTTCCCCTTTATACTACCCTGTTTTGAATCGTCCACTGTACATTGCACTTGTCTCACTGCATCAGCCTCTGTAGTCCTGCAGGAGCTCTGCAGTGAGATGAAGGCATTCCCCCAGCACATTCGCAAGCAGTCAACACATATTTTTTGCACTACAAAATCACACCATGCATAAGAGTGAAGACGCTACCCGACTGATGTTGTTGGAGCTGCATTCAGGTGTCTGGCTAATCAAAGGGTGCCCAAGACCAGTCATTTGAGGAAGCCCTGGCCAACCTATTCACCACTGTGTTTGGTGAAATGAAGTCAGTTTGTTGACTCCAGGTCATAGTTGGCTGATTGCATGGCTGGGATCACACCCAGGCAGTAGGGTTCAGTCTGTGCTCAAGACGAGCACCTTGCTGACCGAGCCACCCAGCGGAGAGTTAGTGTCTTATTATAGAAATTATGTCTGCGTTTCAGTTATGCCTCATTCTGACATTACGATTTTAGCACCAATATAGCTTGTTTAACTGCCCCTGGAAACTAGTCTTGTTTGCCATGATGCGTAATACTCAAGTCAAACCAGAAATACATGCTAGACAGAAGTGGAAGACAAGGAATTTATTTAGCTGTGGGATGGTCAAGAGGGTGTATTTAATCTATCAGCAAACAGCTATGATGAGTAACAACAGAAGCACAGTAGGCAGAAAGACACAGACAGGAAGCATGGTGTGAACAGTTCATGACTTTGTGTGTCCTGGCTATGGTAAGTGTTTTATAACAGCATAGGGCAACATTGGTGACCAGCACGCAAGGCTGTATGGCTCTAAAATCATCAGCTAATTCTTGCTGTAGTGTCACACAATACGATTCCCAAATTTTAAAACTCATGTGGATTATCAGCCCCACCTCTCCTGATTTGGCAGTAGTCCACTTGTAACATGTGTCAGGGTACACTAGCTACACTTTCAAGAATATCATAATCTGTAGTTCCAAGGTGAGGTTCTCGACTCACAGAACGCCTCAGTCCTATATCATCACTCCACCTGTACTGCCAGAAAACCTGAATTTCCATTAGTCAATATGAAAAGCCATTTTAAACAGAATGCTGTTCATGCTTCGGCCACAGGGGGGCAGATGTACCAGTTCTCCTCAGAAAGTGATGGTTCTGATTCTTATAATTTATTCAAATTGCCGTTGACAGCCTTGCACCCGCATAATTTGTAACTTATTTGTGTGAAGACACTGTTCATTGTAAAAGTCTAAAAGAAAATACTTGGTGCTGCTGTCAACAATGTGATAATATTAGTTTTTACGTTTCTCAAGCCCCAAGGATTTTTGTATCTACTGGTTAAATTTATAACAGAAAACACAGAGGGCCAATGCTAGCCCCATGTGATTTCAGTGGGAAATTTGTGGGTAGTAGAGTACAAGATAGAGCTGAGTTTCTTTTACAAATGTTTTTGCTAAAGACACTTTAATGTTCCACCAGTCTAACTTAATAAGGTAATAATAAAATACATGACAATTAAGCAATTTGTGGGTAAATGAGGTATCAGTTAATATCATCGAAACATTACGTGTCTTTATATGTTCACAATAATACAATTAATTGATAATTAAAGCATTCTGTTCTTGACTAGAGACAAGAGTATACAAACTCATTACAGCATGTCAGAAACAAGCAGGACTTTAACTCCTGTGTTTTTTTTTTGTTTTTTTTTAACAAGCGCTTTAGATTTTTATTCTTATATAATATATACAAATCGTAGCCTTTGGAAAAAAAATATGCAAATATGCACTGGATTAATATTTAATAAATCTAAAATTAAAATGCAATGCTCAAACAAAGCTGGTTTTTCTTTTCCTTTTCATATATTAATTTACATATTTGAGTCTCAACCAATATGACAGAGAAATTATGATTCAGAGCATTTCAAATGTTGCTTAAAACACTGTCCATATGAGCACGATTCCTACCCATATTTACAACATGTAAATATTGGTTCTGCTTTAGAACTGCTTAAGTCACATATGTAAAGTATGGTGTGATAAATGGTTTCATGACAGTCCAGGGACAGGGGGTTACCACATTGCGCCACGTCACCAAGTAAAACCCACAGCATATGACCTGATTTTATGCATTTTGTTTATTTAAGGAAATGCAATGACTTCTCTGTCGAGCCAAAAAACATTTTTGGGGTTATGCTGGAGATGTTAGACCAAATGGAGAGTAACACATGGAATGAAAGCATCTCTGAAATTGTGCATCGTGAGCAGTAGGTCTTTTGTTTTCTCTTTCTGGAACACTGTTGTGAATTATGAACATGCCTCCTCTGAGATATGGGGCTCGACTCTCTCAGGTATCTCCCATAATGTGCATCTATGCTGTATAATTGATTTACATCTGGTGCCGCGGGCCGTGTGTCTGTCTCACCTGGCCTCAATCCATATCCACAAAGACAAGCCCTGACTGAGAAATGTAAACCCAACCAGGAAACTAACCACTCTTACTTTAACAAGAAGCTATAATTGCTTTCAGGTGTTGCCAGTTATGGATGAAGAGGTAACTTATTTACCACTGTCTTCACAGGATGGCGCATCAGTGAGCAGAGGCAGACCAAGTCCTGCATGAATGCCAGGACTGATTAAACATTTTATATTTCATAATCAAATATGTATGGGGAAAGGTTCAGACATGAATGAGCACACAAACATTTATGGAAAACCTTTTTTCTGTGCCGCTGTTGCTTTATTGGTATGCTTAGTTTTCATTACAATTGATTATTTCTCCTAGTTTCTGTACATTCCAAGGTTTTAAAATGGATATACCACATAGTGTATATCCTGTTATGCAACAACTAGACTTTTACCCCGACAAAGGAATAATAAACTATTTCATTAGGTAATATTTATTAACACATACAAATTAAACATTACAAATCTAAGTAGCAAACAAATTGAATACTTAAATTAACTGCTTCCATCTCCTTGAATATCAACCTAACACTCTTTTACATTTGACATCTTGTACATTTTGACAGCATCAGTGTTACAGTATGCAATTACTATATATAAATGGCAATTCAGTGTCTGGTGCTGTCAGAGAAAACAGTAGTGCACAGAAAATATAAAAATGTGTATAAGAAAATATATAGTAACTTCTTATATTTTTTGCCTAGCGTAATAACAGTAACAAATAAAAATCATTACCCTCATTTGATTCAGTGCTCTCTTCAGTTAAGGCTTTTTCATTTGATCACTTTTCTAAAGCATAACAAAGACAGTAGGCAGCATTAAACACAAATGCATCCAAACAAGAAAGCTTAGTAATAAGGCCCCTCATATTGTTACATATTGAGGTTTATAATGCCATATGCATGAGGACATTGCATATTTACTGTAGGCACAGCAAGATTTCCTATATTCGCTTCCCAAATCGTATCAATGTTTTTATTAGGCTATTATATTAATGACACTACATGACAAATATATGTGCGGCAAAATTATGTTTTATGGTTTTGGTCATTTTGAAAATTCAAACGGATTCAAATATTGCTGCACAGACGTTCAAACGAATGATCCAGCTTCCACCATGGGTTAATGTAGCAGTTAAAGACACGTGGAATGTGCGCGGCGCAGCGATGCTGAAAACAACACGTATGATAAGCTGCACAACTCTTTGCGTAAATACAAAACACGGAAAAGTACAGCCCACTGCAAGTGTCCAGCTCAAAACACGGTGCGCTCGCCTGTGTGGTAAGCATAATGTCGTGGCCGCGATCCAACTGTGACAAATGCAAGTCGACAACTATATGTGGTACGGTGGGATTTGTTGCACACATTTTAATCTGTTGCTGCAAGCACATTACGTGTTATTATGAACCAAAAAAAAACAAAAAAAACAAACTGAAATACAAGGAAGGCTGTGTGGAAAAATTCCATTATTTTCTACTTCCTGGTTATCAATCACAACGTTCACACGCTTGCTTTCCTTTGTTGTCAGGCCCCTGAGCAAATAAACTGTATATTTCCATTTTAAGAAATTACAAGAATCTGAATCGCAGCTATGAAATACCTCAGCTAACTCCCGTTTCTAATGAAAGTACTTTTATTGAGTTTCATAATTTTACCGTTTGACACCCACAGAAATGGATGAATGAAATGTAATTTAACATTGGGTTAACTAATTGTGTGTATATATATATACATCCATACATACATGGCTGGACACTCATCTAGGCTGGGCAGCTGTCTGCAAATTCCTGAACTGTCTGGTTTCAATTTTGTGTCCAGCTTATCACTGGACATTTTGTTTCCTCCTTTGAAGATTCCTTTTTATCAGTTCCCTATATCTGCCAGCAGAGGGTGCTGAAGATGTCCTATTTTAACTAGTAGACACAATTAGCCAATTTAATTTCATGCCATTCAAAATCTTGTCTGCAGTGTTAATGCTTAAGTTATTTTCCTGTCTTTTATATATGAAGCATGAAGCACTGAAGTGAATGTCTAACATTCAGATCAATACATTATTTTAACAATAACAAAGCTGCATTGAATACCTTTAGCTTAGTCTTTAACTTAAAGATCACATTCGCTTCCAAACTTACGAAAAGGCTTCGTTATACTCAGTTTGTGTATGTCCACAGTAAACATGTTATTGCAGAACATTATTGAAATGTTAGGATACAGACCAGAAGGTGAAGGGAATACTTAAGTATCTCTGTATTCTATACATGTGTACAGTGTGCAGCAGCAAGCACAAGTATTAACTATGAACAGTATTCTGAAGTGAGCTTACACTGAAATATCTATCATACATTCTCCCTCACATTACAAAATTATTCACAGAGCACTGACGGAAAATCAAGTGCCCAACATTCAAACCATATATTTAAGTGAGCGAATGTTTAAACCTGGGACCCAAGACAAATTACCAATAGCATGATTAATATAATAAAAAAGGACTTAATTAGTTAGGCTCCGCTATTGATAAGTCATGGAGTAATAAAACCCACTTCTTAACAAATGCAAAGCAAGTTTCAATGAATTACATTTAAATGGTAAACAGTACTATTTAGTAGTATACTTAACTCATGCAGTGACAAGTGATAAAAAGTGATTTAATTTCCAATGTGACCATTTGGAAGCACCTTTATCTTATCTGAAGCAATGGCCTGATTTGAAATGTAAATACCACCAAATGAAAGTTGAACTGGTCGCCTCTTTGGAAAACTTAGTGCACAATTCCATTAGTTTCAGAAACACTGGTAAACAGTCATGCAACGGCCTGTTTCATTCAAAAGAAGAATAACCCTGAATCGTATATATATAAACCGTTCCTAAGGTGACACTGGTGTAAATTACCATTTGGGGAAGTAAAGGGGTGCCCTTATTTGCAAAAAACAACACATGGTCTCATAAAAAATAAAAATAGAAAATAACAGAAGAAATGTAAAATGATCCCGGTAGCACTGAACTGAAGCATGCTATTAAAGCGGTGTAACCCAGTGTCACACGACTCAGAAATCTGTGAGGTGAAAGAGGTTTAATTTTAATGCTAGGTGGCAACGTGATCCAAAAATGACCTACCTTGCAACAGGGAACAATTTGAGTTTGAATCAATTAAATCATGCGTCGTCTATGACCAACAGTCATCTTTGTCGTTGGAACTATTAGTTGGTACTATTGCTTTCAATATCTGGTAGTATTGCTTTCTTGGACCTCACTTTCTCTGTGACGGCCAACATACCCATTTTTATTGAAAGTATAAGTAAAAGGCCAAATTGGTAAACACAGACTTCCAAAGTGTGGCCAAAGATCAAGGCCATATCCTTCAGAAGGACTGGTATAATGTCAAAAGTCAACAGAAAGAACACAGACTATTTTTGGAATCGGAAAAAATATGTACATTTTTGGTGGAGTGCTTAAGTTTGCATCTGTGTTTGCAAAGTTCTTCGTGCAAATCACACTTTTTGAACAGTAGAGCATAAAATTGCATATAAGTTAGGCTGCCATTCCTATATACATGACCTTGACAGTTACACTGAGGCGTGAACCATCTAGGTGGCTGAATGTGGAAGGTTCCCAGAGACCTGCAGTAAACCTGATTGACCTGAACCACCGCTCCCAGTTAATGGCAGGTTAAGAACGCCTTAGCCAAATGCACCTGGCCTGTTTCACGTCGCCGCCGCGGCTGTGAATGTGATTGGTCGGCGCGATGCGATCGGCCGGCGAGAGCAGCGGGTCCTCAGACCACGCCCAGGGTCTCTCCATCTTCGTCGTCCTGGTCGGCCAGGCCGCCCGTAATCATCAGGCTCTGCAGGAGGCTGGTGGGGATGGCGGGCTTGAAGGACCAGACGCGGGAGGTGGCGAAGGGGAAGGAGGAGGACAGGCGGACCGACGACCTGTGGCTCGCCGCCGCCCTCTGGTGGTTGGAGTCGGCCCTGCAGGCCTGCCGCTCCAGCTCCCTGCGCAGCTCCTGCACCTCCCCCACCAGGTCGGCCAGCTTGCTCATGACGGTGATGGCGCCGCCGCCGAAGATCTGTACCTCGTGGATCCAGCGGAGGTAGCGCTGCATCCAGACGCGCATGGCGGGCCCGTCCAGGCAGGGCAGGATCAGGCTGTGGTAGTCCAGAGGCTTCCGCTGCCAGGCCTCGTAGAACTCCCGCGTGGAGGCCTGCGCCGAGTCCGGCGAGTGCAGCCACCGGCTGATCCGCTTCACCCGCAGCATCTTCTTCAGGCTGTCCGTCTCCTCCTTGAAAAAGCCCTTCTTTGGGGGGGTCTTGAAGGCCGAGCTGGGCAAGGACAGCTGCCTCTGGTGCTGGTGAGAAAAGGCATGTAAAACTAAGTAACAGGAGAGTGAGGTTTGGTGAACCGCATAATGGGGTGAGCTACTGTGTGCTTTTCGCCATGGACCCGCAATAACCAATCAAAATACTGTGTAGTGAGATACTGATTTAAACCAGTCAAGTCACTGATAGGACATGATAGTGCCATCCATTTTTTGATTCGTTTTGCTTTCCTGTTACTAGTAAAAATGGTTCTGGAGGAGCTCCCTATGGCATTTTCACAGCTCACGTTGTTTGATTCTTTAATAACATACCAACAAACTAGATGACAAACATTTGGATGAGATGTTACAGGTACACATACCACTGTCCACATGGTGCACAACGTTAAAGCTGAAAGATGAGGCACAGCATTTATGGCTGGTATATGAACTCAGCAGATTTTGAGCCCTGTACCCCTTCTTGAATACTTAATATTTGTGACATTGCCATTTCACAGGAAAATATCGGAACATGAAATCCATATTTCAGTTCCCCTCTGAGGCACGTGGCTGGCCTCTGCAGACCCCCTTGAGAAGCCTTTACCTTTGGCCGATAGGTTCTCCGCGCCCCCTTGTCTTGCTTGGGCTTCTCGGCGTACAGAGGGTTAGTGAAGAGGTCCTGTGCCTTGCGCTCAAACTGGAGGGACCAGTCCCACACTTCGGGACAGTTCAATGGGCCTCTTTGTGTTTGCGGGGAATCGTTCTGCCAAGACAAGCACAGGCTGTTAGCCGGGGGGTTGGGGGGGAGGGGGGGGGTGCGTGTGCGGAGGGTCATGGAAAACATCTGGCCAGCGGGGAGCGGGCAACTGCCACGCTCCGAACGGGGGGCCTTCTCAGGCCTCTGAGACAGACCCGGGGAAGGATCACTGTGCAGCACTCATACTCCAATGGCTGTTATAAAGATGCATTCTTCAACATGTAACTGTACAGAAACATACTCCAAAAGGCAACATTATTTATATAGTATAATGTACATAGTAACGTAGTATACAGCAGTATACAGTATTATCATACGACAATTACAGCATACAGCAATGACCTGTTTTAAAGATGCATTCTTCAAAATCTTACCACACAGAGATAGTACTACTGCCTTTTGCAGTATAATATAGCATATATACACCAATTCTATGTACTGCTGTATACTGTATTACTATAACTTAATGTACAACAATGGCCTGTTTTAAAGATGCCTTCTTCAACATCTAACCACACAAAGATAATACTACTGCCTTTTGGTGTGTAATATATTATAAATAGCAATACAGCATACAGCAGTACACAATACTAGTGTATTACTTAGTATACAGCAATGGCCTATTTTAAAGATGGCTTTCCTCCATGGAGTGTTTTTTTTTCCCCCCTTTCAGAAACTTCCACAAGAGGCCTTCTGCATGCACTGCTGATAAAAATCAATCCTGAATATGCAAGTGCTTATCTGCATTCAGACTACTCTGTGTAATATGGCACACACGGCAAAGGGAAACAGGAACTACATACTCCTGCTCATATTCAAATAGCGTGCCATTAGCAAGGAGGCACCACGCCAGCAACAACAATGCCTCCTCCCACTAAACGGCTCGAGTCAGCCGCTGCTCATGCCTTTCCCTCTCCACCGAAAAGCACCGATGGGCTGATTTTTTTTGTTTGTTTTTTCCCGTTTTGAGGTGTGGCCATTCTGCATTCACCTGTTCATATTCTCAAAGGCCTCAGTGTTCCAAACCTGGCAGAGCATGGGAGTGCAGCCCAGGAAAATACAGGCCGTTATGAGGCCGACGCTCGGCCGTGCAGGAGTGAGCGCGGATGATCAGAGGCAGACTAGTTGCAAGACTCATCGAGCCGCCCTTTGAAATACTCAAGTGTTACGCTGAGCTGGAGCACTAGGCGCAGCCCTTCAAGCTCAGACACGCGCTTTATACAAACAGAATCTGCGGCTGCCACCACCTTTAAGTTGACCCTCTCTCACACACCCTTGTCTCTTGCCCCACATATATAAACGGCATTCTTAGTTTGTCCATTGTCTCAAAGGTTAACACACTTCCTGCCCACAATCTGACTACTGTAACATCTCCCATTGCACTTGGAACAGAAGTGAGGCAATTGTCTCATTATGAGTCTTGGACAACTGCCCAATGCTTGCGTTTTCACAGCACCCAAACGACCACCAGAAGCTTACGGCTGTAGAGACTGACGGTGGTTAAGTTTGTCCAGCCTAATGGTCACTACACTGCTGGCAAATTGTGAATAGAAAGTTATGGGTTGGAACACTTCCTTTAGCAATGTGCTTAATTACTAGACCTGAAATTCCTTCAAAGGAAAAAAAATAATGAATTTGAATGCATTAAAAATGTGTAAGTCTAAAAAAGGCATTTCGATTAATTTAATATTTCAAGATTCCAAAGGGTCCTACGGTTGAATATTCAAACAACTGAACCCAGCTCCCCCCTCAGGCACATTTTCGCCTCGACGAAAAGGAAGCCGCTTTACCACCGGACCTCAGAAGGCCCTTACCTTCATGACGGTGGCCCTGTGGTAGGGCGAGTTGAAGAGGAAGGTGCCGAAGACGGGGACGTGGACGCTGTCGGACAGCACGGTCAGGTAGGTCTCAGAGAACTGGAAGGCCGGGCCGTGCTGCTGCAGCAGCTGCCAGACGCACTCCAGGAACAGCAGGAACACGGGAGACTGGAACTGCTGACCGAGAGACACACACACACACACGCATGGATGGCGCCTTCACCACACTCTCGCCAGCTATTCTGGGCCACCGTGTCATCTCGTCTCGGGGCTGCCGAGGTGTGAGCACATGTCATTCTCATTTCCTCCTTTCTAAAAAGGGGCGCCCGAAATCGGTCGCCGAAACCAGTCGAGAAAGCCATTTCTGTTGACAAAACCCCATTTTACTAAAAAGGCCCGAGTGGGGAGTGTACGCTTTACTGTAAAATAAGTTCTTTATTTGCACGTAAGTGAAGCCTGAAAGGTCGTCAAAGCTTTTTTTGACTGGTGACTGTCAACACAGCACCTGCCAGTGTAGATGTGAATGCCCACCACTTTAGGGTGCATGACCATCAAAGAATTTAATATGAAGCCTAATTTAATGCAGCACTTTGCACTCTAATACATTTTTCATGTAGAACTTCAATCATAGCAGGTGCAGATTATTGAATTATTCCTCATTTGTTTGCTGTACAGTGCACTGTCATCATAAATCTAAAAAAAACATCTAGGTCTGGATCAATAAAAAAACAGAATGATCGTTGGTGAAACTAGACACGGTCTGAGACCTAAGCATTCAACCCTTACAATAATATTCAGCTGTTCCAGAGTAATGGAATTAAAGCTATCAGATCAATAAAGACTCATAAACCCAATACCATTATGTCAGGCCGATGCTTTCCAAAGCACACCGGCAGACAGAGACAATAGAGACGAGCCCACTGAATGTGAAACTGTTATAATGGAAGACAGTCATCTCCTTTCAGGGTAGAATCTCTCTGAAGATCTTGTTTCCTCTCTGTGTAATGGAGTGGCTGCCTGTAAGGCCAGTAGACACTGACCTTCCCAGGGCCACATATCAGATCAAAGATACAACTCTGTTGTGACAGAAGGGAAACCTCCCCTATGATCCTCAGGGGCCTCCAGGCCATCGTCATCACTAGGGTGGTCAAGTGAACACATGTGCGGGCCTACCTCCTTGTCCTTTTGATGGACGTGGTTGCAGCGGTCCAGGAAGCTGTGGCCGCCGGCCACCCACTCCTTCTGCACCAGGCTCTGGAACCCCGCCAGGGTTCTGCAGTAGGGGTCGAGCATCAGCTGGACCAGGCTGGAGATCACGCAGCACAGGTCCGAACCGGCCTCCTCTGGAACAGAGCCAGCGCACCCACCGGCGTCAGTTACTCACACACAGCGACCGCCATGTCATTCTCTGCAAATGCATGCATGGCCTTCTGCTGGCCATCCGCCTTCTTTGTTTTCTCTCAAAATGTATCACTACGGTAGTTTTCTTTACCATTTTCATTTTAACATCGAATTGGAGCTAGAAATTAATTTCTAGAAAACTGGAGCTTGGATTAGAAAAGTGGCACCAGTTAGTATGTTCAGTTGAGGTACCAGGCTCAGTGAGCCTTCTGAGGCTGATTTATACATATGCCAGATATGTCCAAACATACACTTCCCCTAGGTTGTCTTATAGTACCATTAAAGCACCCCATTGATACATTTAAAGCAACCGAATCAACAAATTCACACAGTAAGTTAATTCAGTCTCCGAAGTACTACCGGTTGCAACTCTAAATACTGGCTTCATATAAAATGACTGGGCTAAAGAGAGATAAACTGAAGGAAGGTTTATTTTGTCAGTACCCACCCATTATCAGAACATTTGTGTTTTCCTTCTCCAGGCATTCAACTACCTCAACAGCTTTTTGAAGACACTGTCTGCAAGAAACCAAACATCAGCCATCATTACAAATTCAGCCAATTCACACAAAAACAAAAACTCTACAAAACAGCCCGGTATGACAGTGAAAGTTATATTTTTGTGAGTGAACCTTATGATGTCCAGCCATCCGGAATTTTCCAGAGAAGAAAACCATTTCATGTCTGACAGCCAAAATTCAGTAGTATTATCTGTGGAGAGAATAATAATAATTCAATAAAATTACTCCATTCTCCAGACTTTCCCCACAGTAAGCCAACTTTATACAGCGTTTCAAAGGCATTAAGCTCAGAAAGGTCACAAAATGGACTTTTTCACAGGACTTCAAGTTGCAACTTTGAGATATGCACATATTTCAGCCTACTTTTTCCAGGCTTATTTCACAGTTACCAAAGGACAATTAATCTTTTTATACAATGTGTATTTTTCTGGCAGACTATACTGGTGACATAACGAATCAGTGTAATCCTAGTATATAACTTTTGGTATAAGACAAGTAAAAAGCCTGTACATAACACTCTGTTTTCCTGCATTGGCAGCACACACATCCTGTCCATGCGGTGTGGGTTGAAAGGTAAACTCACCGATGAGGAAGAACTGCTTGAACCTGCTGTAAGACTGCTGGATGTCCTGAATCGTTGGCAGCGTGTCGGACAGTTCCTCAGTTTTCACAGAATAAAGGTGGGTCTGAGCCACAGCGTTCAGCATTCTGAAACAGATCACAGAGGACAGCAGCAGATGGGCTGCTTTATAGAGAGGCTTTTGAATTATTTGAATGATCCATAACCGATCGCTATGATCACAGTCTGTCTGATCACTGGCTAATTCACGTTTCCTCTGTTGTACTCCTCCCCCTTTGAATTGGATTAAACTTTCCTGCAATTAATTTGTTTTCATCCCTATGAACGTTAAGCATGTTAATGTGTTTTAAGTGTTACAATCCCTTAAATTATTAGAGTTAATAGTGAATCTTTGGTACAACATTTGCGGTGATTAGTCCATTTTTAAATGAATTCTGCACTGCACTGCATACAATTTCAAGACTACACATACCTGGAAAACTAAAAATGGGTTGGCCCGCCAGTTATTAGTAGCCCCTAAATCCACATACTAAACCACAGACATACGGCTCAACTGTACATATCAAAATAGACATTCAGCCTTCTACCTACGCCTACCCAGGTTTACCACAACACAGACATTTCACACTTCTGTCTTGGTTATGATCATTCACAGTGGACTGCATCTAGATGTCTCTTTTTTTGGCGGGGAAATAGATCATTCAAACAGATAAATAAATACTCATTGTCTGCTCTGTACGCTTTGTACACCCAGTTGTAATTTTTCACATGTCAAGCTCACAGTAACAGTATACTGAGCTGAGACAGTGTGTCCGATTTCCTGTCCCGAGAGAGCTGCCTGTAGACCTGTTTTGGCTATTGGCAGCAGCTGCCCTGAGCAGCAAAGCAGCAAACAGGAGACAAAAACGTCACAGAGCCCACAGAAGAGTCACATGCAGCTTCCTACAGGAAAGAGCTGCCAAATAAACACCGTCTTTCCTTCCAAGCGCTTCCATTTCGCCATCGCTGTGTGCACACACACACACACGCACACACTCACAAAACACGCTAAGTACAAAGGAAAACACACAAAAAAAACAAAGAGACAAAAAAACAAAATATATGTAATGCAATGAAAATATATGTATATATATATGTAATGTAATGAAAATATACGTAATGTAATGAAGCGTTTCTGAGGAGGCTACACACTCCTTATGCTTTGCTTTGGTATTTTCTCCTTCGCTTAAACTAACAAATTTAGACAGGTTGGAATTTTTACATTATTTACATATTTTTTTTGTTAAACACTTTCACAGCCAAAGGGTTTTTTTAAATGAAAAAACTTGTGAAATGTTCAAATGAAATTTGTCAGTAATGACAAATTGCAAGGACCCCTTCGTTAGTTATAGCAGCGCGAGCGTCATATTTCAGCGTCGGACATCTTCTCCCAAGAGCCGTGGCGCACAAAGCGCTTTTTGATACTGCGTTCATGTCTCAACACAATGCCGTTAGTCATGCCAACATTCAGCCGCTGACTGGCGAACAGTCGACATTGTAGGAGAACAAATGAAGGAGGGGCACATAGTTTTAACAGCTGCTGCCACAGAAATTCTAACAGCACACAATTAGCCTCATATCTTGCTTGATGTCGTGTTGCACAGTTGAGGTCTATATCTTGGACCATAAACCAGTCACATGAGGACAGCTCAGGCGCTTTTCTTTCACTTTAAAAAATGGCAGGTTGTTTAAATGTCAGTCAGACATGGCGTACTAAGGCTGTTCTATCATCACGGTGACTGGGTGTACCTCTCCATGTAGATCTTGTACGCCTGGGAATAGCCGTCCTCTTGCATCAAAGGTAAAGAGGCCGTTTTAAACAGAGCGCATCCACTGTGGTGAGACCAGCACCAAATCTGTAAAAACACGAAATGACAAGATACTCAAAAACTAAAATCACACCCATGCGGTCACCATGGATAAGCTGGTATGATAGTTCCAAGTGTTGTTTTCAACAGAGGTTTCATTTGTATGAAGTATTTCAGATGTTACATTTGAAGAGAATTTGAGTTTATCAAACATGCTTGGTTCAATTTGAAAGCAACACCCAGAGAGAAAACAGGCCAGTCAAACAAGCCATTGTTAATACTACTTCTTTTGTGCTATGCCAACCAGCTGGAAAGACTAGGATGACACTTGTCTAATAAATGCCTGAACACAAGAAGGACATCTGGGGGAATAGCAAAGAATTATACTGCTCTATTGTTACGCTTCCACAAAAGCTCAGTACGTCTTCGTTTTCCTTCTCCCATCTCAAAGGAAATAGTTGTTCGGTGCATGTGTAAAAAAATGAAAAATGTCTCAGTGTGCATTTTAAAACAGCATAAAATTTAAGTTTAGTGGCTCAGTAAGCAAGGAGCCCATCTTGACTGCAGGCTGAACTCTACAGCCCAAGTTTGAAACCAGACATACCATTTGCTGACAATGACCTCAGGCATCCTGAGATTTGTCAGACACCTGCCAATTTTGGATGATGTCAGTGGAGTACAATCTGACCTCCAATGACACTGCGCTGTATACCTTGTAGTGCAAAAATTACTGTTGGCTGCATGTGAATGTTTTGGAGGATTGCATTTGTCTCACTCTTGCGTGAGTGCAGCGGTTGTTGCAGTGAGACAAGTCAAGTGTACAGTTAGCATTTCCAAAAGCAACGTTTACTTTTACAAGGAATAAAAGCATTAAAAAGTTTAAGAAAACAACACAATTCTTAACGAACGGTCAAAGTGTCAAAGGCCTGTTAAATCTATTCTGGTCTGAGGCTGACAGCCCTGCTGCAATTGTTTTCTGCCACAGAGCTGACTTCCTGTCCTGCTTTCTGTGTCACACATAAAAGTGTCTGTTTTCTTTGCTTCTGTGCGCTAAAGCTCCCACCAGAATATAGTAGATGTTCTGAAGCGCTGCAGGCCCCTCACAGACCAGCAGCCTGCAAAGCAGGAAATTTAACAACCTCTAACTAAACATAGCTGTCCTGTTTAGCAGCACCCTTTGCTTTCTGAAGGCTAATGACCTCTGCAAAGAGGAAACCTGGAATATAAAGTTAGACTCAAGCTAAAGAGAACTGTTAGCTGTTTATGGAAGTAGGGTAGGGCTCTGAGGGAACTTGGCTTTGGTGTGTAAAAATAAATCATTCACTTCAATTGTGACTGTTTAAAAAGTAATTCCTGTTAACCTTTATCTGACATCTACTTGAGATGAGTGAAATAGCTGAATGACTATCAGCCTAGCTGTGTGTGTAATGGCAGAAGATGTACAACACAGTACTGCATGACACTAATTAACTTCAGAAACAGGATTAAATATGCGTTAAGTTTAAACAAATATACTCCTGCCCCAACCCTGCTAAACAGCACCAATACCATGATATTCTCTGTGCATGGTTACTGGTGCTTGACAAATAACAGTTCTCCTTGCCAGACCTTTAAATACAAGGGTTTTCACCTAGTTCCAGCTAAAATGAAACATCATAATGACTGAGGCCCCAAAACAAGATATACTTCCTGAAAATACGTACAGGTAATCCTTTTCCCTCAAACTTTGTCATATCCTCATCTAAAACAGCCGTGGGCATGATGAAAAACTGAGGCAACCTTTGGGAAAAGCAGACAAAGAAAAAAGCCATTTGTAAGCATTCCACACTATACACATTCATATTATTAATGAATACCAATGTGACTGACACCAATGGCACTCAATACTCTAATAACAGGCTCATGCAAACTGCTGGGGCTTATTAAATTCATACTGGTTTTTTTTTGCATTACTTATTCAAAAGGCCCACACTGAGAATTGATTTTTCCTTCTCTTGCAATGTCACAATTTTTCTGTACAGCCGAAGTGATTTACTCTGAGTACATTTGATGCAAAGATCTACATGAAATACGACCGAAAAAAGGTAAAACAAGTGATTTCCCGATACAGTGTCACGTGTGTGAAAGTACTTTGACCCGCCCCCCCCCCCCCCCATGCAGCATTTGATAATGTGTAATATTTCACGATGAAGGAAGACAAATTACTATGTAACACAGTAAACATACTTTTGAGAGAGGCTGAAGTTTTCATTGGCTGAGACTACTTTACAGTTCCCTTTGGTTCGTTTCATTTCCTGGGTCCAGTCCTCAACAGTGTCAAACATCACTGTTCTTGGAGTCCTGTGGATCTCTGCAATAAACAGAAATGACAAAATGTAAAAAAAAAAAAACACACCCAAGACAAAATGTCTAAAATTAGTGTACACTGTGAGGGCATTTGGCCATTCTAGTAAAATTGTGGGGAGAGAAGCAATCCACCTTGCTATGAGTGCAGCTAAAACCGATAAGCAATGAATCCCTCGTTCCTTTGTAGCATGTATTTTGCATAATGCATAATAATCGCATAATAATTTTGCATACTGCAAAACAATTTTACCTACATATTCTTTAAACATTGAACTATACAGCATCTCTGGCATAAAACACTGGGCCTTCGTGACAGCAACTGCTTACGTTATCAGTGAGAACCCTTCAGGTTTATGCAGCAGAAAGGATAAATCAAGCACTTGCGCTGTGTAAAGTCTCAGACACTGCGTGGAAAGGAGGAAAAGCCTCTGGAATGGATCTCCGGAGACTGCAGCTCACTGTTCCCCTGCCAGCCAAAAGGCTGCCGAGATCCGCCGGGGGAAATGTGACACAGCCCCACAGTTGGTGCCGTCACGGCGCTGAACGCTCTGTGAAGTTCGTCCAATTCACCAACTGTGACAAACTAGGCTGGCTCACGTCTGAAACACCACATCTCGGGGGAAGCTCGGCTTCTGTCAAGGCTGTATCCCTTTACTCCCTCTATACTGCAAATTACTTTCAACACCTCTGCGAAGATTTAATAACAATGTCTGCACTGTAACTTAACGCAGAACCAAAGTGACATAATTCAAATAGAATAAATTTTTTTCTCCCATCACCGAGGTTACAATATACGCTTTAAATTGGGAGAAAAAGTACTATATTACTCATTACAATTGGCAAGATTAAAACTTTACATTACATTATTGGCTTTTAGCAGGCACTCCAGAGTGACATACATCTGAATACGGGTGACAACTTAGCAAGGGTTTGACAAGGTGAAGCAATGCACCCCAAACAAAAGCTCTGTACACAAAAAATATTTACACACAATAACCAACTATGAACCAGTAGCCTTTGAAAATGAGTTCAACGATTCAATTCCCTTGCTTCACAGCCAATTATGGAACTGTGGAAAACTTTACCTAAAATATTCAAATTATGACCATTTTCCATTAATTTCCCAGAAGGAGGATTCCCGCTAACTTTTCCAGATTTTTATGTCACTTTTGAGGACATTACCCTTCAAGATTTTCAAGGGCTGTGGGAAACATGAGTGACTAAAGTGATAGCAGGAAAAAACAAAAGGAGGATTTTTTTTTTTTTTTTTTTTTGCGTGCTTAAGGCTTTGTCAGCATTTGTCCTTTCATTTTAATCTTTTCACAGTCAGCTCGCTTCATTCTTTACCAGGAGTTGCTGTGGCTTTCTCACAGTAGGAAAAGGCAAAGATGCATTTCAGAGACTTGGGCTCTAAGCTGTGGT
Source organism: Megalops cyprinoides (assembly GCF_013368585.1). Lineage (NCBI taxonomy): Eukaryota > Metazoa > Chordata > Actinopteri > Elopiformes > Megalopidae > Megalops > Megalops cyprinoides. Next base: position 35,807,979 of record NC_050586.1, read on the forward strand.
GGATAATGCCTTGGAAGATCTGGGGAGGAAGCACAAGCGAACACCGTATTAGCAGAAAGCTACACAGCAGCGCGCTAACACCTCAGAACACAGTATGCATGTCCTTCAACTCGATCAAAGGTATACCTTTTTAGCTTCCTCTTCTTTAGCGTACGTCAGCGAGAACTGGAAAACCCTCAGATCTTTACAGTGAATGATGATCTTGGACGGGTACTTGTTCCTCACCAGACCACCTGTGATCAGCTTCTTCTTCTCGTCGTAGCCTGAAGATGACACCATAAAAAAAAATAAAGCCTCACACCCCCAGTAGGCCTCCCTCTCACGCATCGCTCCTCTTCTCTCATTATGGCATGCGTGCAGATGTGAGGCAGAACAGTGAGCAATGTGGAATGACTCATCTCGCTCCAGTGGTTACAAATAACAGCTTGTTGTACTGATTAACATCTGTGAGTGCTGATCATATTCAGCTGTACCTCCATAGATATGATCCACACATGTCAGAGGAATGTCATTTTCTCCATACAGCTTATTCTTGAAGAGCTGGGCCTGCAATATTCAAGATGACACCATTAGCGGTCACAGGCATTATTAGTAATAGTGATCACCACTGAACATGCACCCTTGTGAAAGGTACATTTACATTCATTCATTTGGCAGACGCTTTTATCCGAAGCGACTTACAAGTAAGACATAGTACAAGCAAATAGCCATATAAGGAGTCAACGACATTAGTGGCGCTGCATGACCAAGTTTCAATAGCTGGCCAGGCAAGGTACAAGCTATAGCTGGTAGAGATAAATAGCGGTAAACAGATTTGAGGTTCAACTCACTGCAATGTTCACAGACACTAAAGCGGTCAACTGTAAGGGACACGGACAAACAAGTGAGGGACTCCTCAAAGTCTCCCCAAGCAAGTCACATTGTTTTCTCTAGGACACAGAATTCCAGAGACTATTAAGAAGCCCTTGATCCTAATGTTGGATGACACGGTGCTGGGAAAGGAGGTCGGCTTAATGGTCTGCAGAGCAGCCTTCCAGATGAAAAACAACAACAAGCATTCATCTCTGCCTTCGTTATCCGGAATACCCTGGGTACGGACCAGATATATTCAAAATCTGCAAATTCTAGACACGTTTCATAATTCAGATAATTGCTCCATAAATAACTGCCCAGAAAAAAAAGCCTAGTCTGCCAGTAAGAACTGCAGGGGGGGTAGACAAGATAATGGAAACACCAAATGAAAAAGGGCTCATATTTTGAAGTAACCAAATCGCTATACACGTGTTTCATATCAATGTCAATACTCAATACTAATTACCAATAAGCGTCTGCTATAAAAGATGTTTTAAAGAGCAACACTTTGATGTGTGAGTTTATAAAACAATGAGATCTAACGAATTTTGAAAGAGGTCAATAAATAAATTAATAAATCATTTAAATCTAATGAGTTTCTTAATAATAAATAGTGCTAGAACTGCAGGTGCGTAAGTCACAGAAACAGCAGAATTATTTAATGTCTCAAAGAGACATGTATAGAAATGTATAGAAAATCTTGACAGCATACACCAAACTAGGAAAAACTGCACCAGGAAAGAGCAACAGTTGCTGCATGTCAAAGCTCCCTGACAGGCATAGATGATTACTTATCAGGGTAGTTGCTAAAAACCAAACACCATGGTCTCCCCAATCACGAGATCTAAATATTATTGATCCTTTACATGAAATTCTGGTGTAGAGTAGATTTCCACCTCCTTCATTGCTTAAAGAACTGGAGGCTCTCCTTCAAGAGGAATGGTCCAATATCCCACTAGAAAACATTCAAAACTTCTATAACTGCATTCCAAGAAGAACTGAATCTGTTAAGGCAAAGGGTGGCCCAATTCCATATTAGTTCATAAATATTCATATTTTGTTTGGTGTTTCCCAGTTGATATTTTGTCTGTGTCCTGTACCTCATACACTAAATATTTAGTATGCCCATGAGGTTTAATGAAAACTGAAAACTACAATAAAAACCCAGGAAAAAACAAGCAGAGCACAAGACCCATAAGGCCTGAGAAAGTTATAATGCATCTGAAACACAGAACTCAGTGGGCCCACCCTCTAAATGCAGAGGACCACAGCATGTGTAACACGCTGCCCCCTCTGTGTACCTGAGCAAGACCCTGAAGGCCACACTGTCACAGGTAAAACAAACCTTTTAGTTACCACGTATCAACTTCCTGTGCATCTGTGCAGTAACCCATCCTCATCTGAAGGCAAGTCCTTCTGACTGCCTTTCAGTGTGAACCACCAGCTTCTGCTGAGCAACTGCTCACAGCAGCTGAGAATGAGTGTGTCTCAAAAGACAGGGCTGTGTTTCCACTTATGTCATGAATGCATTCTACACACTGCGCAGCCAAATGTGCTGCACTGCCCTGCTCAGAGCAGAAAGGAAACCATGCCTCCCAGTTCCTTTTTGCTTGATCATGTTTCACACTTGTTTACTGAGCTGATATAGAGTGTTATTAAATGAAAGTGTCTAAAATCACAAAATGCTCTCTGCCTTACAGTGCTGGGCTGCATGAGCGGTCCTCCCCGATGCTGACTGTCACAGTATGCCCTCATGAAATGGACAGTTTAAGCCGGACAGCGAGCCGAGCGCTCTTGCACTTGCGCTGCATGCTTAGCACGCTCTAGTTCCTCAAAGTGATACAGAAGTGCATGACCCGCTAAGTGAAAGCAGTCCGCTGAAAAGGTTCCTCATCGAAGATTAGTGTGTGCCACTCTTCAAATCAGGGGAAACCTGAATATCTACAACAAATTTTCCCACTCAGTGAAGCATAACACTCTCTCCAAACCAAAAGCAAAAGTTTTTTAACAATATCAAAGGATATAGCACTGCCTGTCTATAATACAACCTCATACAGCACAATTTTGGGGTGGGGTCCATGGGCTAGCCCGTGTGCCTACCTTTGGAGTCCTGTCCTGCTAAAGTGGAAATCAGAAAGCTATGTGACGGACACCCAACCAAACTGAGCAACCAAGAGGAGCGGAGAAAGTTGCCTGGAAATATCAGTGGCAGTGGAGTAGACACCATTTGGAGTATAGATGTAATGGGAGTATAGATGTATGTTTTTTTAACCTTGTGAAAAATTGTTGGAAGATATACAATAGCCTGTGTGGTGCTCATTGAATGTCAGGCAAAACACAGAGGCCATATTAGTGTGTACTTATAGGTGGCATGATGAATGCGCGGGACCCGCTTCCATAACCCCGGGAAAAAGCCTCAGTCACCTGCTCCTCCGAGGGGGCCTCGTCGCTGACGAAGGCGATGCGGAAGTTGGTGCAGACCAGCGTTCCGAAGATGCCGCGCTGGGACACGTCATCCTGCGTGTACTTCAGGACAGGGTTGGTGCTGCAGAACACGACCTCCCCTGCAGAGCATACCGACGCAAAGAGTGAGCGCTGCGTGGGACTCTACTCCCGCACCAACGCGATAACCGCAGACCAAATAACACGGTCGGGGCGACCCATTCGTTCAGTAGGGGTTACCCTCAGTGAATAAACATAGGTTTGAGTTTCAATTTCAATATGCATGTTGAAAAACCAACACTGATCAAGGCATAATCACTGGGTTTATGTGAGCTTGTGATTGTTCTTCCCGCCCAAGTCAAGATACTAAACACACTGCACTAAAATAACCCCAGACCTTACAACACGATCATTGCTTTTTAACTATTAACAAATTATTCTAACAAGTTGTTAATATGCCTCCAATTACCCAGTTTCTCACCTAGTTGTGCCCAATCACAAATAAGTATATTAGTTACACTGCTACCACACAAAACATAAGCATGAAGTAAAAAGACTTAGAATAAAGCTAAAAATAAAGATGTTCTTCTGGTCTGAAGAAAACAGACTGGGTGTGAGTTAGTGTGAATGACACGCATGATGTCACCCATTTTGTTACTCACTGCATTGACATGTCAAGATGAAAAAACCCTGCACAGTGACTACAGCTTATCATAATGTACTCTGTTATGCTGTAGCTGTAATGTTGCTGATAAAGTGTTGATATTTCGCAGTTTTCCAGAAACGGCATCTGCAAAGCATATGTATGAGAACAAAGCCTTTCGGAATATTTACAGGGTTTGAAATGAGCCTCATTCTGGAAATCGTGTACTATTATCACCCTGGATTTACAACGCGTGAAACTGACAGTTATTCAGTGAATCAGGATTGAACAACGATCCATACTTTAAGATATGACTTGAAGAAAAGAAAAAGTACCCGGTAATAAGTCAGGATGTTTCTCTTTTCTTGACGTTTCTCTCTCAGTTGATTTAATTTCCTGAAAAAAGACAAAGCGTTATGAGTTTAAAGAAAACAGAAAATACAAAACAAACACAAAGTCAATGCCCTACAAAATAACAGTGAAATCCCTTCATCTCGAGCCTATCGATACAGATACAGATACAGATACAGATACAGATAGCATACTATCCGCATGTTCTTGATGTATGAAATCTGCTCACACTTATTTCACATTTCCTGCCCTAAACACACTGCTGACATGCACAGAAAGTGGAGGAAAACATATCTGGGTCAAGTGGAATTTGGCATCTATACACCCTGTACTGATGTCCATGCAGAAATTCCACATGGGGACCCTCCTGGTGTGACACCACCATTCCACTCTAGAATTATGTCTGAAGGCTCAACACTGACAGTTGATAATAACATCAGGGACAAATCACGCCTGGTTCAACTCTCCTGAGTAATATGATCTGGAACATTATCACGCCTTATGAATGTGAGGATATGCACTTCTAGATGATATCATATGCAGCATTTACAACCACAAACAGAGAAGCCTAAAAAGTTGTTCCCCCCTAAAATACAATTTTAGACTAGTGCCTGTCAAATCTCATGCCTACTACTGACAACTGTGCACTGCTGAATTTAATAAATGTTGACATGTCCAATCCCCAATGAAGGTTTTAATAATTAAACACTTTGTCCTTCAAACTGAAGATCAACACACTCTAAAACTCATCTCTTGCTCTTTATCTAAAGAACAAGATTTCCTTTAAAATAACCTATTAAATATAATCACCTAATATAAATAACCTTACATGAAATAACCACTCACAACCCACACAAACAAAACAGAAATATTCACAGGACAAATTACATTGGACTTATTTACAATGCTCAAAAACCTAGGCTATCTAGCAACTAATTTCATCACTGTCAGAGACTCAAGGCAAAACTGTGAAAGTACAGAGATGAGAATATTTTTAGATATTTTCTTCTCCCCAAGAGACTAACACTTGATTTATGTGTTTTACCCTTTGAGCAGAAGGTGTGAATCATCTCGATGCATCAAACCCTCTTACTGAACAGCAGAATGATTTAAATCTAAAGAGTTTCTTAATATTAGTAATTGTCTTTGCAGTAAATAATAGTTAAATTCTGTCAGTGCTCATGTAGGCCCCTGTTTCTTTTAGAAGACTACCTAGAGATTCTAGCCAAGTGCAAACCAGACCGTGATACTATGGGATGTTCTGCTGTGTATACAGTGCAAGAGTTTGTAATATTTCTGTCATTACCTCCCTGTTCCACACAGACAGTGATTGTGAAGGAGAACCTTCACCTAAACTGTTAATTGTTAAATTGTTAGTTTAATAATAATAATAATAATAATAATAATAATAATAATAATAATAATAATAATATTAAACTTTATTTATATAGCACCTTTCATACAAGAAATGCAGTTCACAGTGCTTTACAATAAAGAAGTTACATGCACCGAGTGCTTCACATCAAATGAACATAGAAACAGGGATAGAATGCCATAATTAATGTAAAGTAAGACTGAAAATAAAAATAACAAAAAGATAGAAAAGTGAAATTAGAATACAGTTGCATAATAAAATAAAATAAAAATAAAGTTAAAAGATAGAATACATAAAGACAATTAAAATACAGCATTTTAAAAGAGTTTAATTAACTTGTTAAATGTTTAAGGGTGTTCCCACTTCCAACTTTGTAAGCAACTGAGTTGATTGATCAATTTAATTCTAAACAAGTTGTAACTGTCTTTGTGTCAGCCCATCCATTGGATAATGAGCCACACCTTCCTAATTAAAGGCATATTAAATACAGGTGTGTAGCTGGAGAGCAAAAGGCTCATTTTTTCAGGTGACTGTATGCTCAGTCTGGTTTTAGCTGTTTGTCAGCTTTTAAAATAAGCGCTTGTTTTTGTTAGTTTGTTCCTTCTCTTTATTCTTTGTGAGAAGTGCTGGCCAGCTTCTCCACACTGATGTATCCCTGCTAATGACAGGAAAGCAATTTTGTCCTGCTTTATAAAATCTTGGTTTCAGCCACCTGGCAGGATAGTACTACGATGATTATTATTCAATTATGAGTTGGTCGTTACAAATAAGTCTAAAATACATTTCTGATCAATGTCCAGGGTTTTCCTGTCAGTACATTAGATATTTTATTGATTTTTCATAGATGTTTCTCAGGCTTTTTCCGGCAGTGGATGGTCACTGAGAATCTTAACTCCTGTTTTTTGTTCCCACAAAGACTACTTTTATGGCAGACTACTCTTACATGTCAAACCTTCGTGTTTCAGTGTAACACTGACAGTTGAACATTTCATTCATCCACTGGCACACTATTTCTTACATATGTTTGTATTACATTATATCTATGCTCCACACTGTTGCTCTTGTTGTTCTTTATATATCACAGGTCTCTTGGGCCCCTCAAACCTGATTATTTTCATAACTATTTTAAGCAGATGACACTCGACTTTTTCTACATTTTCCTCTACCTTGCATGAGAAGATGTCTGGAGTCAGAAAGATCTCACACGACACTCACAAATCTAAAAACTTGTCAAGGACTGCCAGTAAATGTCAACCCACCACCTCAACCTCAGCCTCCCCATGTCAGACCCTGATATCTCATCGTGAACTCCTCACCAATCCATGATGTCACAATATTCTAGGAAACCACTATGCTGACCTTCTTCCTTATGTCCAAGTACCTTGGAGCAAAACACTCTTTCTTTCCCCCAGAACACTGAATTGCTTACCCATACCAGCCAATACCCCTTGTTCAACATCAAAGCTAATCTCTTTTCTCATCTACTTAGCCACGTCCCCTCCCACCCACTCTCTCCAACCCCCACAGTTACCCCCACAGCAGCCCCACTGCTCCTTGATACTACTGCACTATACATTAGCCTCATACTTCTTATCATACTATACCTTAATATTATCATACTAATCTCTTCTGATAGCATATTCAGGTCATCTACAACAGGCCATTCATCTGTTTCTCCCATATGCCACCCAAAAAACAAAATCCTGATCATTTTCACCTCTAGCCTCTCAGTGTTTGAATGAGCTCCTACACCATTGTCAGAACAGCACTCACAATCACCTTCTGCCACCTTCAAGACTAAAAAACTATGTCCTAGAATACTGTTTGAGATTCTGAGACCAGCATACAAGTAGCACCCTTCCTTAACATCACCACCGATTAATTGAAATTGGTTTTGATTAGCAGCTTGATACTCAATTGATTTATTTAAGAATATAATTCAGTATTTCATGTCACTGCATTGTTCTTTGGCATTAATTGTGAATAGTAAATTTATTCCTCATAATTGTTAATCAAGTCTAAGGCCAAGACTCTATAGATTTCTTGTGTAGAAGAGCCTAAGAACCCATCATAAAATACCAGATTATTCATCAGCAACACTCATTTCTCTGCCTTAAAGCATGAGTGAATGCACATATCTTTGCAGCAAGTTATTACTTACATGGGGGGAAAAAAAACAGGAAATTTTGTGTTTGTAAGGGAGAAGGCATGGGTTACCTCAGAAGCAAAGGAATATTCAACTACCTTTATCATTATAATGTCAAACATAAAATGTACTGAAATCCTAAGTCAGCATTTCTAAAGTAGCCCCAGAAATGATAACTAGCACGTCTTTCTTACACAGCTTTTGTTATGTTCCTAATAGATTTTCCTTACCTTGCTGGACTTTTGAGAAACAGGCCGGTATCATTCAGGGTACTTTCATTACACACATACTCTTTTCATAACACAATGTCATTTTGACCCTCACAAATGCACTTCCTGTCTTATTTCCCAGGCAGACTGAGTTCACATACTTCTTTATTTATACAACTCTGTCTATCAGGGGACTTGATTACTGGGGATAAGGGACTGGTCCCATTCTCTCTGGAGGAAACGGGCAAATATTAGGATTTGTAGAGGCAAGCATTTCAAATGCAACACACATATCATATGCACAATGATATCGAGCAAAATCAGACAGAACACCATACATTAAAACATAAAAATGTGCTCAACAATATATCACTGTTAACATGCTCTACTTCTCCTTCATTTGTGAAATCATTTTAAGTGGAAACATCGGTTCAGTAGCCACTAACCGTCTTAGCAGGTAAAGAAAATCCCATCGTTAGAATTATTTCTGAGCTCGACATTGCTTAATGGGTTCAGCAAAAAGGAGGTCAACAACAAATTTATATTTATTTATTTTTAAGAGCCTTAACGCATCCACGCATCACAATTCTGTCAAAAGAATCACACATCACGCAAGTTATTTGCTTAGCAAATTTATATTACCTCAGGGTGACTCACCGAGTTTACGTATGATACAATACATATTCTGAATAGTTCAACTGTCTATGGGGCATTTAAGAATCGCTCCCAAGCGTCCCACATGGCCTTTGAACCCACGACCTAAGGGATCAAGGGTGCAAATTCCCCTTTATTCCATACTGAAAGTAAAAACATGCAAAGGGTTCTGCCCGATTCGTACGAGCGCAATATTCTGGGTCAATACTGTCAGCGTTTTTTTTTTTCTTTTTTCAAAGAACATTTGGGTCTTGTGTCCTTAAGTATTTACAATTTAGCTCGTCAGCGAGCAAGCTCTCTGTGTTAGTCAATTTACGTCCACAAACACACCATTGTAGTCTATCAACCTCAGATATTTTTTTTAAAAAGCAGTCAAGGGTGCGATATGGCTAACACTCATAGTGTTAGTTAGCTAATTAGTTATGTATTGCTTTTACATCATGATAAGAGTCCATTACTTCATAAACTTAAAAACATGGAAAGGGGAAAGATATTTCGGGTTTGTCACTCAGCTATCGTTTGGTCTGCTAAAACCAACATTACAACCTGTCCATTTTTTTCTTCAGCCCCAACTGGTAAAATTACTGTTTTGCACAACAACCCCACCCAGGGCATGTTTGCTAGTTAGCAAGCCACAGCAGTTGCTGGCTAAATAACTTTAGCTAACTGTAGACAATTACAGTAGACTACAATCACATTTGTAGAACAGCCTACAGATAAACTTTGCCTGTCTTAATCTAATAAAATATATGAAAAGAATACTGTACCTCGGGAGTGACATAGGACACGAACGATGGCTTTACAGGTTTCCCACCCCCGCTCCCCAAACTCAACATTTCGCCAAGTTTCGTTAAATCTGTCCTGTCCAACCAGGTGGAAATCCTGAGGAAGCGCAGGATTAACCTGCTTTGACAGCTAACCGCGCCCCTTCCGCAATCATATTGGCTGATTTTTACCAAATCTCCATTTTGCTGGAAATGCAATTCTCGGTCGCTCGATTTAATTGGGTAAAATGACGGTCTATTCGGTCACCCCCCACCAATCGTTTACTTCCTATTCCTCGTGTAGGCTGAGCAATGGACTTTTTTTGTTCACCCCGAATGGCGTCCGGCAAACCAGCGTCACTGCGATCGGGCTACACGAACTGCACTTCCTAGAGTGCGACCGTTCGAAACCCCGCCCCCTTAGTATTAACCAATCACAATGCAGGGGTTGCGAGAGGGGACTCCCTCTTTCCTAATGTAAGTAGATCAAGGCAAACACAGCGAGTACTAGTCCATCGCTCATTAGTTTATCAAATCACAGGAAACACATCGCTGCTTCATAAAACAACTGCACCCTCTAAACGCTGAGCACGATAAAATATAAATGCAACTCGACAACTTAGATCTTACTGTAAATGTGAATCACCGCTTTTACAAAGGCGCGTCTCATGCTACGCATCGTTAGTTTTTAAAACGAAATTAAATTTTGTATTATTTGTAAGCAAACTGGCAAACTTTGGGGTTTACATTCCCAAGACCCTCACATAAAGGGGCTTTGTGAATAGGACGTTCGGGAAGCCCCTCTAATGGAAAAACCTTGTACATCCAGAATGACATCACCGTATATGTCCTTTTCCTCCTGCATCCCTGACGGAGGTCCACCGGATAACAGTCCTGTATAAAGGCAGGGAACTTGGGGGGCAGAGTGGTTAAGGCATAGGACTTGTAAATGAAAGGTTGCCAGTTCAATTGCCCACTGAGGAACCCTTGGGCAAGGCACAAATTGTGTTAAAAGTTATAAATGGATAACATGAAATGTGAAAACTGTAACATATGCAAGTTGCTCTGTGTAGGAGTAGTCTACTAAATGCTGGCAATGTAATGAACTTCAGACAGCTGTGTATGTAGAGGTGTTATCTTTCCCACAGCGGTCTTGCTGCATGCAACATCTTTAGGAGTTTGATAAAACTGTTGCTCATGTACAGTTTCACAATTAGGCTACCAAAAATGTTGACAGCAGTGTAATTTTGTAGGTTGGTAGTTACATGGTCTTATTTTAATGACTCCACAAGTCTTCCATGACAGGAAAACCAAGAAAACAATACACTGAGAAATGTCACATGCAATTCAAAGAGATGCAATACCGTACCATATAATCATTTTGTACATCAAGTAATCAAGCAAAACACTTTGGATACCGGATGTTGTATGAGAATGATTACATTAGGGCTTTATCTACACCAAATATAAAAGACAAGGAACACCAACAGTGTTTAGTTCTGGAAATGTATTTATTCTGCCCATTGTAATGCAGTAGTACTTTGACAGCGACTGACAGGCATCAGAGGGATGGTTCTACACTGAAAACCGCAACTACAACACTGATGACATTTTTCCATGTTTTTTTTTCTATATATTTCTTTAAAGGTACTATGCAGTATGTAAACTGAGGTAAAGGGGCAAGGCGTTAATCTTTCATTAGTTAATAAAACCTTCAAAACGTTAAAAGCCATAATACAACAAAAAAGGAACACTGTCATGCAAGTTTTTTTAAATCAGAAATTGACACGCTTTTTTTTTTTAAACTCTTGCAAGATTATATATAGGTTTATCTGTATATTAGCGCTACGCTTAGGAACTGCACTACGAACACAAACTTCTCAGGAATCAGTCTTTTTCAGAAATGTAATACAACAATGCCACAGGGACCTGCGAACACGAGATCAGACTAGCTTGACATTTGAACACGTTTCCAGTCCAGCCTTTCAGCAAGACCTTAGCTATACACCATTTGCATTGTGCAATTAAATTAGACCATATTCAATATTACACCCTCTAAAAAAAAAAAAGAAAAAGAAAAAACTTCTGTATGACCCCAGGTTGTGTGCTTCACATTGCCAACGGATGGTCATTGAGTGTGACCAATTAAAAATAAAACGCTTGTAAGGAACAAAGTGTAGTCCTTTTATATCCTAATCCGGACCTACAAAAGTAACTTAGCAGTTAGTCATCTGGCTACCACTTTAGGTTTTACTATTAAGGAGGTATATCACTCCCTTTATACAAAACAAAAAGAGAAAAAAAACATTATCTCTCCAGAGAGGGCATTGCAGAGCTGTGGAAGCCGTTGTCAATGTGTTCCTACTTCGACTGCCTAGGGTAAGACCTGCTTTAGCTAGGGGGGAGTGACGATCTGAACCACAGGCCAGATCCACCTGAAGCTAAAACGACACACACACATTTAGCGCTTTTTGTAATGCCCAGTTTAGCGGCGGTCTGCTCAACGGTTTACGAGACGAGACAGACTCATGCTACTACACAAAAGCTATCACAAAAATAGATTTTAGAAGTCGTAAAAACAGAACGGTGCATGTGCACTGTGTACACTATGCTGGAGGGTTGTGGGTGTGGTCCTAGTAGCTGTCGTAGTCCTTCTTGTCCTTCTTGCCCTCGCCCTCGAAGCCGTCGCCGCTGTCACTGTTGTCGCGCCGCCTCTTGCGGTTGTTGCGGACGTTGAAGCGCGGGTTCATCTGGGGCAGCGGGTCCATGCCCAGAACCTTGTGGATCTGGCGGAATGCTAGCAGCCTCAACGCAAACTGGGCACGAGGAGAAAGAGGCAGAAACATGCCAACCGTCATTTGTGGCGGCACCACAGATACAGCAGGTGAGAAAATGTATCCTGTTATTCACTACATTGGAGGACTGCAAGCACCTTGCCCCGCGCTCCTGCTCGGGTTTGAAGACTGCTGAGGTACTGCAAGCTTAAAGCTCAATTTCCATTCACGAATAGTTGGGTTGAATGGAAAAATAATTAAATTGTATGAAATATAATTATAAAGAGCTTTGTGCTTCATTTTTTAAAAGTGTCACAATTTTTCATTAATTTCTTACAACACTAATAAACTTGGTGACTTCAGAAGCTCTGAAGCATGATGCAGGGTAAGAATCGAGGACAGCATGGGCAAAGAATTAAGGGAAAAGCACACTGAAATCAGAGTCTTGGCCAAAATGTGCCAGCACCTTACAGTGCAGATAAACACATAAAAGTACCTGTGCGCTGGAGGTGATGTCCTCCCTCTGTTGCTCCTCCATAGCAGACAGGGTGTCTGTGGGGTTCTTCTCACATGGGTCCACCAGCCCTGGACCACCTGTAAACAAAACCCCTGTAGCTTAATCCCCTGCTGACATCCACGTCAGTCAGTCACCTACATAACTAGGTCCTTGTGTTCTCACTTCAGTTTGATTTCCATTGCTACATTATTTCGAAGGTCAATTCCAACTATTTGTTGATTACATTATGATTGTTAAATGCTTATTCGTTTATCAACATTTAAACGGACTGGCAAGGTGATATAGTCTTACAGCTGATGGTAGGAGCTCCTCAGTCAAATGAGTGGTCTGCATGACATATTAGTGTCAACCTTGTTCTTTATGATCCAGCTTGCGTCTAAGGGTTTATATTCATGCGTCAAAGGGCAATCTGCAGGTAGCAGACACCAGGCAGAACAGGCAACTGTTCTCATTTAGAGCACTCTTCCTCATATAATCCAATGTATTTTTTGAGGATGTGACCCAATATTTAGCTATTCCAGCTTAAAGAATACAAATTAACAAAGGCAACTTACAAAACTGGGACTTGATGAACCAGATTGTCAAGAAAAAGCACCTGCTGGTTTGAGAAATTCTAAAAAGAAAGCTGAATACTGAACTGCCAACAGTTTGATCAGATAATGTTTGAACTGGGACAAAGCTACATACAGAAATATCACGACAGATGTACTCTACACTCTAGTGGTAGGTGACTCAGTCTTGAAGCAGTAGAGATGTTTCCAGTTTTTGTTCCATGTCTTTGACTGCATAAAAACAGATGACTGTATCCTGAGGGTGGGCACTTTTTTACCACTGACAGAGAGCTAGAAAAATCATCCACTCCTAGCATGACTGCCTACTCAGGCTCTCCTGGAGCATGGCACGCACTCCCACTCCACCGGGCCTTACCGTACCTGGTAGCAGGATGCCGGAGGCAATACATTCAAAGACTCTCCTCAGTGCATCTCCAGGGCTCAGCGGTCCGGACGCACTGCTTATAGCCTTTTCGACAAGCAGCTCCATGGCCTTGGGAGAGGAATGGGGGTGGGATCGGGTGAGTTTTCAGCCAACTTTGCACCTCTTGTGTTTTATTCCAGCAAGCATATGAACCAAACACATCCGTACACCAGCACAACCACTCAAAGTGTTCTGCTGGCACAAGCTATTAATCTGAAAGAAGACCGGCCGCACTTCCCCATTTGCAACATCATGCCTTGCAATTGATTAAAATGGCTGTGTATTCGATGCTAAGGATCTTGAAAAATATCCAGTCCATGAAAACCCATGAATTTAGTGACAAAGCTAGAATGGTGGGGTATACCTATGCATTTATTTTGTTGACAGAAACAGGAGGCTCATTAGTTTTAAGGAGATGAACACAATACAGATGAGCAAGTAATCTCAGATCTCAAGTCAATCATCTTCTTAAAAGTGAAATTGTGGTCTACAGTATCTGCATGTTCTGATAGGCAGGTAGGCAGGCAGGCACTGTATTTAAAAAATGCTTGGACTTGCAGGACAACACTGCAGGACATAAACCGTCTGCCTCTGCCTGAGCTAAGCTGTGAAGCTGTTTGGCATCATGAGGTGAGAGTTTGATGTGCACTAGTGGACACTGCACAAATAGCAAAACAGAAACTAAACAGCCAAGAACGTTTCAGATAACTGGAATACCGTTTGTTCTAAATGCTGCGATAGCTAACGCTTTGTCACAGAAACAATTAAGATGACACTGCATGGGAATTTGGTTCTCATGCCAAGTGTATTTGGCCACTGAATCACATATAAATAGTTTGTTACTGTGGATGGACAGATTGCCTTTAAGTATGTGGCAAGGCTTTGAACACTTCTGTAGATGCAGACCTTTTGTAATAATGGACATGTTCTGTGCCCCAGCTTTGCTTCAAGTCATTGGCATGGAACAATGAACTATTGAAAAATAATGGCAAGCAGGAAAAATACCAATAGCCTGCAACTACTTGTAAGCCAGCCAGGCTGCTTCAGTGCCCTGTTCAGCTTGAGAATGATTCTGGCATGGTTTTGCTTAGAATGGAGCTAGAAATGTGTAGCTAAATACCAAACATTAGCAAAAAGGCAGAGCAACAGAAATGGAATCCTTGAGCATTTCAAAACTTTACTAATGGTGCTGGCTAGCCAGTAGGAAAAAACCCATTAGATTATCCTGCCTTGCAGTTCATCAGCCATACTTCTCCACAGAAAGACACCAGCGAAAATATACTGCAAGCAGGATTCACAGTTAAAATTAGCATTGTCAAGCCATTAACCAAGCTTGAGTTAATACTGTGAAATTCTTTCAAGTGAACATTTACCAAAGCTGAACAGAAAGTTGTTTGGAGAGCTCACAACCACTCAAGAGTATATTGTTTTTCCTCAGCTCCTGAAGTAACTTTAGATTCGGTGTGGAACCTGGGCCGTTCGGATGCATTGAGAAAACCGTGGGCGGCCACCTTTGCAGAGCAGGTACTCACCCAGCTAGGAAACGCAGCCCAGGTGGGAACCCTCTGGCAGAGGTCGCGCAGAATGCGAATTATAATCACACAGGATTGGAGTCCATTGGCTCTAGCCTTGAGTGCAATAAAGCCAAGTTTAGTCTTGTCACAGGCACAGACACACAGCCAACTCGTACACAGGAGGGGTCTTTTTGAAAAGAGGTGCAACACTACTGTTCACAATGGAAGCTTGTAATCGATCCAAGTCTCACAGCCTCAGTGGTTTCTGATCAGCTGCCATTCACAGCAGTATTTTACCTCATAGTTAGTAAGAGAGTGCAAAGTTTGTAAGATGAGCGAGAGTGGGTTCCTCGTCATCTTGTAAACCCTGACCTCGGCTTTAAATAGATCAAACGAGTTCTTTGAATAAAATAAAAAAAATAAAATCAGTAGTATAGGGACTGAAAAAGTCAAGGAAATCTGCTTTACTTTCCCTGTGAGCCCGCTAAAGCGGCATCACAGTAAACTAATCAGATGTTCCTTTTCTCTCAATCCCTATTCTAAAAATCACAAGAAGTACAAACGCTCAACATGAAAGCTCTTACAGACGACACACTGATGCCAAGTTACTCTGCAGCCTTATGGAGTAATGGTTTAAACTAAACTGTAGATTGCGTGGTGTAAAATGAAAAAACATGACTACAAGGATGCCTTGCTGTTTTGATATGACCAGAAAAATGTTCACATTCATATACATAGAAATGGCAACTGCAAGAACAAGACTAGTCTACAAATTACATTTTTTTTTCTGGTCAAGCACACTCTTACTTTAGGCATCACTTAATTTTTTTTTCCCCTTTTAACAATAATTAGGATGTTTGCACATTTGCAGATGGCAAAGACTGTTTCAAACTTGAATAACATTTATAAAAAATGAAATCAACAAAGGATTACAAATGCATCTCATAAGGCTACAATAAGAAAGTAAAATGATGTTCCGAACCTGGAACCACTTAGCGTGGCGTAGAGCAGCCAGAGCGTCAAGGCATTTTTGCCTGTCCAAGACGTCCGCTGGGTCTTTCACCAAACCCGAGGTTACATCTAAAAATGGATCGGATTGTCAAAGGGTGGTGAGGAACGGGTGTTTGACCAGGTCAGCAAGACTTTCTCGGAAGCAAAACACATTGCCACACATACCAGGTGTTCTCCAGGTAAATGTTCCCTTGGCTTGATGAACTGTCGTGTGATGAAGCCCACAGTGTCTTGTGATATCTGAACCAATTTTTTGCCCATTTTGAGGATTTAGAAAGTACTAAAGAACATGAATAACTTGAGATACTCATCTTAATATGGTCTCATGTGAAGGAGATGGAGGAAACTGGGATTGGGGTAGGCTCTTGACCACAACTCAAGAAAGAGATGCAGTCAGAACAATGGACAGTGACAAAGTCAAAGCCTTAAACTGGAAGATCTGCATTAGGAAAGGAAAACAGGACTCAGTCTTGTTAGCATTGTGAATGCGTTTACAGCCGCACACTGCCACAAGTGAAGTCACACTCGAGGTAGAGAGCCAGTCGCATTGGAGTTCATAGCCAATTCATTGAACGGATCGGAAAAAGGAAACCAGTTTGCCATGAATATCCCAAATTGCTGCAGTGAACACATAAAATGAGGACTCCGGTCTTTGCTACAGATGGTAATCAGTCAAAGACACAGCAAAAGTCAGAGACGAGGCATGACAGCCTTTTGAATTCTACCTGTGGTACAAACAAAATGTGTTCATCCAATAACAGATTAATCTTTGGTGCCATCTGCAACCCAATTCGGCCAGACAATTTCAAAAGCTTACTTCAAAAGACCTTATCCTTAAATACTACAGCAATACCAGTAGAAATTTAGAAAATGTTTAATTGGTGAACAGATTAAATACCTAATTCAGAATGCAAGCGTATCAAATATCACTAGTGTTCAAACTCAAGTTAGAATCCAAATTGAGAGCTGACCTTTTATTCATCTACTGGACACACAAGTTTTTTTTTTTTGGGGCAGAGGAACCACTTAAATTGATCATAGTTGTATGGGTACAGTACAGCTAAAACAAACAAAAAAAGTGAGACAAATGGAATGAGTCATGACAAAAAAGGGCTCTGGAGGGCCATGACCGTTTGGTGCGATCGCCTCCAGTAGCATGGCATGGTAGGTGTGGCAAAGCGTTTGGTGAAAACCTTGGTCAAAAATCCTTCCGAAGGCATGGCAGCAGCCTCTGATGGGAGACGAGTTGCTGAAGATGCAAGAAGGCTTTGGACTGGACTCGTAAAGCTACAGATACATGGAGACGGCGCTGCTTGCTGGAAAGAAGAGGGGAGGCTCCCAGCAAGGGTTAGGACATCACTGCATGCATACCTGTCGTCAGTATGTTGGAAACCCCACAGTCATTGTGTACCGATGGCTGTAAACCCAGGTCCAACCAAAGATTCCTCTCACAAAGCCTTCCTCCCTGAAGCTTACTGATACTCCCCTAAGGACACCCAATAGGTAAGGTGACATAGTAGAACTGTGAAATAGCCCAGTTAAAAAACTGGCTTTTCACCTTCATTGCAAGTCTCATGTTCTTAAAGTCTTCAGAAATGATGCTAAAGTTGTTCCAATAACATATTTGGTCCTTTATCTAAAGGACCTTTGGTTGATGGGCCTTTGTGACTTCCACACACCCATGGTGCATTTTTCCAGTCCAATGAAGCTCTTCATGATGTCAATCATCAGATCTGGTCAAGGAGACCAAACTGCTTCACTCAGGGGAGCACTTTCATCTCTGTACAGGGGACCTTAGAATGGTGAATTCTCACCAGACAAAAACAGAGATTTGTTTCCTGTGGGGACATTATGTGTCACGCCAATTTCAGCCTGTTCTCTGGAATACAAAGGGTCCTTTTTTTGATCGGACACTTTTCTTATTCTTGTGTATAATTGGTTGCTTTTTAGCAACTCTGCAAAGAATCAAAATCTAAGTAGAGTTGATTTGTGTCTTTTTTTTTTTTAGTTCCTTTTTCTAAATGACCAAGCAACCCACTGTAAAATGGTGAGCAGAAAGGAATACCCTGGAACACAGGAAACAAAGATGAATCTTATCTGGGACCTAACTAGACTGCCACAATGCAAACACTGATCATGCTTGTTGAGTTTTTTTTGGAGAGCCTTAGGAGCACTGGAGAGTGTTACAGCGCATAAACCCTGGAGCAACACTGCTGGCACCCGAGGAACAGTAATTAGCCAAACGTTAGCTCAGAACAAGGGCTGCAGAAAAAAATAAATAAATAAAATGATAAAAAATAAATAAATAAAAACACGCATGCATACATGCAATATGGATTTCATCGGAACTCCGTGAATGGGAGTACTGTCGGTTAGCATGGTGGGCTACAGTATATGCTCATAATTTAACATCATTTGTGAGCATAAATCCAGTAGGTTAAACAGAACCTTTGATTTTAAAAATATGGTGCTGCCTTCAAAACTATTCTCTTGGATGATGCAATTTAAGAAAAAAACAAACAAATGATTGTATTTTATAGGGTGTTTTAGTGTATGTGTTCTAAATGATGATCAACAGGACTCTCTTGAACTGTACATAGTAATGTCTAGAGCATCAAACTTAACTGGAGCTAGGCTTTAGCACTGACTTTTTAGATGGAACTGATTTCACATTCCAAGGCTTTTGAAGGCATGAGAAGCTAGTGGAGGCCTTTCATGGATGCTCACTTTTGTTTAAAAAAAAATAAATAAACAGAATGCTAAATCCATTTCAAAGAGTATTTGTAATAGCTTCAGTCTCAGTTCTGAAGAGATAAGCAAATCGGATTAGCTTCACAGTTAACACTTAATTTAAAGTGTTTTTCCCATTAATTACTGTCAACTCTGTGCCAGCAGGTGGGCTCTTCAGGATAAAAAAAAAATAATAAATAAATAAACCAATATATTTGAAAGTTAATTTTCCCAGGGGACAGGTAAGAGGGGGTAACGTCTTTCCAACCTCCGTCCCTGGCGTTTTCCTCTCGGATGATGGGCGAGGTCAGCGTGATGGTGACCTGCATCTTGGGCTCGGAGCAGGACGTCAGGATGATGGCTGCCTCTTGGATGGAGCCCTTGACTTCATACTTCTCTGGGGTGACCATCTGCGGTTTTTACAAAAAGAGGAAGAGACCTGCACAGACTGAAGACAGTACCTCGCACAGCACTCACCAACCTAAGGAACAGTGTAATGTCTGGACTTCCACTTCTTGGCCTCTGTCACATTACAGGGCCGTCCCTTTGCACCCATAAAGACTGCAACGCATCAGATGGCTATAATGTGGAGGCCAGTGCAAATACATGACACAATACAAACAATTTCATGGAATAATCAGTATTTGTACCAATATGGAGCAGTGGTGGGCAACTCATGGACTTGAGTGCTAAGTGCAAGAAGCCTCTTGGTTACAGAGGAATTAAGAAAAGTGCTGAACTGTGCTGAAGACCACCATGATTGAGTAGTGCTAAGTTGAGTAGTGCTAAGATAAATGCAAACTTTCTGTCCCTGGTTGTCCATCACTCATATGAACACAGTGCCTTGGTAGGATATATTTCAGTTGTTAATCCTCTGGCATCTGAAATTTTTAGGGATGCACCAATGATATTTTCTAATAATGGCTAATAAAAGCATGTTATGGCAACACACAGTGCTGTTCCCTGGTTAAGATTCTATGTTCTACTGTCTTGAATTACCGTGAGCTGCTTGGGGAGGTGCTCCACGATGCGCGTCAGGAGGTTCTTGGTGGGTTTTTCAGAGCAGAGGAGGACGAGATTGACATTCTTGTCCCCCCGTAGCAGGAGGCCTTTGGCCAACACCCCAACCCTCATCACCCCCTTCAGGGCCCTGGGAGCAGAGGGAGGAACCACAAACACATTCATGTAAAAAGCGTTTTTTTTATCTTCAGATAAGAATATATGAGATTCCCTGACTCAGGAGCTCACAAAGCACTACTAGGTTTTCAACTGGCATACTTAGATTCATTTATCCCAATAAGCAAAAACTGCTGACGTCTCCAGATAACCCTGCACAGATGATTAAGTGTCTTGTTGGCCAATTCTTCACATGTTTAGCAAGGCCCTGGAACTGATTATGCATCATTAATAGTACAAAACAGTCTGCATGGAATTAATTAGCTTTGGCTGGCAAAACAGGACCGTGAGCCATTACCAAGGGTCACTTAACTATGTTAGTTACATCAGGCCCAACCCCTCAATCAATGACCTGAATTTACTTGGCTTCGCAAGATCATGGTGCTCTAATTCAGCTGTTGATACCCTGCCAATGAAACTCTGCATAATCCAATGAGCGCTGGATGTGAATGCTGACCTCTGTTCTCAGACAAGTAATAAGGAATCGGTGTCATGTGTTCAGATGCACTGGAATTCGACAGGAAACATTTAAGGTTTAAAGATTTGTGTGCATTTTCATAAAGACAACAAAATGGGCCGAATGTATGCCTTACTTGCTGTAAGCAATATCTAGACGGGGAAAAGGGAAGTGTGTATTTCAGACCATTTATTAGGTGTTGACATTAAATTTACAGAGAATGTACAAATGACACAAAAGGATTTTTACATGAAAGACAGGCCATATTC
The DNA here is from genome assembly GCF_013368585.1 of Megalops cyprinoides. NCBI lineage: Eukaryota > Metazoa > Chordata > Actinopteri > Elopiformes > Megalopidae > Megalops > Megalops cyprinoides. The sequence goes on from NC_050586.1 coordinate 35,828,838, forward strand.
CGAAGGGAAAAAACTTGCTCCTTGCAACAAGCAGGGCACACATCTTACAGGGCTTACGCACACACTTGCTTTTGTTAGTGTACACTATTCAGGAGCAAAGCAAAGGGGAAGTACATGGACACCAGTGGTCTGCGATCACAGTCCAGAACAATAATCCTCTGTAATAGCACAGCAGCATAATTGTTGGGATCATAAATCTGTCTTCATATCACCATCACATCACACACACGCATCAAATAAATGTTACCAAGTTTTTTCCCCAAAACATATGATTAAAGGCTACCACTGTTATATTAAGGGATTACTCCTGGTCTTTGAATTTACACTGGAATTCGCCCAGGTGTTTCTCGACCCACATGAGTCAGAGCTCTGAATAAGACTGGGGAATAGCCTAATTGTGTTTACTGGGAGCTGCACAGCGGTCTGAAATTTGGAAGCCGCTGGGAGATAAAGAGGGGAGGTACTTACTGAGGAAACTCTGTTTGCAGCCAGTGATCTCTGCAGTTTTCTTGCTTGGGTTCTCGAGACCATGCTTCTATGAATTTTCCAGTCTGTTTTGGCATGCGTTTCACCTGCCCATTGGCCTTGTTTTTGTACAGTGTCAGGGGCCGTAACTGGTCTCCTCACTCATTCCCGTGAGCACTCCTCTTCCTCCATTTAATGGCTATAACATTTTACGCTTCACAGCATGAGGAAGTTAGCTTCCTGCTGCTATTTTCCTTTCACCTGTATGTTTTAACTCATCTTTTTCCTCAGTAGTTCTGTAACTGTCTTTCCATCAGTGCTATCCTGCTTTTATTTTTTTTCCCCCAGTTTTGTGATTGGCAAAGGCAGAGCTGCAGCCACACTCTATGAAGGGTGTAATCTAGGGATAATTATAGTGCGTTTCTTCCATTTGGAACATGGCCACTTAGGATGAACATTGACTTGCCACAAACTTACTAAAAGAAAAGGAACGCCACTGCGACAGGACAACAAAAACAATTTAACAGGAATATAAAAGACATCTGCATGCAATGCACGATGGGATGGGACACCACAGCTCACCTGTCTCTTGGGGCATCCTTCTTCTCCTTGTCTTCTTCCTTCCCCTTGTCTTGGTCGGTGATGATGTCAGATACCAGCTTCAGAGCTCGCTCGGTGATGGACACGATCTTCTGGATGGCCTGGAGCTCGTCCTCCACCGGGTAGATGGCTGCGTGTTTGGTCATAACATACCTGTCGTCCGAAGAGTCCGGGCGACGGGGGGGCTGGAAAAAAAAAAAAAAATGCACTTCTTTAGCCAAGCCCAGCTAAGGCAAGGCATACTTGGAGCAGAAGCAGTACACAGTAAGGGGGTGGCGTTTGCATTTCTGTAACGTGTATTCAGGAGCACTTACCACAGGGCCCTGAGGCTGAGGGATGGGGAGGCCGGGCCGAACCCCCAGCAGACCGGGAGGCCCAGGGGGGCCCTGGGGGTACCCTCCATCCGGCATCCTGCGCCGGTCGTCCCAGTGGTGCTGCTCCTCCTCCATTCGCCTCCAGTACATGTCCTCCTCATATCGTCTGAGATGTAACACAGGAGTACTAACCCACCACCCTGTGTCCTCACAGCATAACATCTCATTTTAACCGCCTCATCAATAAAGCACCTGGTATGGATCTGACTGACAGGAATACCCAAGGAATTTGTATGCGCAAATAATTTATGAATGCGCTTTATGAGGAGCGTTGACTTTGTTTACAAGTTACTGAAGGTTCTCAATACATATTCAATACTTTCAAAGAAGCCTTTTTGAAAGAAGTCAACCTACACATCTACAGTTTTTTTTTTCCATGAAAAGCTGCCCCGAGTGCCCCTTAAGGCTTTCTGACTGGAGAACTGAAACCAGTATTTTATGCAATCGCCTCAAAGAGAATGTCTGCCCGAGAAGGCTCACAGCAGCTGCAGAAACAGCAGGTCATGGGCCTCTACCTCATCTCCATCCTCCAGCGCTCCTCCTCCTCCCTCCTCCTCCAGTACTCCTCCTTCTGCATCTGCTTCCTCATCTTCTCCTCCTGGATCTTCCGTGCTCGGATGCTGGGCTTCACCTCCACCTGGAGGTCAGGGTTCACTTTTTTCTGCATGGGACAGCATGAAGCAGTTGAAATCATTAAATCCTGTACCATTTACTCCCCAGGTAAACCTGCCAAGCTGCATAGTGCTGCAGTTCTGCAGAATCTGTTAAGTGCTGCAGTTTTTCTCAATATCCTGCAGATATCATGCTCTTAATAATGCCCTCCATTTAAACACATCTGAGCCACTAACAAAACCACTAACAGTGGCTCAGATGTAACAGTTAAATTGTGTATTACTTACAAATGCTTCCTTATCAAGCTCAACTTCTTAGTTAATTATCTGTTTGAAATGAAAAAAAGATTTTTCTCCACTCAACTGGCAATGACAAGGTAATCATTTCCTTTCTAAAATTAAGAGTTCATTTGGAGACAGGATTTACAAGCAGAAGTCATTTATTCATTAAAACCTCATGTGTAATGTAGCTGAGGCATGCGGCAATGAGATTATCTGAAATCTGCTCAGAATCTCTGAAATGTGAAACGCAACAGGAAATGCCAAAGCCAGGCAAGCAAAAAAAAAAAAAAAAAAAAAAGACACTCAGGTTCCAAGCAGCTACTGATGAGAAAGGGGAAGTGGTCCAAGGATGGTTAAATGTTTCAAAATCATGTACTCGCTTCAAAAAACATATCATATACCTTGAAAAACAATGGTAAGCATATTTACTGAGGTGCATTTAATGTTATCCATTATTTTCATTTAGTATTTACTTCTTTTTCAAGGTTAATGTTTGAAAAACTAGATCCAAATTTACGTATTTAAATTAATATCTTGTTATTAATACTTCAGTCAAGGTTTTTTTTTTTTTAACTTAGCATAAAGACACAAAATATTGGTCCGAAACAATAGGTTTGCATTTAATGACTGCACAATTAATTTGCGGTATGCGGAATTCTTAATATGCTGCAATCACATATTTCTTGTCGGAATAAATTTTAGATAATCCGAGAGACTCGTTTTCAGGTAGACAGAAAATGTCAGGCACAAGGCACATGGAATTCATACATATACAAATGTGTGATGAATGTTTTACACTATACAGTTGGAGCAATGGAGACATTCCCGAATACAAATTACTGGAATGAAAATGTGAATATGCAAAATTCAGAGAGTGAAACACAGCCAAATTCGTTCCACTTTCCTCACAAGTGAACAAAACCCTCTCCCTTTTACTTGTGCATCTTGCTGGCTATGTATCACATATTCAGCATGGAATGCTTTTTGCAGTTGGTTTGGGCAAGATCAAACAGAATGGCCACAGAAATTCGATACGGAAAGAGATGCCAAGCTGAAAAGGGACAAAAAAAAAAATGAAAGTACGGTTGCTTGCATGAGTTTTCAAATTAAACCCACACACTCTTGCTTGTGCATAAAAGAGACTCAGATTGCCTGCCTCTAGAGGAGTTCATTCCAAAACGTTATCCACCAACCTTATACTGCAGACGGTGTCTCCTCCCTTTCAAATGCATCTCTTTGGCATTTGGATCGTTGAAGCTACATTCACACAGCTTGCAGTGGAACCGGATGACTTTACCTTCGTCATTGCGCACCTGAAATGGCAGGGATTACTTGGCACATTGCAATAATCTCATTTAAAACGGAACACTATTACACTTCCAACACTGAGGCCAAGGTCATTTCTCCACATACACTATATGGACAAAAGTATTTGGCCACACCTGTTTTTCAGGATTTGGGCTAGGCCCCTTATCTCCAGTGAAGGGCAATCTTAATGCTTCAGCTTACCAAGACATTTTGGACAATGCTATGCTTCCAACTTTGTGGCAACAGTTTGGGGAAGGTCCTTTTCTATTCCAACATGACTGTACCCCAGTGCACAAAGCAAGGACTATAAAGACATGGTTTGATGAGTTCAGTGTGGAAGAACTTGACTGGCCTGCACAGAGCCCTGACCTCAACCCCATCGAGCACCTTTGGGATGAACTGGAAGGGAGATTGCGAGCCAGGCCTTCTCGTCCAACATCAGTGCCTGACCTCATAAATGCTCTACAGAATGAATGGGCACAAATTCCCACAGAAACACTCCTAAATCTTGTGGAAAGCCTTCCAAGAAGAGTGGAAGCTGTTATAGCTGCAAAAGGGGGACCAACTCCATGTTAAAGTATATGTATTTGAATACAATGTCATTACAATGTAATGGTCAGGCCAAAATACTTTTGTCCATATAGTGTGTGAGGGGAAAAATTTGAAGTCACATTAAATCGCACTTAGTACCCTTGATCAAGGGAGTGAGGCTCACAAGGCCTTACTGTATATAAGCTGTAGTGGGCTCGACGCTGAAAAAAAAGAGCTGATGCTTTGTGGTGCTCTCTAGACTGTCCAAAAGCCACACTTCCGTTATTTAAGTGAAGGGTCAAGCCTTTGACTTTGGAGGCCCGGCTTGCGCGACGGACACAGTGCAAAACCGCACCTCCTCCACGTAGTCGTGGCCGACTGGCTGGACGTCGCTCTGCAGCGCGGCCAGCGTGGACTGTGCGGACAGGTCCGCCGGGGCCTCCGCCTTCATGTCCTGCGTCTGAGTGGCCATCAGCGGCGGCGCCGGCTTCGGCGCCTCCGCCTTCGCATCTTCCAGCTTCGCACCGGTGGTCTGCAACTTGTTGCCTCCTGCGTCGTGGGGAGTGAAGTGCGAAACATTACACCTCTCTGCACCGCTTCCGTGCCCCAAGATTAGATGTGTTCTATTTAAAACAAAGATGTCGGCGGCTGTTTATCACTTAGATAATTCAGCTGCTATCGTTTCGTACCCTCTGAATCTTTGCATTGAATAGCAGTTGTAATGATAAAATTCAGTGCTTTTGATGTTGACATGCATCTAAACCTTCTTGATATCCAAAACACTGCATTTCACCAGCCCTGGACTGGTGTACAATGCTGTTGGGTTGATGAGCAGACAACAGATTCCAGTAGTTGAAAGAAAAGTGTTGGAAGTGGGTATTACTTTAATTTTAACATCTAATCAAAACTACTTAGTCATTCATCTTATGTTTAAAAAGCTTACTTGAAGCAGTAATTAAATTTACAGTAATTGAGAGAGCGGTCCTGAATTTAACAGGCAGATGTTCACAAAAATGTTGGGACACTTTTACTTGCATTTTCCCCTCAGCTGTTTACACACAAACCTCATTTCTCTCTTAAAATACTTATAGCAGATAACTGTCAAGAGATGTCCAACACAGGCCAGTATTCAATTAACAGTTCGATCAAACCCAATTAATTACCAGCAGTTGGAACACACAGAGCACGCAGAGCGCCCCAGAGACTAGGGCTGGGAAACAGCGCAGTACAGTCTATGCATAAAATCCTCTGTGTCAATACCCTGCGTGCCAGTCTGAGGGAAACCGTCCAGCTTCCCCGCAGCCCCTGCCCAGAGTAACTCACGACACGGCACTGCAGACAACCACACAGGGGTCATTGGCCACTGCTGGATTGTGACTGCCTCTGATAAGGATGGTCTGCATGAGATGAGCCAGCTCACAGTGAGGCGTTCAAAATTTTGCGGGCACTGTCCAACACCCACTACATTAGTACCGCAGGGTACCTTTTGGATACTGTATGTAAATGCTGTGTGAACGCCTGTCATTTAGGCATTCATAGTGCCAAAAAGACTGGTGGTTAAACTGGATTCCTGCGGTCCTTTTCTGCTGCAATGAAGGATAGCACCATCACTGGGAACAATTATAAATGTGTTATTTTCACAGTGGTCTAGATGGCAGGCTTATTAAACTTCCAGTGGTGACGAAAAAAACATTCACCTTGTACAGTAATGAATTTGAAACTGGTGATAAAGAAGCTCAAAGACACTCTTGCAATCAGGAGCGGCTGCTGCTTATCTCAAATTGGCAACTTTCTAGAGCAACACTCCGCCAGGCAAATCACAAGGGGCCTATCAACTCCAGCACAAGTGCTGAGCCAGCCCTTTCCGCTGGCAGTATACCCTTGGATTAACCAGAAATGAAACCTCCCACTTAAGGAGGTCAAATATGATCAACCGTTAGATTACAGGCAGAGAGGACAGTCAAGGGTGCCGGTAATGGGATAAGGCGGGAGAAGGGCAGTGCGGGGAAACCCTCACCGACGAAGTTGATCTTGGGCGTGTTGACCTTCTTGACGATGGTGGAGTTGGCGGGGACGGTGACGGGGATGGGGCTCTTGCCGGCCGGGGGCGCCGTGCTGTTCACGATGTTGACGGGCTTCAGGTAGGAGGAGGAGGCGGGGGCGGCGGGGCCGGGGGCGGGGGTCTGGGCGGCGGCCTGGGCGGTGCTGCCGACGGTGGTGGCGCTGCTGGAGGCCGAGCCGGCCGTCTTGGTGGGGGCGGACGTGGTGGTCGTGGGCGTCTGGGTCACCACGCTGGGCTCAGTGGAGGGGATTGGCTTGCCCAGTTTGGTGTGAAGCTTCACCACCTATCAAAGCAGCAGCAGGGGGCCAAAAACATGTTACCATACACAAAATGCTGACCTGTCTCTCCTTTTGCCTTTTGATTTTCAGAAAGTGTTCGCCGTGCGTCGTCGGTGTACAAGATTCTGAGGGTGGCTACGCTGCAGGCCTAAGCAAAGCTTCATATCTAAGCACATATAATCCCCCTGGCAAATTAACCTTCACATTTTGCGGGATTCATCCTCTTGTTACGGTAATCCCTTAAGCCAGGAGGCACGCTATAGCGGGAAGGTTAGGAAGCGGAACGGGAGTAAATCGTTGAAATGATTAATTCCATCGGGGGGAAGATGTGGCATTTTCAAAAGCAGGCCACCGCGGAGGCTGATGCGCTCAAGACATATGCAGGTCTCAGGAAGCAGCCGTTCCCGCCTCCTCAACAATATATTTCATAAAAAGCTACTGAAAGGGTTCACTTACAAATTTCCAACATGTGAATATGCTGCTCTGGTGCAAAAATTACGTTCCATTTTAAACAGTGGGTGGGAATCACCGCACTGCACAGTACGTTGTACAACACAACCGTTATCTTCAGTTTGTTCCACACTGAGAACTACTGGAGTACACCTATATCAACTCAGGCTGTACACTTGTGTTGTTCGAGGATATTTTTATTTTTATAAGTTTTAACTGAAACTATATAAATCTGTCTATAGTCTCTGTAATGTATTATTGGTCATGTCTTTCTGCCCGTGGCCACCAATCAAATGGATATGAATTCAAAGTCCAAAGAGAGGGATACAAACACATTTAGCACACAGTCGGCTAAATGTTTGGAGACCGTATGTACATTTCAATGACCTACAATGTTCTTTTAAAGAGTGAGTGAAAAGCCGATCAGTTACTGCAAACAGCACAGATAACGGCAAGGTTGAAAAGTGAATCTCAGGCCATCACAGCATGATGTTGCTTAAGACACTACGAACAGGATTTCAAATTAGCTTGCGTTTGTAGCAACCAAAACAAAGGGAGGCTTTCAATTCGGATACTTACAATAATGAAAAACACATTAATATCTTGGAATAGCTACTCTTCAACAGCTGCACGCAACAACAAAAAAAACATTACAACAATTCCACAGATCTAGAAACAAGATGTAGGAACGAACTTCTAAGGCATTGTGTGCCGCGACAGTGGATACTGGCGGGGACAGGCTGCCAGATGCGCGGTGGGGAAGCGGAGCGCGGCGCTAGGACGTCCGTCCCGGCTCACCTTCTGGTGCTTGGCCCCGCGGATGTGCGCGGCGTAGGCGTCCGCCCCCGTGCAGGACACATCGCAGAGCTCGCAGCGCAGCTGGTTCTGCGTCCCCCGGGCCGAGCTGGCGCCCCCGCTGGCGCTGCTGCTGTTCTGGGACACCTTGAGGGCCGCCTCCTTCTTCTTGTGCTTCTGGCCCTCCAGGTGCTCCTTGTACGTCTGCGTGGAAAAGACAGCAATGAGCCACGGCGTTGGGAGGACGGGACACTCATTTTAACTGCTTCAGCCAGAGTGAGAGATGGGATTCATGGGAGAAATATTAAGATGGTGGCATTTTAAAAGACTGAATTTGCAAAAAAATCAGACCCCGGTACACCACCGTTCACCCCCATTGGCTCCCGGACACCAGGAATGCACAACCCACTGAATGGCACCTGATACAGAATGCGACTCTCAGCAAAAGGAGAAGGTATAAGCAGACACAGAAAAGCCCAAAAATGCGGCAGAGGCCTGTTTGTACAAATGTAAACAGCAGCATATGGGCTGTTATGTTTTCCATCACTGTTATACAGTTGTGGACAACTGGCTAGCTAGCTGTAAAACACATCTGCCAGCTGCTATACAATTACTCCTACGAATAACTCAGCAACGACGGCTTATTGACAGCCTAGTTTAATATTCCTTTGAACATTTTTGCTGGGGCCCACAACCAAACTCACAGCTTCAGATGCACTCATCATCTCAGATGCATTTCTAAATGCCATAGCTCAAGGCGCCATGTAATGCCATTTACAGCAGTGGATGGTGATGGGAGGGGGAGTTCACTCAGGGACACTGACTCAAGTGACTCACTCTGTGGTGTCAGCAGAATGCCACCCTTAAGGGGGCCTCCCATGAAGGAGTTGCCAAGCACCCTTAATGTCCCGGGGCACTTAGTGCAAAGAGTAGGGAAAGCGTGGTCATATTCACCCAATCCCAGAATGAGTCATGGCAGGTGGAGCTAGTCACTTTCAGCGACTCCCCGATTTGACATTTTGCAATGGAGACCCAAGTCATTTCACTGGTTCATATCAGTCAGTGACTGAGAGCAAGAGGTAGCTCCGCCCACAATTGGGCTCATGAAGCCTCACTCTCAGATCGCTACCAAATTCCCGACATGGCTCTGATTCTGGTCATCAAAGCTGCTGCCACATTAACTGGCTGCCTCTCCACCTAAAATGGCATGTGACAAATAAAAGACACGAAATGGCTGCCATGCATCTCTCAAGATGGGTGCTGCAGGTTGGTGGTGCTTGAGACAAGATTCCCCCCTGCTTACTGTGAAAACACTTTTTAAACCTCTGACATCTTTAAAAGGCATAGCATAACTGCAGTTCAACATCATACAAAAATCTAACTGCTCGATTCTATGAGCAACACGCATTCCCTTCACAAAGAGCAGCGGCAACCCTGAGGGAAATATTAACACAAAAACGCATCACATTGACTTCTCTCAGCGCAGTGCAAGGTGAAATTACATGGTGTAGAATACTCTAAAATTCAGGTCAAACTCAAAACCAAAGCTGACGCCAAGCCAGCCCTTGGAGACAAAATGGCATACCAGAAGAGAATGCCTCCGCTGCCAAGTAATGCTTTTCCGTAATTGATGTCCGTCCTAATGACCCAGGCCACAGTTAGCTTGTAAAACATGCGCCGATTATTCTGCAGTGTTAGCGGTTTGCCTGCAGACATTATTGGGCTGTAAATATCAATGTGGTGACATGATGCAGGATCTCGGCAACCCCCCCCCGGGCGGAGAGGGGTTTCCGAATTCCGCAGCCTCGGAGCTCACCTGGGGTCCGGCGCAGCTGATCTTGCAGACATCGCAGTAGTGGATCTGGGGGGGCTTTGGGGGCTGTTTGGGCTTCAGCTGTTTGTTCTGGAAGGGGGTCTTCTTGGTGAAGGTGCTGCCGGTCCAGGCCGCTGTGGCCGCCACGGCAGCGACCGCCTGCTTCTGCTGCTGCTGCTGCTGCTGCTGGTAGTACGAGGAGGCAGCCGAGTACACCGCCGCCTCGTAGCCGGAATACGACGTCCCTGCGATGATGCGAAATCCATTCGTCAGAAATTCATTCAACAAAGCAAAGCAGGGGAAAATGATGAACTTGTTTCAAAAGGAAACTAAAATGCAAGGGAGGAAGGCCAAGTCATATTATACAAGCAGAGGCCAAACTGGCAAGCTTTACAGATTAAGAAAACCCACAGTGTAAAATAACGGTTTTCCAAAGGGTGACATATAAATATATACAACAGATATCGTGTGAGCTGTAATACAAGACAGTAAATACGCTGTTGGCCTATTAAAATGCTATCTGCTCTACCTACAGCTGGACATGACGCTATTGCCTACATGCGGATCATTTTTAAACATGTAGAATGTCTATTT